>NW_024412417.1:32279283-32395064 GCF_014898765.1 Herpailurus yagouaroundi | reverse complement strand
CCTGGGGGGGGCGGGGAGCGGGCGCCGGGGGGCCAGGGGCGGAGGGGCGGCGGGAGCCCCGGCCTGGCAGCGCGGCTTCAAGTTTCCACCGGCGCGCGGTTGTGCAACAGCCTCGGGAGCGGCAGCCGCGGGCGCCTCGGAAAACAAGCCGAGCCCATAAACAAAGCCACGTGGGCTCCGGCGGGGGGGCCGGGCTAAGAGCAGGCGGCTCTTCCGGCAACAAAGGGCCGGGGCCGGCGGCCCGCGATAAATACTGCGGCCGGGACGGCGGCGCGGCACACTGGCCAGCCCCGCGCGCCCTGCGGCCCTCCCCGGCGCCTCGCCCTCTCCGAGCCCAGGCGCTCGGCTCCGCGGCCCCCGAACCCGCAGCCCTCCACGCCGCCTCCCTGCAGCCGCCCCAGCGTCGGCCCCAGCACCCCTGAGCGTCCGCCCAGGGCAGCGCGTCCCCGAGGCCGCCCGGCCGGTCCTGTCCGTCAGTCCGCCGAGTCCGACCGTCGCGTCGCCCCCGGAGCCATGCCATTCCTCGGGCAGGACTGGCGGTCCCCCGGGCAGAGCTGGGTGAAGACGGCCGATGGCTGGAAGCGCTTCCTGGATGAGAAGAGCGGCAGCTTCGTGAGCGACCTCAGCAGGTGAGTGGATCGGCCACCAACGTACAGCCCCGCGAAACAGACCTGGGCTGGTTTCGGGGGCGCAGGGGCGGGAGAGTGGGGGGCACGCAGGGCTGGAACCGGGTGAGGAGGAAGCCCCTGGACCAGGGCGGGGGGGGGGGGCGGCGGAGTGCAGGGGAGGAGAGAGAAGTTGACGGGGTTTCTGCAGAGGTCGCTACAGCACGGGATTCGGGGAATTTGGTTTCTCTTATTGTTCAGGGTCTGCGTCTCCAAGTGGGCACGACTCTTTACAGAGCCCCGGGTCCCTCTGGGAATCTGACGACAGACGCAGACCTTGTCCGCAAACGTTCAAACTCAAGCATACAACTTCAGGGGACCCCCGCCTTAAGGACACTGGAGTCGCGCCGTCCGCCTGGGCGGGGGCGCGGGCGAGTGGGCTTCGCACCTTTAAACCGCTGGGGGTGGCGGGGCTCGGAGCACCCTAGCGCCGTGGGCACAAGTCGGGTGACGCGATCGGACATGGGTGCAGCACCTCCAGGCTCTTCCCACGCACGGGCGACCGCAGAGTGGGCAGGGAGGATGAGTAACCAGGAAGGGGCGGCCAGATGGTCCCTGGGGCACCGGCGCTTGCGGGGCGGACTGGCGGAACCAGGGTGAAGACTCGCGACTGCGGAGCTGCGGAGGAGGGAAGGGAGGCGGGAAGGCCACCCACAAGCCTTCTGCTTTTGAAAGGACGAAGCGCTTGCACCTGTTTCTTCAGTGGCCCTTTAGGTCAGTTTTCTGAGCGAAATAATGTCAACTGATGCCCGTCAATTGCAGAAAGTACCCCACCCCCCCACCCCCCGAGCCCCGTCAGTCTGGTTGAAAACCCGAGGTCCGCTCCGTTTGGTTATAACACAGAAGCGCTGTCTAGTAAGTGAAGTGGTCTGGAATCTGTCAGTCCCGGATCGCAACAGTTGACTTCCAGATCGCTGACATTTGGAACAGGTGGGAAGGGCAATGAAAGCGGGTCCAGAGGCGATCAGTGCAGCCCAGTCACCCTTGGATGCCTGTTCGTGCAGCCTTTGGTTGAAACCACTGGCACCAGAACCCTTAAATTGATTCCGGTGATGAGTTCTGTAACCGGACCAGGTTCCCACTTACTGAGATTTACCAGTGGTTTTTTTTTTGGCTGAGCCCCCTGGCACTCAATTTTAAGAAAACTGTCAAGACAGTGTGGTTATTTTGACAGCCTCACCTCCAGAGCGCGCCCCCCCCCATCTGATTGTTATTTGTAAAACATCAAACTCCTTTAGTCTTCCAATGTAAAAAGAAAAAAAAGCATTTAATCCTGGGGGTCTGTCAGGAGAGACAAAAGCATATATAACCCTTATGTTAAAGATATTTTGAGGCAAACTGTAGAGTTTGGAGAGCAAATAAGAAGTCTTATTGCAAATCAGATAATTTACTTAATAGAAAAATAGACCAATTGTTGTCACTAGACTCTTAACCTTTTAGGGAGGCGAGTTACCAATTATGCCTAAATTATTCTCCCTTGACTAGAAGCTTGCTTATAGTAGAATAGAAGCTTCCTTCCTGCCTCCTCATTCCTAAGGAATGATGATCTTGATAGTTTGTTACTTTTATTTCTGTACAACAGTCCAGATTCTTTCTGGGGAAATACAGCAAGGATCTGCTGAATGATGTCCCAGCGGCTCACCCAAATATGATTATAGGTTGCTCATCAGTAGGATGCAGTCGTTCAGCAGAAGAGGATTCAAGATACTGAGCCTCTGGTTCACGTAAATATTCACACTGTATCTGCTCCAAGAGATAAGCTGGTATCATTCCCCTTTAGAAGCAGATAGTGGTGCCTCTCGCCACAGAGTGGGAGACCTTGAAGATGGTTTTAACTTACCACAAAAGTTTAACCTAGGCTGGGATCAGGTAGCTTCACACCCCTCAGACCCCTTCATGAGCCTCCTCCTTTCCTCCCATTTCGTGCCTTCTGAGCCAGTGCTGTAGCACCGCCATAGTTACCCCAAGTGGTGATCAATATAGTGGCCACTGTGGCTCTTGGAGGAGTCAGAGTTTAGCAATCGTTTGGTAGCTCCTGGCAAAGCAGCTGGCTGTTTGTTTGCGGAGTATTTTTTTTCCTCCACCAATTGTAAACAATCCCTTCCCTACTTAGCATGAGAAGTCTGCCAACTTCTTAAAAGCAGTTGGCCTTCTTGGACCTAGGTCTGGAGTCTCAAATATCCCCACTGTTTTTAGTCTTGGTCATGTTTCTCTGTGATGTAAGGTTTGGGCTGACCGCCTGCCTACACAGGTGAATGCCTCTCCTGTTAGGAGAAAACAAAAGGCCAACGGCCCTTTCCAAAGGGGGAGGGGAGGTAATAAAACAGAGGACAACAGAGGCCTGCTACACTTCTCTAATTCCACGTTCAATTCTGTGAGCTGCCTGAACAAGAGTGGGGAATGAAGGGTACATTTGGTGTGTTCCGACCTGGGGAGAGTGTTTACAGTTGACCACAGCCCATCTGGACAGCACGCCTTCTCTGGACTCTGCTGGCCATTCTATGTTCTGGGCCCTGTCCCCTTCCAACAGCAGAACCTTACAAAGCCCATCCCAGCCATGAACAGAGATCATGGCAGGCTTTAGGATAAGTTTAAAGCAGTACCCCTCATTTAAAAGGGGTACTTGCATAAGACAGCAGAGGAATGACCAGTTTAAATGTGGGTGGGCAGATGAAAAGTTCAGGGAAAGCGCTTGGCATGAATTGGGGGTGGTCCAAGAATGCTTCAAGGAAGTGGTAGTTGAGGTACCTCCAAGCCTCACCAACAACCCTCCAGCTTCCCTCACCCCCAGAATGAGTCATCTCAGCGATCTGAGCCTCAGGCCACTCTTCTCCAAGTCTACAGGCCTGCAGCTGAAAACTCCAATGTTGCTCTGCACATAGCTGAGGCTGAACCAGGAAGCAGGAAGCTTGGTGCCCTGGACGAGTAGTGCAGAAGACAAAAATAATAGGTCAAATTTTTATGAGTGCTTACTGTGTGCAAGGCACTGTTCTACAAGCTTCATATAGTAGGCTGTTTGTTTCACCAGAACAATCTGGGTAGGGAGTCTGACGATTTGCGTCTGTATTGGAGCAAATTAGCATAGAAATCTCACCAGCTTTAATCCACCACCAAACCCTTTAGGCCCTCCATAGCTTTCTTAACTGGCCTGTGATTGCGGAACAAAATGAGAAATAGGCCTTTCCCCCCACCGGTGCCCTTATCTCCTCTGCCCAAATGGTCTTATTTTGAAATCTTTCCGTCATTTCTAAAGTTGTCTTTAAATATCTAGGTACGTGTATATTGATAGTATAAGGCTGGGAGAGGTCTTTTTTCTTATTCTGTGCCTGTGCCTATAAAAATCAAGATTAGTAAAAACTAACCACCAAATGGCAACTTCAGTGGCTATTCTTGAATTTAATGAGGTAATTAGCATCCTTAAATAGTTCTACTTAAAAAAAAAAAGTTAAATGTCATGGTTCCTAAATGGTGGTGGCTTTTCTTGTTAAAAATTTCAGTTGTGGGGCGCCTGGGTGGCGCAGTCGGTTAAGCGTCCGACTTCAGCCAGGTCACGATCTCGCGGTCCGTGAGTTCGTGCCCCGCGTCGGGCTCTGGGCTGATGGCTCAGAGCCTGGAGCCTGTTTCCGATTCTGTGTCTCCCCCTCTCTCTGCCCCTCCCCTGTTCATGCTCTGTCTCTCTCTGTCCCAAAAATAAATAAACGTTGAAAAAAAATTTAAAAAAAAAATTTCAGTTGTAATTTTCTCTTGGCTTTGCATTTCCTTGAAATGGATGGACATAATTGAACTCTCAGAATAACCTCTGAGTATGTTATTGCTTGAAAGAAAAGCTACAAGCAGACAACACAAATAAACCTCCTAGCCCTTCCTTCCAGGCCCCACCTCCGAAGTCCAAAACCTAATAATCAAGAGAAAAATGCAGGGTTTGTCTTTGGTTGAAGCGTTTCTACATTCTACAGTGGGAGAACATCATCAATTATGTCAAATTCTTCTTCAACTAACTTTGGAAATGAGTCGCTCGGGCTTAAAGCAGATTATTGTCATTTCTATGAGGAAAGCAGGTGCTCAAATTCCTTTGAGTAATGTTCTCAATTAGAAGAGAGTAAGGTGAACTGTAAATATTTAAAATCTCTGGGGAATGGCCACAATCTAAGGTCCAGGCTCTGGAAACTTTCTGCCAAACCTCAAAAGTGTGACTGAGAATAAGACCGCTTCATTTTATGGTTCTCTACAGGTGGAATTTAAGCTCTAGGTTTTCGTTCATGGTGTAGGAGTGTGTTTTCTTTAAAAATAAGCCTTCGTGGGGTGTTTTTACATGAAAAACGTTCTTAACTTTGCTTTCTAAAGGCTGTTCTCAGCTTTGGTACACCCTGGACCAGTCAAGTAACCTTCCATGTTTTCCCCTTCTCAACTTTGAAATTCTTAAGTTGGCTTTAAGGACTCAGAGTCCAGCGCTCCCTTGTTCTCTCTTTTCTTGCTGACCTTGGAGCAGATCACTGACCAGTCGGTGGTTTTGTACACTACTGTCATGCAAGTAGACAAACACACACTCATGCGTGACACAGAGCCTGGCCCCAAACATTCACCCTTGGCTCGTTTAAGAAACTGTCTCTAAGAGAAGACATTTCTGCAGTAATCTCTATGAAACCTAAAAATATCCAGTTTCCCCAAATGAAAAGAAGGCTAGAGATGTTAGAAATCTCAATAAGTGGTATTAAACATGGCCTTACAAGGGCAGATTAACAAATGATAGATTATCCATCAAGCTTATTCCTCTGGGTCCAGAAACACTGAGCACGTTGTCGGTGATATCATGTGTAAGCATTTATGCAGCAAGATACTTATTGTACTTATCGAAGTGCTACTTGAGACGATTGTAGCAACAGGATACTGGAAATTGTTTCAAACCCTCTTTTCTCTTGTACCATTTACATAATGTCTGTGGAATAGAGAAGTGCAGGTGTGCCTCATTTTGTCCAACAGATGTATGTCCAAAGAGGATGTAAAGCAAACCACATTTTAAATTCAGCAAAGGAACTCAGAAAATTAAAGAGCTCTGATATATCGGTGATACAAGAAAAAGCCCCTGATTTATGTTTTACTAGTGGGAATTCTAAACCCTGCCTTGTACATACATCCCCATGGGGCTTGGGGGATCTACTCACTATACTTCAATATTTCTCCAGCATCCTTTTAATGAAAACTCTTCAGAGATTTACTGTGAAGTTATGTGGTATCGCAGAAGAGAATTCAGCTCCCCAAAATAATAGCTCAGCCTACTGGCAGAAATATGCACCTGACCCAAGTTGAATCTGTGCGTCCTTCAGGGACCTGTGAATTGGGCAGTTCTGTTTTTTCAGCCCTTATAAATTTATGAATTGTGAAATCAGCTGGTTTCATTTAGGACCCAAGGTCTTCACCTCGCAGCATGATGCTGAGTGTTAGTCACGGAATTCCATGAAATCTAAACAATTAGCACTGTATGCTCAACGTCTCCTAGAAATGGAGTGTGTAAGTCAGATTTTTGTTAATGTGATCATGTTTCAAAGGCATGATGGAAGCATGCTAGTTAAAAGAAGCTTGGGTACACTTTAAATGAGTGGATTGTGTGGTATGTGAATTATATCTCCATAAAGACTTTTTTTTTTTTTCTTAGAAAGCAGCTTAGGGTGGATGCTTTCGCAAAATGAAGGCATTGTGTACCACAGTGATAGCAGTAATCATCCCTCTCCCTCCCCCCTGAAGTCGTCATTTTTGCTTAAAGTAATATTGTAGTGCCCGGCATTGCCTTTAGCTAAAGGGTAAAGGGCTCTGTGTCAAACACAATGGCAGGCACTGTTGGGAATTCAAAAGCAGTAGAAGCCCCCATCCCTGCCTTCCACAGAGATGTGACAATATTTCATCTACAAAGAGGGAGGTCTGTGCCTGAACAGACTTCTTTTGAGGGGGTTATTGTTTTGTTTGAGAAGATGTATGTTTGTGTTTTATAACCCGGTAAGTTATTTATAGAAACAGCTCTTATTAAAGTATAGCTGCTATAGCTCATCCCCTCTCCTGTTATTCCTAGTTATTGCAACAAGGAAGTATACGATAAGGAGAATCTTTTCAACAGCCTGAACTATGATGTTGCAGCCAAGAAGAGAAAGAAGGACATGCTGAATAGCAAAACCAAAACCCAGTGTAAGCCATTTGTTTTCAACTTAAAAGAAAGCTGTTTGAAGATCGCTAGGATTGGTTCTTTGCGGGGGGAGGGGAGAAAATCAGACCTCGAGTGTTAGACATCTGCTTTAATGTTCACTGTGTCATTGACAGAGGTCTTTGGGAACTTTGCACTCAGAAACCCGGCCGTGCATTTTACAAACAAGATCAATGTGTTCTTTATAGTCTTGTTTATAAGTCAGTTGCTACTCAGAGTGGGGTTTTTTCCCCGCACTTGTCACTAATATTTGACGTAGTTAATTTAGTTATTATACAGTGATATGGTCAGCTGAATCAGTTCCAGCATGTGCTTTTATTTGGCACTGTGTTGTGAGGCTTTGAAAATAGATTTGTTTCTCCCTCTTTCCTTGTCTAAATACTACTACATTTCTAGATGCTGGGTGTTAAGAGTATAAAGTTCTAGAAATAAGCCAGAATCACAGATCTTTAGTTTAATCCACCCATACTACATGATCTCTTCATGTTATCTGCTTTATTTCTACTTTTTATGGCCTTGTATAAGTTGTAGGTTTGACATTTAAAACAAACTTGTACTTGGGTATTTGATTTTTTTCAATTTGGAGCTTTGGTATACTAAATCTGATGATCAAAGATTTGGAGAGCTTCAGACCCGGTAAGCATAACTCCGATATGTATACACTGCAGAAATTAGGCATTTGCATTTCTTGGATTGTCAGTAGAGTCTCTGTCTTTTTTTGTTAAAACTTTTTTAACACTTTGGAGTATATGAAAAAAGAAACAAGTTTAAAATTTGGGGCATGTTGCAAATCGTAAAGCTGTGGGGTTTTTTTTTTTAATTATTTATTTATTTATTTATTTATTGCCTCTGTAGATTTCCACCAAGAAAAATGGATTTATGTTCACAAAGGAAGTACTAAAGAGGTGAGCATCCATCTGTTCCTTAAAGTGTATGCTTAGCTTTATGCCTCTCCCAACAGGAAAGGGAGGGAAAGTGGGCAAGAATATGACTTCAAATCATGGCTGGGTGTGGGGGGTAGTGGCTAGCAGCTCACCACCTACCCAACCATCAGAGAGAGTGAGAAGCCAAAGTCACTAGGTGGACTCCCCAGTCATTCAGTGAGATCACGTATGTAAAAGTGCTTTATAAAGATTAGTATACCCATCTCAAACGTGTTGTTATAAAGCCTTGGCCTTGCCCCGAGAACAGTGCCTCTTTCTTGTTCTGAGATCTCTTCAGACTCCAACTTTGTTAAGTTTTAGCCCTGGAGGGGCTAATCACTAAACACAGCAGAAGTTTTCATGTCTGCTCAGTATGAGACACTGAGCTAGACCTAGAAGGGGACAAGGCACTGTAACAACTACATTTGCGTGGCACTTTATAAAACCCTTTTATGTACATCTTCTTCCTGCACAGGCATCTGCTCAGATATCTAGGTTATCAGGCAGTGTGGTAGAACGATGGAATTTCTACCACTGTCAGGGACCTTGGTGAATACCTAAGTCCCTCTGCGGTTTGGGGCCCCACGGAGGTCAAGAGCACACCCGCCATTATCCAGATACTCAGAGCAGAGCTGAGACTGTGAGTCAGGGCTCTCTGCTCCCAGTGCTTGTGCGTTCATAGGTAAAAAAATCAAAAATTCTTTTGCCTCCTCATGACGCCTTAAAAAAAAAAAACAAAAATGTTTCTGATGATCCCAATGAGAAGAGCAGTAAAGATGCGAGGCAAGGTAGCAGGCAGGGTTGACACTAGGAAGTCTAATTCTCCTCCCAGGAGATGCTACAGTGACCAGCTATCTTCGTCTCCCATCCTATGTCCAACTCCTGACCTTTCCCAGATAAGCAACTACTTAGGATTTTCCCATTCAAGTTCATGCGGAGAACAAGGGTCCAAATGGTGCAAGTCATGAAGGGGGGTGTTTAACATGTGAGTCACAGACTAAAGCAGCTGCTAGCTGCACTGTTCGTCTTTGTGGCTCGCAGGGGCCTCCCAGAAAGAGCTTATCATGGCCCAGGAAAACAGCATATGGCCATAGGTTACCTAAGACAGGCATCCAGCTTGCCAGTAGAGTCCAGGTGGACCGTTCTGGAGAATGACCTCTGTGCCCCCCGTTTTCACATTCAGCGCCATGGATATTGCACTCTGGGGGAAGCTTTCAACAGGCTGGACTTCTCAACTGCCATTCTGGACTCCAGAAGATTTAACTACGTCGTACGGGTAAGTCTCTATAGGTTCCCAGGGTCTCAGTTGAATTATCTTTTTCAGGTTCTCTTGAGATAGTTCCCCGCCCCCAAAGAATAACTCTGTAGGACACTGGGAATTTTGAGGAAAGCAGAAAACAGACTTCTCAACTCCCTTCTGTCCAGATGTACTTTGAGTCCTTACGTGGATCCCATGAGGATGTCCCTGAGATTGGCCGTGACAGACAGGAACGGCCATAGTCCTCATGTGAGCCACTTCCCGCCCCCCACCATAAATGGGAACACACTGCAGGCAGCAAGGGCTCTGGCAGCCACATTAGCAAGAGAGAATTCAGTAGTAAGAAAGCCAAAAAACACCATGGCTTATTTTAAAACCTTCTGTACCTCTGATTGTTCTCACTGTCCTCCTCCTTGTCCTGTTTTAGCACACTCTAGGTGACCCCACGGCATTCTTGGTTTAGGATACAACACCAGACAAGTTCAAAGCACCTCAGTGCATCTTTTCCGTGACTCCCTCCCACCCCACGTTCAGTCTCTTGTTCACCTAAAGCGTGAAACTAACTACCTGTTCAGGTCCGTTGCTTTCCATTTGAAACCCCATGTCGGGGAAAAAAAAATTTTAAGGAGCTTTGGCAAGATATTAATGATGAAGGTAGTAAAGCAAATAAGTCTAAACATGCCCTCCAAATCAGTGATTCTTTTTAATTGGTTTATTGTTGTTGTTCCCCCCCCCCCCCACCCTTAGCTCTGTTGTGCATTTCTGTCAGTGGTTCAACCTGAGAGGTAGCAGCTGTTTGGGTTTTAGTCTCAGAAGTAGGAGGGACTAGGGGCTCCTGGGTGGTTCAGTCAGTTAAGCGGCTGACTTCAGCTCAGGTCATGATCTTACATTCACGGGTTCAGGCCCTGCATCAGGCTCCATGCAGACTGCTCAGAGCCTGGAGCCTGCTTCAGATTCTGTGTCTCCCCCTCTCTCTGCCCCTCCCCTGCTTTCACTCTGTCTCTCTTTGTCTCTCAAAAACCAAAATAAAACATTAAAAACAAATTTTTAAAAAACGTAGGAGGGGGGCGCCTGGGTGGCTCAGTCGGTTAAGCGGCCAACTTCGGCTCAGGTCATGATCTCGCGGTCCGTGAGTTCGAGCCCCGCGTCAGGCTCTGGGCTGATGGCTCAGAGCCTGGAGCCTGTTTCAGATTCTGTGTCTCCCTGTCTCTGACCCTCCCCCGTTCATGCTGTGTCTCCGTCTCAAAAATAAATAAACATTAAAAAAAAAAAAATTAAAAAAAAAAAACGTAGGAGGGAATTTACCCCTTGTGGGTGTTGGGTGGCTGGGTTTTTATCTTCTTTTTCCTGGGTTGTTATGCTTCTCAGTGCCCCATCACTGAGTCACATGATTGCCACGGCTCAGCCAGAGCAATGACATTCAAGGCCCCTTGAGGCCTGGATCATTCACCTGTCATCAGGGCAGATGCTGGCCTGGCTGTCCCTGCTGACCTGATAAAAACCCAAGCCTCCTTGTAGGTTAGAAGCTCTGAGCTGAGCCTGTGACCACATGAGTAAATCTGTCAGCTTTCAGCTGAGCCCTTATTCCAATCCAAAAGGGATGAAAATAAGAGACCTTCTTGATGAAATGTTCACGTCATTCAGTGTGACTCTGCCATTTCCGGGAGGTCACTGTGGCCTGCAACCCAGCCCAGGCTGGTTGGAGACAGGCCCAGCAAGAGCTGGAAACTCTGTTGCTAAGAATATGAATACTTTCCATCTTCTAGGTGTCAGAGGAGGACACCCAGTTCTGATGTCTTAATTACAAACTGATCAGCAAAACAGTCAATTTGTAGATGGGTCTTCGTACTTGTTTTCCCTTTCACAAGAAATACAGCAAAGGAACAAGGTCGTAATAGCAAAACTCTATCTTCATGCGATTATGTGCCTTCACCTTTATTCGTCCATTAACCCTATGAAGTGTGGGTACTTTTATTATCTGTTTCAATAAACGGAAATACAGCAAAGTAAAATGGCTTGTCCAAGGTCACAAAGCTACATAAGCGACAAAATCGGGATCTGAAACCTGGTCAGTCTTAGAGTCCACACTCTTCACTGCTACAGTAAGTTCTCTGCAAGCAGAGGACTGAAGGTACAATGGTCTGAGGTCAGGCCCCAGTCCCGCAACTTTCATACTATTACAGCCTAAGGCTCAGCCGCCCCTTCCGTAAGAAGGATTTAGAACAACCTCAACTTCACAGGGTAGCTGTGAACTCAGTAATGTTATATATGAAGATACCCTGAAAATCGGAATCAATTTTTCAGAGTCAGCTACTAATATTTATTATTGTCTACTCACCTAAATTATCATTGATTCTCCCTAATATGCCTTTTCAATTCAGTTGATAAATGTTTTTCTACTTCCAAAAAAAAAGATTAATGGGAAATCTGCCACTTGATTAAGACTCAGCATAGAGGACTTGTATCTGATAGTATCTAATCATAAAATGTGAGCACTTTCCCTCAAATAATCTTGAAGTTAGAGAAACTGCTGAATGCTCTCAGAGCAGTCAGGTTCAGCAATAGTGGAAAAGTGTTTCTATTTTGGAAAGAACAATCTTTTTTTTTTTTTTTTTTTTTCCTTTCACTGTTAAGAGTCCTCTATAATTTGAGAAATAATGTTATTTTTATAAAGAGCTTAAAACATTTTAATGATAGGCACTGCGCTTTGAGGGTTTTCTTCTAAGGAAGTCAATGCACATCTCATATATTCTTACCCTTAAGCCAACTTTGCAAAGTAGCTTGCCAATATGTCCTCCCCATCTTACCACTTGGACATAATGGTCTAATATAGTACCATAGTGATTCCTTAGTTCCAGTGAACAACTGAACCAACTTTGAAGGCCTTTAAAAAATGTTTTTTAATCTCTTTAAAGCCAAGTACATTAAAAAAAAAATTTTTTTTATGTTTATTTTTGAGAGAGAGAGAGAGAGACAAAGTGCAAATGCGGAGGGGCAGAGAGAGAGAGGGAGACACAGAATCTGAAGCAGGCTCCAGGGTCTGCTCTGAGACATCAGCACAGAGCCCAATGTAGGGCTCGAATTCACGAACCACAAGATCATGACTTGGGCTAAAGTTGGACGCTTAACCGACTGAGCCACCCAGGCGCCCCTAAAGCCAAGTACATTTTTTACAAAATGTGTTCATGCTGGCTTCCCTCTTCAGAAACAGACAACGCAGAGGGAATAAAAGAGGTGGCCAACACCGCTATCTCAAAATTGTCTAATTTTTATCTGTAAGTACAAAAGTTCTGTGGAATTTATGGAGTCAAAAGTTTTTAATATAAGCTGGGAAGGAAAGGTTTTCATATAGTATCTGTACCTTATTTTAATAGGCTTCAGATTATACTCGCTGCCTTCATCTCCTTCTCTACACACACACACCCAATGGCTTAAATACAATTTTAACTGTGGTTTTTAAGGATGATCTAAAACCTTTAGAGGCAACAACTTACCCATTTATGAAAGGTCATTTTAAAAATTGGTTTACACCATGCCTGAAGACCAACACATTTTGGAAACTCCCTTGGGAAGTCGGTGAGCATTCCAGGGGCTGGGCTGGTGGTAGGGCTGGAATTTGGTCCCCATGAGGAGGTGAGTGCTGACTAACTCAGCTAGGGCACAGAAAGGCCAATGGAGAAAGTGGGTCTCCAGTAAGCTGGGAGAGGGTTTTGGAGACCACACATCAACTCACAGCTGTCTGAACTAAGCCTGCTGTGGCCCACTGGTTCTCGTTTGAACTGGCTGCACATTAGAATCACCTGCAAAGCTGGTTTCTCTACAGAAGGCCACCTCTCGGGCATATGATTTAATTAACTGAAGGTGGTGTCCATGCATTGCTACTTAAATCTGCCCTTTGGTGACCCCCGTGTTTTTAAGTTTGGGAACCAGCTCAAAAAACTATTGGAAGCCCAAATGCTGGATTTTGCACATTGCGTTTTTAAACAAGACACAGTAAGGCACACATGCAGGAAAGGGTTTTCATGCTTTAATGCCAGGATGCCCTTTGACCGGGTCTTCCAGCTCTCTTTGTGGGATGCAGATGCCACCTCTAGACCAGAAAGGTTCTGGAGAACCTTGAGGACCACCTCCTGACTGGAGAGAACTGGCCCATCTGTGCTAGCATATCAGAAAGGACAAGCAAAAGCTTGCAACCCCAGTCTCTATCCCTCTGCAGCCCAAAAGAAAATCACAACCTAAACCAATGCACGTTATTTTTTTCTGCGTTACCACCCTAAGTCCGTTTGAATGTTTCCAGCAAGTTACTGCATTCCTACAACCCCTAAAAGTCTTTTCCAAAAACATGTTTTAGTTTAAGTTGACTGGCGGCTTGGCAAACAAAAGACTGAAATATGGCACTATGACTCAAATTCAAACCCAATGCCTTCAATTAAGGGCATGCTGTTGGTGGGTCGTGATGTGCAGGAGAAGCCTGGCTCCTTTGCTAGGTTCCTCTGCCGCAGTGACCTTGGATTAATTTAGCACTGCACATACTTGGCGCCTTCCTCTGATGGAGGGTGGCCCCTGCCACCTGGGTCTTAAAACCCATGGTATCTTTTTCTGTTGGGAGAGAGAAGCTGGGTTGGAGGGAGGAAGGCCAGCCACCCCAATGGCCACAGAGTCAAAAGAACAGAGCCGTGAGCCTATTTGAAAATGACTCACAGAAATGGTTGGAATTGTGAGAATCTACTGTGGGGCATTAACATTTGAGGGCACAGGGTGGGTCCTTCAGTGAGTGCTGATTAGGCTGCCAGGGATCTTACAGGAGAAAGTCTGTGCCACTTAGAATTCCTGGTTTTCAGTCCTAACAAGCATTGAGGCAAGCAGATACTGTAATGTCTGAGTACCCACAGAAGAGGGAACACTCACAAACAGAAGTAGGGGAGCACTCACAGAGGTGGGGACCTACCTGAAGAAATAGGGGTGCCTACATAACCCACAGAAGTAATGGGATACATTCAAAAGTAGAAAGGTACCCATCGAAGGGGGGGGGGGGCACCTGAAAAAATGAGGAATGGCCAAGAGACCAAAACAGTGGTGTTTTTGACCACGGACTCCTAAACAAATAACGTAAGCACATACTTTCAATTTACATATATTCATAAATTCATCTGTGAATCACATCCCTATGAAAGGTGCTAATAATGGTATCTGTCCCATCATGTTGCTCAGGGAATTAAAACTAAATTTAAGTGCTTTCCAACAGGACCTGGTATGTGGTAAGCACTCGATGAGAATCAGTTGTTGCCATTAATATCCTCATCTTTAGGGTGCTAATTACAGGCATTAGAAAACACACAAATAGATTACAGAAATAGACAATAGAGATTAAAGATGAAATAAAATGGAGAGATTGATGTTTGATACTTTTTCTGCCAGATTTTCTTTCCTATCCCACTTTGAAGGCCTCAAGATCAAATTTGTTTTGAGAACTCAGAATCTAAGCCTATCCCACCATGGGCCAGAAATATACAAAAATATACAAAAATTCTGTCCAGTTTCTACATTATCAGGTGCTTATTATGCAGAGGGATATGCTAAAATGGACAGGTGAGCTGAGTTTTAAATGCCAGTTCAGCAGACTTTTCTCCCATGCAAGGAGGTAAGCTCCTGAGAGCATTGGGCACTGTACTCCCAAGTGCTCTGGTTGAGGGTAAGGTTTGTTTTCAGGAACTGTGAGCTAGGATCCAAAGGCCCCTCCAGTCCACAGACAGAGGAGCTCCAAAGGCAAGGAGGTGACAGCATCCCCCTGCTAGGTCCCCATAGATCAAAGACTGCTTCCGGTGAATGCTTTCAAATTCCTAAATAGGTATTTCTGAATGAAATCCATAACGTTTACCTAGTGTTGCCATAACCACTCGAGAATCAACGAAGACCTGGTCCCTGCTTATCAGGATCTTCTGGGCTACTTGGGGGACAAGGTACAACTGCTGAAGTGGCAGACGGGGTTTTGGTCTTGTCTAGGAGACTGGAGGAGAGGCGGGCACCAGAGACAACCTATTGGAAGAGGTAGAATCGCTGAAGAAGGACTGAAGAACCAGTCCTTCCAGGAGCTGGCTAGGTGCTGAGGCAGGACGAAGGCTTTGCAGGGACAAATGCTGTGAGCAGAAACCGGGAGATGAGAAAGAATGGGAGGGGAGTGCTGGTCAACCAGAGGCCCAGGCAATGTGACATCCAGCCTCATGAAATCAGAGGGTAGAGGTTAGGAGTGCTAGGGTAGACAAGAAGCCCAATCTAAAAGCAGGATGATTGAAGCAAACAGAGCTACTCAAATTGATGCAAACAGGGAGCGGGGCACCATTACAAGTTCAAAAATATCTGGGATGGATAGAAGACAGGCAAGTTTCTCTCAGATGAGAATACAATTAATTTGTGTAAACTTGGCCCTCCTTCTTAGGATTTTAACACTCCGTTAGAGAGAGATGTTTCACTTGCAAATAATATTTACCCAATCTTGACATGCCTGAAGATTATTAATGTAGCTGCAATGTTCTCTCTTCCAACCTGTCAGTGTTCAAGCTCAAAGTCAGGACAAAACTTTCCAGGTTTTTAATCTGTGTTATCCACTGAATAAATAAGGGTCTTGAAAGTACATGGCACTCGGTACAAGCAGAGGCACTGCCTGATGTAACCAAAGGTTTCTTGCAAAAGACATATTTCTATAGGTACCCAGCTTGGGTATTGAACACGTGAGAAATGGCAGGGGCTTCTTGAAGCTTCTTTCCTGCCTTTGATAACCCTGAGGCATGTTTTCAATCGCACCTATAATTCAAACTTCAGAGCCCATAGTCACAGGAGATGGAAGAATTTAGAGATCAGTTATGTTCTTAACAATATCCTATGCAAGACAGAGTATGCTCCAGCAGCAGCCTTATTGTTAACCCCTGTGTGGTTTGGTCTGAAACAAACACACGGGGAAGCTACTGCTTTCTGTTGATGCTTCCGAAGCCCAATTTATTTACCATTCCTCTAGATGTCAGCTGCTTGCCTTCCTGGAAAGGGTGATCTGTTTGCACTATAAGTAATTTACTCCTGAAGCATTCGTCTGGGACCAGACCCCATATGAGTCCCAGCCTAACAGTCGAGACGATCTAGCACTGACCGTGATTGTGTCATTTGACCATCATGAGCCTCCTGATCCAAAGAGGAGGAATTTGGGCATACTCTTTCCCAGGTCCCTTGCAGCTACAATGCTCATTGATTCTAAAAGACAAATGTGTTAGAAAATAAATATTGGTTGACTGCCTACAACGTGCCAGGCTGGGGGTAGAGCGATTGGTAAACAAAACAACCCCTGCAGCCTTGAGGTTCATATCCCAATTAGACAGTCAACAAATAAGGAAACAAGATCATTTCAGAGATGTGTAAATGGAACAATGAAACCACAGTAAGATAAAAATGGCGACTGGGAGGTTTCCATAGAGGATGGTCACAGAAGGCCTCCCTGAGCAGGTGATATTTGAATGAGACCTGAGGGGTGGGTCAGAGCCAGCATGTGAAGCCGTGACAAGGGCAAAGGCTGGGAGGTGGGACTGAGCTGAGCCTGTTCAGGAAACCAAAGGCGGCCCTTGTGGCTAGAACAGAATGAAGTTGGAGGAGGGGCACAGGCCACATCAGGGAGGACCTTGCCAGTCACGGAAAGGAGATTAGATCCTCTTCTAAGGGAAGCTGTTTGAGGGTTTCAAGCAGAGAAGTGACATAAGCTGATTTTTTTAAGTATGAATGCTATGACGAACCGAAGGTGAGAGAAGATAAGAAACCTGTCCTTTCTTCGGTTAAGTGAGATAGGAGGGGAATAGCTCTTCTGCCCAGTCATGTTCCACACGCCACTTCAAACTGCGGTTGTAACCGCTCCAAGATTTGCCATACGATATTGCTTGCAACTAGATTTTTCCCCTACTTGACGTCTCCAAAATGAGCACGAGCCAAAGTTGAAGGGCAGGATGTGGTTTCGGCATGCGGTGACCACCATCCCTTCCTCTGGTAGCCCAGACCCATTCCTGTCACTGCACAACCAGTCACTGCAAATCACTCCGGATACCATGGAGTGGTAATGATACCATGGAGTTCAGGAGGGGCCTGAGAGCTGTCTTGCTCCTCCTTTTCCTCCTCCTCCTTACCCTCCTGCCTCTCCTTAAACACAGCACAGATTACTGGCACCTGGGCTAAAATTTGCCCGGCTGAAAAGAAAGAGCCATTTCCAAACAGAACATTTTCCTTTGCTCTCTTGTGGCTGGAGGCAAAGAATCCAGCCAGCTAAGTCATCTTGGCAAAGAAATTGCTAGATGTAGTCCTGCTCCCCTCGGCACACAGCTCTCTTAACACAGAAGTAAAATTAATCAATTTAAGTCCTCTTTACCGCTAGCTCCACACCATACTACCTACTGGTTTGGGGCCTGCAGTGTTATGCTGTTGTGGAAAGTAGACCTAAGTGGTTTACCCAAAGCAATGGCCCCATCCCAGTCATGTCGTTAATACTTTCTGCAGATTATTTCTCCCTTAGTAGTAAAAGCTGATTACCTGTCACAGTGTAATATTGATACGGCATTTCCAGACCCTGTCTCCCAGAATATAGCAATACGTGATATTGCTACTAGTTTTAAAGTTTGGTCGTAGAGGCAAATTTGATCGACCCTGAAAAGCTGAAGTCCTTAACATGTTTTCTGTTAAGACACATCTGGTTAGAGTCCACCACTTAACTACTGCTGGTGTGACTTTAGGTATTTGACTTAACTTCTCTGAGCTAGTGTCCTCTTTTTCAAATGGAGAGCCTAACTCCTCAGGTTACCATTGAGGACTAAGCGAGATCATACATGTGAGGTGCTTAGTGCAGTCACTGATGTGTAGTAAACCCCCATTTATCGTTAGCAAAATAAGACCTCACGGTAGATGCAACTATGTAAGTCGTAAAACGTATCAACGTTAACATTCATCAACAGATAGGGAGCTATTAAAATGTATCACAAACATAATAAAAATGACAGAAAGTGATATTAAAATTTGAAACCATTTAAGCATTTGGTTGACAATACATAAAATTGAAATACAAGGATTCTAAAGATCTTTAAACCATCTGTACTTTACTAATTCACTATGCCCACCCTGGCATTAATTTTACCTAGTGATATTCTCTGCATTATGATAAAAACTAATAACAATTTGAGTATATTCTTTGTATCAGACACTATTCTGAATGCTTTATGAACACAATCTTCATTGCAACTCCGAAGTTGGTACTATTATTATGCATGGTTTACAGATGGGGAAACTGAGGCACGAAGTAAAGTTGGTAAACTATGGCCCAAGGACCAAATCCGGTCCCCCACCTGTTTTGGTAAATAAAGTTTTATTGGAACACAGCCACATCTATTCATTTACATGTTGCCTAAGGCTGCTTTTGCACTATAACTGCTAAACGGAGTAGTTGTGACAAAGAGCCTATAGCCCACAAAGCCCAAAATATTTACTCTCTGGCCTCTTACAGAAAGTTTGCTAAACCCTGATATCAGCTATAAACTTCACTAAAAGATTGGGGTCTGGAATAGGAAGAAATAATATTTTATAATAGTAATAATGCCTTGAATTTGGTATTTAGAATGGGTTTTTACACATTTATCTCTTTAACTCTTATAACAACCCTGTAAAGTAGGTAGTCTTTTCATTTCCATTTTAGAAATGAAGAAAATGGGGCTCTGAGAGGTTAAGTGACCTATGCCACAGGCTAGACAGTAAACTCCATGCGTCTAGCTATCATGTGACCCTACTGTCATATCCACGTCACCTGCCACAATGCTAGGACAGAGTGGGCACTCAGAAAATATTTGCTAACGAAAGACAGTTGTAGAGGTCACCCAGCTAGAGAAGCTGGGTGTGTTCCTATTGCAGGGGTTTTTCTCCTGACCCCACAACTGCCTGGCAGTGAAAAGAGGGACTTTTTCTTGAGATCAGGTTAAACATAGCGTAGTTGACATGTCATCCTGATGTCGATGGAGAAATTTTCGCTGCCGTATTACTCTTCTTCCTTAGTCAAACATCATCTCAATCTGACCAAAGGGCTTTTTGTTTTCCCTCAGATGCATAGTCATAGCCTTGCGAGTTGCCTTCTCCATGTGATTGGTGTGTTTTTAGACAAGATTAAAACTGACACCCTCAAGAGATGGTAGTCACGTGGAATCTGGGTTTTGGATGGATTTCAGGCAGAGCTCCGCCCGCCCTCCCCCATTCCACCACACGATGAGTCACAGTGCACAGCCAACTGCCATTCTGAGAGCCACTCAAGGCTTTTGTTTTCTTTCATCTTGCTTTATGCTGGTCATGTGAGGCACAGTGTATTAATAGACCATCAGGCTGGCCTTCTCAATCTGGTTGTTGTTGGTCAGGGAGATAAATGCAAGGTCTGGCCGTTCCCTTGGTGCCATTTGTCACTCCTCTCTTGACTATCACGTGCTGGTTGGTGACAGAGCTGAACCAGACAAGCAGAGGTCATCGGGTGTGGTCACCGCCCATGGGTGTGGCCTCTACGGATGTACTTCTCGCCTCTCTCAGTGGGCACTGGATCAGCTCCTACTTCCATGTTTGGATCAGCAGCACTAATCTTAACAAACCAGCCTCCGCCTTGCCTCACCTCCTTCTCCCTGCATGTGTGAGAGATACAGAAGCCGGGCAGGAAAAGGTTTTGGGGTGGTTTTTTTGTTTTGCTTTGTTTTACTTAAAAGCAAAATTATGTTCAGGAAATTAAAAGTCTGTATGTGGTTTGACAGGCTCCAAAAGGGCTCCGGGAGGACAGAAGTTTTAAACAAATGTCTTGGAAGCAGAAGTTCTTTCAATTGCCTAGGGCTTTGATCCAGAAGTTTCGGTTCTCCTCTGCAGCCTACTTCTTAGAATGTCACTTTGCTAGTTCCCTCAGCCTTGATTCCAACGCTTCCAACAGTGTCACACTCGATGTTTATTGACCCAAAGTGAAGTTGGGCTGGGGCCTAGCCAGGAGATGAAATGCTCTTGAAAAGTTTCCTAGGAGCAGAAATTCAAGGTTTAATGTCAAAGAAGGGTCTTGGTTCTAAGTCTAAGGTGAGTGCGTTGGGGGCCTGCTGGGCTCTGGGGAGATTATTTTCATTTTACATCAACTTCTTTTGTTCGATAACTCCGTGAAAGCATCAAGTGTGTTGAGGTCTCTGCTGAGTCCTCTCCTTGCTCTCAGTAAATTGATAGTCTCTTGAGCCTCATTTTGTTCATCTGTTAAGTTGGTTGAACTACATGATCTCTAAGATTCCCTTCCAGTCTTAAGTTTCATTTTTTAACAATAGAATTTTTAATAGATTTTTTAAAAATATTGCCACAGGGGCGCCTGGGTGGCGCAGTCGGTTAAGCGTCCGACTTCAGCCAGGTCACGATCTCGCGGTCCGTGAGTTCGAGCCCCGCGTCAGGCTCTGGGCTGATGGCTCAGAGCCTGGAGCCTGTTTCCGATTCTGTGTCTCCCTCTCTCTCTGCCCCTCCCCCGTTCATGCTCTGTCTCTCTCTGTCCCAAAAATAAATAAACGTTGAAAAAAAATTAAAAAAAAAAAAATATTGCCACATCTGTAAAGAATTTTGCTACCAAAGAAAGACCAGACTAGGGACGCACCAACTTAAATTATTACCTTCATTTCTTTGTGTTTGGCAATAATGGGGGTCGTGGGATTGGGACACAGTCTTTCAATAAACACCAACCTCTATTTTCCACCTAATTTGTGCCAGGCACTGTGCTTTATGGGCATTCCCTCATTCAAAGCTCTCAACAATCTTGACGACTCTGAGTATTATTAGTACAGATGATGAAACCAGGGCACCAAGAAATTTAGTAACTTGCCCATAGCCACAGGGCAATGTGGTTCAATTTTCAAATCAAAAATTGAACCCAAGGTTAGGAGTTATAAGGATCCTAGCCTCTAAGCAGAAATACGTAGATATACAGTACAACCCTGAATTCCTCTTTTCCTGTGATTGGCCTCTTTCCACAGGAATTTAAGTGCAATGGAAGATTCTAATTAACAGCCATTTTTACTGAATGCTGCAGGAGCAGGAGACTTCTGGATAAGAATTTCCCCTTCCTTGGAAAATGTGCATCTTACTGACCATGAGGTTTAATTTGCCTTGAGAGTAGTTGGTGCCGGTGGGGAAGAAGTTCAAGTAGGAGTAGAAAAATTCTTGCTGGGAGTGATTGTGTACGACTCTAACATTTGCAGGTCATTGGAAGTTTTGCTCCCTTTAGAGTTCCTCAGCTTCACTTGCTGAAGTAGGACAGGCAGAATGAATTCACCCTGGCTGAAGCAAGACTCTTTATATTGAAAAGAAAACAAAAGCAATTAAATATTCAGCCTGATTCCTGGGTTTTGAATTACCCCCCATTTGTCTTTCACTTTGAGCATCTGCTTTTTATTGCACTGTGGGCCCGCCTGCCATCTATCTCTCCCTGTCGATCTGTCTCTACGTGTCATGTGACCTGAAAGCAAAGATTAGAGGAGAAAAATGTCTCTGTGTTCTAAGCCTGGCAACTTCTATTTTTATCCACAGCTGTTGGAACTGATAGCAAAGTCACAGCTCACATCCTTGAGTGGCATCGCCCAAAAGAACTTCATGAACATTTTGGAAAAAGTGGTACTGAAAGGTGAGTGCGCGCTCTCTCTCTCTCTCTCTCTCTCTCTCTCTCTCTCTCTCTCTCTCTCCCTCACCCCTTTTTATAGAGATGGGGATGGGCAGATGGGTTTTCTGATAGAGTGGACCTGTCACTAGATTTAAGGAAGAGTGAGTGGATGGAAGTGAATGACTCCAGATGCACTTCTGCCAAATTCCAGTTCAGAAAGGAGGGTCACTTGTGAAAAGGGGAGACACCATCACCCTCCCATCCTCTTATTAGGAGTATCCATTTGCCCTGCTATAAGCCTCTCAAACTTCTCAACGTGGGCACACATCCCAACCTTGGCTAACCAAGCCCTCTAGATTCTAAATTCCTAGAAAATTGAGCTATATACAAAGCAGAATAGACTCATACACTATTTGATCTAAAAGAAACTTTAATTTTTTTTTTCAACGTTTATTTATTTTTGGGACAGAGAGAGACAGAGCATGAACGGGGGAGGGGCAGAGAGAGAGGGAGACACAGAATCGGAAACAGGCTCCAGGCTCTGAGCCATCAGCCCAGAGCCCGACGCGGGGCTCGAACTCACGGACCGCGAGATCGTGACCTGGCTGAAGTCGGACGCTTAACCGACTGCGCCACCCAGGCGCCCCAAGAAACTTTAGATCTTTGGCTCATCTGAGTCGTTGTACACAGAGGGAAACTGAGGCCCATAAGAAAGAGTAATTTATCCATAATCACACAAAGACTCAGCCAGACAGGATTGGAACTCACATTCCTGACGAGTGACCACTTGCTGGGCAGGATGTCACTGCTGGGCAAAAGAAACTGCCTTCAAATCAGGTGAGCCATTGGTGCTGGCAAAACTGTGAAGGGAGAAAGAGTCTTTGTCGAAAACTAGGGAGAAGAGAACAAAGAGGGACCTAGATAGTGGAAACTCTACCCAGTAACCTCAAGTGTAGAAGCTTGGCCAAGTGTAGAATAAATAACAGTGAGAAAGAAAACCACATCCCCGGAGGCAGTACCCACGTAACATGAGCAGAATCGAGAAGAAAGGCCCACTTATAAAATATACAGTGTTTCCAGTATCACGACTGTTAATATTTTTTTCTCCTCCCCCCCCCCCCCCGCCCCCACTCCAGTCCTCGAAGACCAGCAAAACATCAGGCTAATAAGGGAACTACTCCAGACCCTCTACACGTCCTTATGTACGCTGGTCCAGAGAGTCGGCAAGTCTGTGCTGGTCGGGAACATCAACATGTGGGTGTACCGGATGGAGACCATTCTCCACTGGCAGCAGCAGCTGAACAGTATCCAAATCACCAGGGTAAGCAGCAGCACCCCGGCTTCCTTCTGGCAGTAAAGACGTTAGTCGGGTCCTCCACGGCGAGGCAGGACTTTAAATCCACGGTGGTGGTGGAAGAGTCTCAACTATTCTGATCTGATGCTTTCTACTTGGGTGCTGGCAGCGGGCTAGAACTTCCCAGGAGAGGGAAGCAGAAGAACTTGGCAAAACAGGATCAAAGTGTGGGAACTGAAACCTGGTAGGAAAACTGGAGACTTCGATCTGGGGTGGGGGACAGGGGGAATCTCTCCTCTTTGCCCATTTCCTCCTAAAGAACCTGTCCCTTATAGCTCTAGGAATGCTGCCTTGGATATGATAGAGCTACGATGGCAGTGGCTTGGAAAACTGGTGCCAACTTTTGAAAATTCTAGTTCCAATGAATAATTATGACAAGGAAGCCTTTGGTTAAAGACTGTGAACATACATGTAGGAAAGAGAAGAGTAATTCTCACTCAAAGCAAAAAAAAAAAAAAAAAAAAAGCCCTATATTACAATGAAACTACTATAAGTAGTGTCTTTTGACTTTTACAACATAATTTGGCCCCCAGCTCTTGTCTTCTTAATAGTGAGCAGCAGGACGAAGGCACACAAAAATGTGAGAAAGACATTGCTGTAATCTCTAAGGCTCGCTAATGGACAGGCATACTTAGACCGCTCACATAGCGCTCGACTCCCGTATCTAATCACCCACCGCACTGTTCTAAGTGGTTCCGGGACCCAAGCTGATAAAGTTTGGGTCCGCCCCATCTCTCGAGGCAGTAGCATGAAAAAAACCTGTTTGACCTCTTTTAAATAATTACTTTACTAACAAAGTTTTCAAAATGTAGCATCCTTGACTTTGCTGTTAACACCCTCTCTAAGACTTAGTTTCTCAAACCCTGAAACAAGGGGAATAATTAGAAGCCTCAGAATTATGTGACTTCCTTAGTCACGTAGGCTACAACTCCCACACTTACACACACACACACACACACACACACACACACACACACAGCAGAGCTCAAGCCCAGATAATCTTTCAAAAGCTATCTCAATTATTTGACTATTTTAAGAGAGTACATTCTGAACCTTTACCTAGTTGATTCTAATAATTTACCCCAATCCCTTCTCTCAGGTATGGGCATAGTTTGACAACATGAACTTGTGACCCAGATTCCCAGCTTATCTCTCCCAGAAATTCACTTACACCTTCTACCTGATTTCTGGTATTCTGTGTAGCCTGGACTTAATACTTTTTTTTTTTTTTGGTCTAAGCCCAGGAGAGAATTACCCAGCCAGTGATCTAAATGAGCAAGTCCCATTTGTCTCAAGGGCATCTTCTCCCAGGGGAATTTGGGACACTGTTTAGATGATCACACTTGCCTAGAGCTTGCCTCTGTTCCCTCTGTCCACACCACAGGAGCCCCATGGGCTTACTTACCTAGAACCACCCCCTTAATTGACCCATGGACACCGGAAGATAGCCATTGTAGTTACTCTAACCCTTCATGGAGTGAGAGGGGAGTGGGGACCAGAGAAGCCCAGTGACTTAGGTCAAAACCGGGACTCTCTATTCCTCACACGGCAAAGCTTTCTTAACGTCAGAGATTTCCAAACTTCTTTTCAATCCAGCTTTCTTCCAACTATTTATTCCATGATCCAGCTTTTCGTAACCTTTTAAATCCAGCGCAATCCTGTGCAGGACAGATCAGACACGGAAGTTCATCTCACTCGCCCCTCTGCTCCTGGCACTACAGCCAGGCCAAGCTATTCCCTGCCCCTTCCAAGCTTGGTCCCGCCTCCCCAGACCATCCGATACACGGAAACCACTCTCCCCTCACCTTCTTCAGAGTGGTTATTGCTATGTGAAATTATCTCCTGCCTGGTTCCACTTCCCTGCCTCCATCCACTGGCTTCTGAGCACCGCAGGGAAAGACCCCACCATCTTGCTCCCTCTCTGTTCCCTCTTCCTTGCTCAGAGCAGAAGGCAGTCAGTAAATCTGAGACGAATGGATGAACAATTGAAGGGAAGTCCCCCACCACCTGCCTGAAATAACTCGTGCAGTGTTTGGGGGAATATAGATGGAAAATACTGCCCTGGGTTAGGGATGATGATAAACATTTACCAATTGCAGAATTTGGGGTGAGTTAGTCAGCATCTCCGGGCCCCATTTGGAAAATAAAGGCAGTAATACTGATCTCCTAGCCCTAGTGTAGGATTTAATAACCTATAGAAAGTACTTGGAACAGTGCCTGACATGTAGTAAGTCTTTAAATGTGTCAGCTCTTATTATTACTAATGGCTCACTCTGTGGCCGGCTTTCTTCCAAGTCTTTCATATTGTATTAATTAATAATTGTAAGTAGGGGTCTTTATGATAGCTCATTTTCACTGGGCACTGGGCTAAGTACTTCTGTGCATTATCTCTTCCACCCTGCCCGGCAACACTATAAGATATACTTTTCCTCATTTTGTAAATGAGAAAAATTAGACTGCGTAGTTAAGAATAGCTGGCTGGTGCCTTGATACAGATCAGATGTAGCAGTATGGGGACTGAACCTCAGGCCTGGCTACAGAGACCGCGCCTCTACCCATACTCTCTGCTCCCCTCTGCCCTCCTTCCCAACCCTCCTTGCTCTGAGCCAGCGATTTTGAGAGCGGTGATGGGAACCCATGGAGCCCTAAAGAGCTTGTCACACAAATGCCCAACTCTCTGGAGGAAAGAAAGAGAGAAGGGACTTCGTTACTTCAGTGTGGACTGTATTTTAAAGCCAACTTGTTAACAGTTTGGACCAAAGAGAAGTATGTTATCACACAAAAGTGTTAAGGTGACATTCACACTAATTGCTTTCTATTTGCCAAAGTCCTAGCACTGTCTTCCCGGCATATAATCTCATTTCCCTTCAAAATTTCATCTCTAATTACATGGAGCCAATGTTGTTTGGCAAAAATAATTAATAGGATAAAGGATGAAGGGGAAAAAAAAAAGAGAACTGGTTTGGAGGGGAGAAAAATCAAATAGAGCCACAGAGTGCTGTGGGCAAGGCAGGGTTTGGGAGCATGTAGAGGATATAGAGAATCCATAAAAGAATTTTTTTTTCCCAATGTTTGTTTATTTTTCAGAGAGAGAGAGAGAGAGAGGGTGTGCATGAGCAAGCATGGGTGGGGGAGGGGCAGAGAGAGAGGGAGACAGAATCTGAAGCAGGCTCTGGGCTCTGAGCTGTCAGCACAGAACCCTATGTGGGGCTCAAACCCACCAACCGCGAGATCATGACCTGAGCCGAAGTCAAATGCTTAACCGACTGAACCACCCAGGCACCCCTAAAAGGATTTTAGCCAAATGCTTGACTGGAAGAGCAAGAGTGACTTATTTTTCTTATATATTTACATTCAAAAAGAAGAAGGCATATAAGCAGTTAAAACCATTTATCAGGAGTAAGGGCTCAGCATGGGGTCTGGGCAAATATTTTGGAAAAGTTCAGGTTTGAAAATTTGAGAGTGAACTCTGCCAAGTGGACTTTAATAGGAGTTCATGTAATAATTGGCCTGGGAGTTTTAACCAAAAAAGTAGATGCTTTGAAGTGCTGGAAACAAAAAGAAAATGTCATGGCAGTTTTATTAGCTCACATGATCACCAGCAGATGATAAACGACAAATAGGTCTAGAGCCTTCAGCAGCCCGGCAAAGTCCTGAATTTTGCAAACAATTGAAAGTTCAGCCCAGCAGCCTGAACAATTTAAATTGTCAAGTCATAGACATTTCTGATGAGTTAAGAGGCTGAAGCCGATCCACATCCGAGATTGTCGGAGCTAGAAGGGATCATCAGAGTCTTCTAAGCTCATTCATTTTGGACATGGGGAAACTGAGACCCAGAGTTCCCAAGGACACCTGGGATCCAGATCTGCTTGTCCATTCGGTGTATCTCCCATGTCACCTGCCATTCTTCTCCACAGTCCAACTTCCCAAGGCCCCCTGCCACTTCCCACCTTCCCTCTACACACCTCTCCTGCTTGGCAAGGGACACAGGTGGGAGTCAATAAGACTGCATACCCCCTGGAATCCTGGGCGGCGGGGGGGCTTTGGTGTCCCTCGAACAGAGTAGTTCCCTAAAAATTTGAGGAGGGGACTCAATACCCTTTGACAAGATAGTTTTCCCTGAGCTAAGGAAGGGCTTCTTCATCCTCTATTTTTTTCCTTTGAACGCGCCCCCCCCCCCCACCGCCAGATGTGACAGAGCACTGAGCTAAAAATGTCCATAGTCCAAAATCAAGAGCACACCCAGGTCTAGCGTGAGAAGGACAAAGAACCACAATTTTGGATGATTTGTGCTGACTTTGTATCCAAATGGCAGCATCCAGATGCTGTTCAAGACATATCAGCAAATACTACTGAGGACCTCCTCCATACAGACTGTTGCCAGAGCACTCTGTGCTTACTTCCTGGTCAGCACTTAACATACTGCTCTATAATTATTTGCTTATGTTTCTGAGTATCTTGCCAGCCTAAGGAACCCATTCCAACTCCAGTACCAGGCCACAGCAGGCCCTCAAAAGAGGTGGTTTGTGCTGGGCTAGGCTGCAAGGGATATGAAATTAGACCCCACCCCCCCCCCCCTTCAAGGTTCAAAGTGTAGATGGGGTAACATAAGCCCATCAAAATTTAAACAATAAATGTAAAATTAAACAGTAAATACAAAATTAAAGTTCAGGCTTATAGTAGAGGTTTCTGATTAATAGCCTGTGTATTATTATCCACAAAGAGTTTTTTAAATGTCCCATGGAGCCCTAGGTTTGAAGAGAGATGCTCTAATGGATGGAATGG
Source organism: Herpailurus yagouaroundi (assembly GCF_014898765.1). Lineage (NCBI taxonomy): Eukaryota > Metazoa > Chordata > Mammalia > Carnivora > Felidae > Herpailurus > Herpailurus yagouaroundi. The sequence continues at coordinate 32,367,228 of NW_024412417.1, read as the reverse complement.
ATGGTGTCACTTAGGTCAGAAGGTTCTGGACGAGTTAGTTCCAAAGCGCACATGCATGTGCACATACACCCAGGCACAGGGTCTTTTTGTTGCTGTTTTTTTTACCTCCTTAATTATTAAGGTTTTGTTCATCCCTCAGGTACTTATTGGGTGCCACTCTATGCTAGGCACAAAGGAGACAGCAATGACAAAAGACAAAAAGTCCGGCCCCCGTGGAGCTTACCTTCAGCAGGAACGTTCCATTAAGCTTTCTTTGGGAAAATGCCTTACATAACAAAAAGGCACTGGTTCCAAAAGTGCCCGAGAGAGATCATGGGAGTTCCAGGAAGATGCAGTGAAAGAGGGCTGGGGTAGTCACAAACGCAGTAAAAGGCCTTTCGGAGGAAACAAGAAGACGCTGGATCTGAGGGAAAGTAATTGGGATGGGCAGAGAGGCCTGGGGAGAGCAGGGGCCCGTGGGCAGCATGTTTGGGCACAGGTGAGAAAGCCCGCTTAGAGATGGGTTGTCAGGAGGGGCAGTGACAGAGTCAACTCAGGCGGCAGGGGCGGGTGGCGCCCCGTCCCAGGCACCCCGCCCTTGAAGAAGGTAGCGAATCTCGTCGCGGAGTGAATTGAGTGGAGCACCAGAATCGAACATGTGCTGTGCTGTTCAGAGGATCGTTAAAAGTATAAAGCTTTGTCAATCTCAGGAAAATCCCTCTGGCACCATTCAGCTCGAGCTGTTCAGGGCTGTTCCTGTGGGTCTCGGCCACGGGTCCTGCATTTAGGGCATTTCTGCATTTAAAGCGGGGAGAATTGCTGCTTCTAATCTCTGATCAAAAAACCAACTTGAGGGTAGAGGACGAGGGGACAGCTGCATCCCTGGAGGGTGTCACCTGGTGATCCGCTGCCCTCCCACCCTGCAACCCACAACTTAACATCCTCCTTCTCCCCACAGCCTGCCTTCAAGGGCCTCACCTTCACCGACCTGCCTTTATGCCTACAACTGAACATCATGCAGAGGCTGAGTGACGGGCGGGACCTGGTCAGCCTGGGCCAGGTGGCTCCTGACCTGCACGTGCTCAGTGAGGACCGTCTGCTGTGGAAAAAGCTCTGCCAATACCACTTCTCTGAGCGGCAGGTCAGGGGGCCCAGCGGGCAGTCCTTCCTTCTCTCCCTTCTCTGTCCCCCACCCTCAGACGTCCTTGGCATTCTTCTCGCACTTTAGGCATGGGTGCCCACCCTCCAGGGCTTCCTGGCCAACTGGAAAGCAACAGTACAGGGAGTTTCTAAATAACGTATGTGAGGGTTTCCCTTAAGGTGATTTTGATGAGAAAAAAAAAAAAACTTACTTTTTTTTTAATGTTTATTTTTGAGATGGAGACAACATGTGAGCAGAGGAGGGGCAGAGAGAGAGAGAGAGAGACAGAATCTGAAGCAGGCTCTAGGCTCTGAGCTGTCAGCACAGAGCCCAATGCAGGGCTTGAACCCACGAACCGCGAGATCATGACCTGAACCGAAGTCGGATGCTGAACTGACTGAGCCACTCAGGCTCCCCCACCAACTTACATTTTTAACCTATATGCACACTTTGCAATTTGCTTTAAAAAGTTCATAAAGGGGGTGCCTGGGTGTCCCAGTCAGTTAAGCATCTGACTCTTGATTTGGGCTCATGTCCTGATGTCACAGTTCATGGGATAGAGCCCGGCTTCAGGCTCTGCACTGCTTAGGATTCTCTCTCTCCCTCTCTCTCTCTCTCTCTCTGCCCCTCCCCTGCATTCATTCTCTCTCTCTCTCTCTCTCTCTCTCTCTCTCTGTCTCTCTCTCTCAAAAAGAAACATTTTTTAAAAGTTCCTAAAGTGGCATCAATCCTCCTTTTCTATAACAAGGTAACTTACAAAAGTCACTTATTTTCATGATATTTTACAGCTGATGTACTTTTACAGATATTATTTCATTTTAGTCTAATGACCCAGGGTGGAGTAGGTATCATTATGCTCACTTTAAACAGATGAGGGGGCTCAGACCACAGGTGGCTAAGTGACTGTCCAAACTAGGGGAATGGCTCTCGAGGTGAAGAAACCGGCCTTGGATCTGAATTTGAACTGGGGCCTTGTGACACCCAAGGAGTCCTGTTTCCCCTCCTCGTGCTGCCTCAGATTTTTTCCCCCCAACTTCTTTATATAGACATGTGAGTTCAACAAGTTCTGTTCATGAAGCCACTAATATTTAGATCTAGATTAGAGGCACTATGCCAAGGAGTCACCGCATTTCCCGGGAAATAATCACTCAAGTGTACAGCTAAGAAAAGATTGAAGGTGTTTATGGAGATTACCTAAACTTTAAAGGACCATCCAAATATAATTTAGTAGAGGTCACTAGTAAGATGTCACCATCCACCTGTTTCTTTTAAAGACTGGTAAAAGCTACCATTTAATAACTGGGTAGAGCTCAGAAGTTCCCTCTTTATATCTTGGCTATTTTTTCCCTGGAAATTGCAGGACACAGATGAGAAAGGGGGAAGGAGGGTGGGAACAGAACTTTTCAGAACCAGAAAACCACAAGCCATGTTCTTGATGAACTCTTCTGCAACTATCTGTATTTGTTTGCAATTTAGATCCGCAAGCGATTAATTTTGTCAGACAAAGGACAGCTGGATTGGAAGAAGATGTATTTTAAACTTGTGCGATGTTACCCACGGAAAGAGCAGTATGGAGACACCCTTCAGCTTTGCAGACACTGTCACATTCTCTCCTGGAAGGTATGTGTCTCCGGTGGCTGCCACAGACCCCCAGCCCAGCCCCTAGGAGCCAGCAGCACTGCCAAAGCCTTTCCTACTCCTTTCCTGCTCTTCCCCTCTGCAGCCCCCAGCTGAAGGTGTAGGGAAACTGAGTCAGTGCCTGGGGAAAAAAACTTTCAGAGACATTCATTTCCTCCACCCCCTTACATATATATATTTTTTATATTTATGTATGTATATTTTATGTGTGTGTATATATATATATTTTTATGCATCCCACCCACCTGCAAATTCTCCCATCTCTTTGGGCATAGGCATACACACACACACAGCTCTCTAGTTTTGCATAACTCACGGCATTCTTGACAGAGGAATGTTGCTGTGAGGTTGGGAAATGACTCACGGTGCTAACAAGCCAGCAGGATGCTTCTGAGAACCTAAACCTACCCATGATGTTCCTTTCCAGGGCACTGACCACCCGTGCACAGCCAATAACCCAGAGAGCTGCTCCGTTTCCCTTTCACCCCAGGACTTTATCAACTTGTTCAAGTTCTGAATCCCAGCACATGATGACACTTCAGACGGGTTCCCCGGCTGATTGGATTCTTGGGAATACGGAGTTTGGACACTTCATTTGTAAATAGTGTACATTTGAAATGCTGGCTCAAAACTTCTGAGATAAGTCACTGAGAGGATGTTGGAAGCGGAGAGATGCAGTTGCTGGCTGGGAATTTAAGACCATGGACTTCTCATTAGAATTGGTATGGAAAATCAGAAATACTGTAAATAAATTTTTTCCCTATCTGCCGGCAAGACTATAAGGGCAGGAATTGTTTCATCGGTGAAAATGGAATTTCCCTGACGTTCACTGAAATGCCTTTGTAGTTCCCTAGGGATGTGGAAGAAAAGGGCAGAACTCGAATACAAGATAGAACACTCTCTGTTTACAATGTGAAAAGTTGCTTAAAGAAAGGAAGAGAAGAAAACTTCGTTATATATGAGAAGTCCCCGCGCTTTGGTTTCGATTTTGGGGGGTTTGTTTTAAAAAGGCAAAGGAAGCACCACCCATCTTAACCCGTGTGGGCACAAGGCCTTATCTTGCAAATATGTCACACAATAGTCTACCTCGGAAAGTATGCAATGCCCTCTCTGACAAAGCGCATTGTCCAGTAGGCAGTGTCTGTTTTTCTTGGTTTTTCATCACCTGAAAGTGGTTTAAATAGGAAAGGGATACTGGAGGCAATCCTCATCATGCTTGAGACTTCCTTTTTAGGCGAAGAAGCACTTCTTCAGAGTTGCCTCTTTTCTAGAACAGCCCCACAGCGCGTATGCCTCTTTCCCTTTCGTGCTGTAGCTCATTCAGGGCAACATAAGGCCAATTAAAAACAGTCCCGGAGGAAGTCCTACCGCAGAAAAGATAGAATTAGTCACCCAATAGCTGTGAAGACTTTCTATTCCTGTTTAACTTCTTGGTTTGTCTGGGCTTCCTGGAATATCTTCACGGATAAGCATATCTGTGGACTGGTCGGAGCCGGAGTGCTGATAAAAGCTTGTAAAACAGGTTTTACATATCAGTTAAACGTGTTTCCAGCTGCTGTTCCTCATGACAGGGGATGAGTTGAGGGGCTTTGTTTTCTTTTTGCCCAACATCAAAATTCAGTCAACCTAAGCTAGCACTTCTTGCAAGGATGACAAGAGAAAGCCTGGAGTTCCAATCACAGGGAACAGAAGTACTGTGAGTTCATCCTACACTTGCTACATACCCCTGGGGATCTTGCGAGGCAAATATCAGCAGGTAGCTGTGTAGAGGAAAGGGAATCTCAGGACTTAATGAGTTCATTGTCAAATATTCCTGGGATGGGGTAGGGGATGTTTGGTTTTTTTTACTTTTTATAGAACTTTGCTTTTCTACAACAATGTACATATCTTGGCAGTTGTATTTGCTTCATGCTTTTTTTTTTTTTCTCTCACGCAAATAAAGTTGCCACTCTGCATGGCCTTGGCACATAGGTGAAGCAGAGATAGGAAACTTGCTCACATTCACATTGAAGAACAGGGTATCCTTAGGGGTTGAACCTTGGAGTGACCAGATGAGGGGAGAGATGGTTAAGCACGTACAGAAACGAGGCAAGGGACCAGCCGGTGATGCGAAGTCCCTTCATGCCCATCCGTCAGTGCACAGTCCACGACTCAGCATCCCAAAGAGAAGTCAACCATTAGTCCCCTCACTTTGCAATGCCTGTGTCTACACCCCAGGGTGTCTCCACATTTCTTTTCCTCATCACCCCTGACAGAAGAGAAAATTAAATTGAATTTAAATTCTCCCCACTGTGACAAATATTAAAGAGTAAGATTTTGTTGGGTAAGGTTGAGCTTTAGGAACCCCTGTATTACCTGATGGGATTTTTGCTTCCCCTTCCCCCCTTAGTCAGAGTCACAATGAGGATGCAGGGCCTAAGTGGGGAATAAAAAGCTGGCACTTCTATAATTCAGAGATGTGCCCTCAAATGTCTCAGCTTCCTTAAAGATGTGGGGCAGAGCTGGGTTAATTGTTGCTCTAGATGCTGGAACCTTTAGCTCTGACATTTTTAGGTTTAGGCATCCATGGCCTTCCACATCTGCCCATCAACTCATGACCTCTGCCCCTTCGTGCTGATCAGGGAGGTGGAAACTCCTGGGTACCCTCAGGTTTACAGTCCCGGAAATGTTGCCTGCTTTCGACTGTCAGAACAAAACTGCCAAACCAGTCTCATCTGGACTTTGTGCAATGCCCACAATTGCACATCATCTGCCAGGCAGCAAGGCACATCTGTGCAGGATGACTCCTACTGCCAAGCGGTGGGGTTATGGTTTTCTGAGATGTTTACCTTGATGGTGCCTCTGGGCTCTCCCCATCTCTGTTGGCATTTTTGGAGGTGGTGTGAAACAGAGTCAAGGAAAAATTTTAAGGAAGAAAAGAGAAGAAACCAATGCTCTTGGTTCTCTTTCATTGGGAGAGGAGAATAAGAAAGGAAATGGCAGGTGGAGAGGGACGGGGGAAGGAATAGAAATGGCCTATCTTTGATGCTGTGGTTTGTATGAAGGCATTGGAGAAGAACATAGTGGGTGCAGGGCATCTGTGTTGGCACCACATGGCAGCTGTTAAGCATGGTCAGAGCCTCCCATGTAAGTAAAGTGAGTGAAAAAGAAAATACTTGTTCCCTGGGTACCAATCATCTAGAGAATTTCTATTGGCAAACCCTCTCGGGACAACCTAACCTCAAAACAAAACAAAACAAAACAAAACAAAACAAAACACACAAAGAATCCCTGTCTCCCAAACTACTGGTCTAAAAGCCAGAGGGACAGGATGATGGAAATTGCTGGAAGAAATAGAAAGCTCTCCTCTCTTTGCTGTACCTACCTACTACCCCTGACCCCAACCCTGTGATGTAGAATTTGAAATTGATGTCGACTATGAAGTAATGCGGACTTCCAGAGAAAGAAGGAGTGTGTCCAGGGCAGTGTGAGGAAGTCCACAGGGATGTTCTGTATGATGAGCTGGTCCAACATAAAGGTGTATGAGCCTAGAGTCTCTTAAGAGTAAGGCACAACGTTTGGGGAAAGAATATGTGAGTGCTCACTTCATAGCAAGATCCGGAAGAAGGTCCAATGACATCTTAAGCCAGGTTGCATTATTAATGCTATTACTCTGAGGAGACAGATCAGTGGCGTGGGAGGGTAAGTGGCATAAAATACAAAGTGAAAAACATCCCCAGGGCATCGGGTATGAGATGACATTTGTTCAGTAATGATCAATTTTATATTGAAGTGGCTGGGAGGAGATACTTGAGATGCGCTGGGTTGACATTGCAGAACACTCAGCAACAGTGGGCCTTCCTTGGGGACATGACTTGGTAAGTTGTGTACTGTGTTACCACCATGATTCTCCGTGGATTCAAAAACTTTGCTCATAAGGAGCCTACGATTAACAGAGGCTCTGTTTTTCTGTTGTTTTCTATGTGGGAGAAGGGAGGGGGCTTAGAGTATCATTTGTCTAAGCAAGTGGAGTGATTCACAAGGTCAATCATTTCAAGACATGTTCAACAATGTATCATTTGTAGCACTCAATACAATGTTTATCATAAAATATGCACCTGAGTTTATATTTTTCTGCCAGGCTATAGGGCAATAATGTTTTGCTATGCACTCTATTTTGTGTGAATTTTTTTAAACTGTAATTTTATGTGTTAATTTTTTTTAACTAAACTATATCAAACATATTCTATGTGGACATCTGGGTTTTTTTTTTTGTTTGTTTTTTGTTTTTATCTGTTTCCAACTATCTGAGTCTGTGAACCATCCTTCTGACTGGATGCTGGCCTAAAATCCTATTAGTGTTTAAACAGACCTCAGAAACACCCTGGACCTCTAGACAAACGCAAAGCCGTGGCTCTTTGATATATCTTGGGCTCTTGATGTCTTCAGTAAACAAGATCGTAACTCCTTTAAACTCCACGTTTTCTCTACAGGTTTTCTTTTCTTTTTTTTTTTTTTTATTTCTTTTTTTATTTTTAAGAAGAGTAAACCCTCTGTGGTTTTCCAAAGGAAGGAAACTCCTATCCCAGACTTTAATGCTAGAAGGGAAATGAAAGATTGTGGAGTCTGGCATTCCTTCTTGCCTTTCAGCATGAGGTAATGGGTGCACAATATTCAGGGGACAAGTCTGAGCCCATCTGGTACTCAGTGGTAGAGCTGAGTATAAACCTGGGACTTTCTGAGGTCTTTACTTTGTGCCCCCTACCCAGCATCTTTTGCTATGTCTGGAGACACATGATACCTGACCTGAATCTTCTCAACACCTTCGCCGTGGAAGGCAAGCATGAGAGTCCGGTGTTAGGCATGTGGCCATTATCTTTTCCAAATATTTTAAGCCCCTGGTTCTCTATGGAGAAATTCACATTTCTCCCTGGAGCCACTTAACATTTTTACAAACCTCTGACTCTATTGTGAGGACAGCATTCTAGTGAGTACAACCTGCTCGCCATAAAGTAAGCAGCATGTTTTGACAAATTTACTTTTCCCTGGGTACTTGCATTTTAATTCCAAAAGTGGCCCTTAAGACAGAAAACGGCTGAGCGGCCAGCTTGCTTTCTAGAAACTGAGGTTCTGAAACCAAGCTTGGGAACCAAGCAGATATTTCCTCTCTTAGACTAAGAGGTACATTTAATCCATACCCTCATCTCCCCATCTTCCGGCACCTGGCATGAGATCCAGTGAGCTTCTGTCCCAGTGCAGACCCTCCCACTCTCTGCTAAACCTCATCTTCACTAAGCAAAGAGGGATTACTCCAAGAGGCAGCAAAGAGCGAGGGACCACAGATACTTCTGACTTTGTCTGCTGGACATTTTTCAAAGTGTCTCTGAACTCAGCAAACAAAGCCTCCTGAGAAATCTCTCAAAACTCAGGTCCTGCTCCATTTGTCCAAAAATGGATAGCTGCTCCAAATCTCTGAACTTCTTAAAACTCCATCTGCTACAACATTACTTCTGGAGTCTGAACATGACTTTTTCTGTCTTTGAGTATAGCAATGTTTGTTTAATTAACGATGTACAAGTCTGTTAAACAGAAGGCTCCAAGTACTAGTCTATTCCTGCGAACTCTTGGCACTATCTTTATTCTACCAAGTGCCAATAACCCTGGCTAAAGGGGGTGTATATTCAAGTCCACGTCCTAAGTCGAGAAGCTTTACTCCTTTCAATAAAAAAATGCTATAAGGGGTTGAACATTGTAACTAAAAGTATGAGGTTAGACTAATTACATACAAAAAATGTTTATTTAATATTGTGTGAGCTAAGCCCTCCTGTATAAATTATTTGCACACTTTTCTTGCATGATGAATTGATTTTTTTATAGTTGTTTGTACCAGACGGTGGCATATTTTTGTAAAGATTTTTTTGACACTGAATTGCAATAAATGTTTTTCCAACAACACGCTGGTGCATTTTGGTGCGTGCCAATTCAAGTTGGCTTTCTGAGCACATGGACTACATTTATCTTTTGCCTCGTAAGGCTTATATGCCTTGTCCCAGAAACTTGTTACCGTTGTTGTAAAATTTCTAGGGATATGTAGAAAAATGACTTTGCTGCTGAGTACCAGCCTCAGTCAATAAGACAGAACTGTGCTTAAATGGGATATTTCCACTTACTTGTGTATAATAGAATGATTGGGGACTAGTGAGATGTGAAATCAGTATCAGTTTTTTCATCAACATTTATTGAACAGCTACAATATGCTGGACCCTGTGCGAGGCACTGGGAATAGCATGGTGAACAAGACAGATACAGTCCCTGCCTTCATGGAATTTAGATTCTAGCAGGAAAAACAAAGACAGACACACACAAAGCAAGTGGGAAAATATTTAATTCATAAGAAGTGCTATAAAGAGAGTAAACAAGGGGCTGAGATGCAGAATGTCAAGGGGACCTGCTTTGGACCAGCTGTGCCGGGGCGGGGGGGAGGGGGGTCTCTCCAACAAGAGATACTGAAGCTGAGGCCCAGAATGTGAGAAACAGCCTCCTCCAGAAGAGTGAGGTCATGAGCACTTCAGAAAGAGGGAATGGCTTGTGCAGGGTTCAGATCATGGTCCTGCCGCTTACCTGCAGTGTGACCTTGGCCCCCTTGACTCCTCTAGGTCCCAATGTCCTAGACTCCAAAATGGTGAAAATAAATCTATGACTGGGGTTGGGAGGGTTATGTGAACTACCTCAAGTAAAATGTGTGGAGCCACACACACATTCAATAAATGCTCATTAAATGTTAACAGTTAACAGTCCCTGAGCGACAAGGGTCTGATAATTAGGTTGGGAATTGCTCTGCATCTCTCTCCAGTTAGGTGTGATATGCTCGGGTGACCGACAGAGTGACTGACTTAATAACACATTTACTCTGGAACACACACTGATCCTGCCTGCCACTAACTCTCCATCGGAAAATGACGTAAAAGGCGCATGAGAGTAATCAGAGATTTTTTTTTTAATGTTTATTTGTTTTTGAGAGAGAGCGAGTAGGGGAGGGGCAGAGACACAGGGAGACAGAGGATCCAAAGTGGGCTCCACGCTGACAGCAGAGAGCCGGATGTGGGGCTCAAACTCATGAACCAACTGGGAGATTGTGACCTGAGCCCAAGTTGGAGGCTCAACAGACTGAGCCACCCAGGCGCCCCAAGAGATTTTTTTTTTCCTAATTTCCACCAGGATCACAAAAGCTCACCATTCGCAAAATATCCCATGCACTCTTTGCTCAGACTACTCCATCCACCTAGAATACTCTTCCCCTGCCTCTGACAGATAAGTATCTTTTACCCCTTAGGGCCACCTCCTCCCTAAAGCCTCCCCAACTGAATAAATCTCACCTCCCATAACCCTTCCCTGCATCTAGACTTTGCTACACTGTAGTCTAACATGGGGGCTATATCATAGTCCCCAGCACAGTGCAGGGGCTGAATGAATTAACACACACATACACTCACAAAATGCTTTTGGAAATCTCACTGACCACGTACTTACCCTCCACTCGAATAAGAATCAGTGTGAGTTGATGGACATAGAACTATTTACAGCTTCTCAGTTACAAATAATGGTAGTTGAAAAAATACCAAATGTAGAGACCTAGTTTTCATGAAGGTTTTTTTTTTTAAGTTCAACTAAATCTTTACAAGTCTAGTAAATTTTCATACAAAAGAAGAGGGGCTTTTATTACTGTTTGATAAACTCAAGTTGAATAGACCAAAGTCCTTTTACAAAACAAGTCCCAGGGTGCCTGGGTGGCTCAGTTGGCTGAGTGGCTGACTTCAGCTCAGGTCATGATTTCGCGGTTCATGAGTTCGAGCCCTGCATCGGGCTCTGTGCTGAGCGCTCAGAGCCTGGAGCCTGCTTCAGATTCTGTGTCTCCCTCTCTCTCTGCCCCTCCCCAACTCATGCTCTGTCTCTCTCTGTCTCTCAAAAAAATAAACATTAAAAAATAAATTTTAAAAAAACAAGTTCCTTTCATACACTTAATGAAAATTCCTTTAAACATGTTAAAGCTACAATTATAAATCTAGCACATGTGATGTGCATATATATATATATATATATATACACATCACATTTTTGCTCAGGTAGGCATCAGCCCTAATAAGTAAAACACTCCCAAGTAAATTAATAAGTTATTACATTTAATAAATTAAACATAAATATATCTCAAAAACCCTAGCATTGTTAAAACTAGTGAAATCATTATACCTTTCCATTTAAAATCATATCTTATACTAATTACTTATTTTAAATGGAAATCATAGGACTACTAAGGTAGGCAGAATAATGGATCCCCAAAGATGTCCACATCCCAATCCCCAGAACCTGTGACTATGTTACATGGCAAGGGAGAATTTGCAGGTGTGATTAAGGTAAGTGCTTTGAGATGGAGATTCTCCAGGACTACCTGGGTGGGCCCAGTCACAAGGGTCCTTAAAAGTGGAAAAAAGAGAAGAGCACTAGAGGACAGAGTGATGTGATGTACAAAGGGCCCTCCCACCATTGCTGGCTTTGAAGATGGAGAATAGGGGCCATGAGCCAAGGAATGAGAGCACTGTATATCATCAAGGAAAGGCAAGGAAATTATTCTCCCCCAGAGCTTGCAGAAAGGAACACAGCCCTACCAACACCTTGAACTTAGCCCAGTGAGATCTGTGTCACACTTCTAAAATTCTGATGGATCCGCATTGTTTAAACCACTCAGTTTGTGGTGATTTGTGACAGCACTAACAGGAACTAACATAGTTAATCTGACAGATTTGCCAGCACGTCCAGCAGCCCGCCCTACAAAGCTATCAGTTACAGGGCGCCTGGGAGGCTCAGTCGGTTAAGCATCCAACTTCGGCTCAGGTCATGATTTCATGGTTTGTGGGTTTGAGCCCCCCCCCCCCCCACCGTCGGGCTTTGCATTGACAGCATGGACCTTGCTTCTGATTCTCTGTCTCCCTCTCTCTGCCCATCCTCTGTGCTCTCTCTCTCTCTCTCTCTCAAAAATAAACATTAAAAAAATTTTTTTAACTCTATAAAATAAAAAAAGCTATCAGTTCTGACCCTTCTGTGGCATGTCCCCCACCCCAAGCTGAGTGAAGGTCTTTCTGCAAATGAAAGGCACAGCTGTCTTTATAGCCTAATTCAGCAGCAAGAGTTATGTTGACTGCCCAGGTATATGACCTTCAAAGCCAAACAGGAGAGTTCTGCCTGTCAGTGTAGTAGGCGTAAAGTTGTCTCCTGCCCTTCTTACACAGGCTTAATTGAGGTTAACACCAATCACATTCCTGCCCAAGAAACAACACAGACAATCAGCCTTTCAAAGTCTCTCCAATAAGCAATGTTTATGAAGCAGCAGTGTCCCGGCAGTAGAGCAGTCATTCAGAAGTATGAGCCCCACCCTTGCCTTCAAGAACTTTTACAGATCTGGCCGGGGGCCTAGATGGGGCAAGAGAATGTACATCGACTACAAGGCAGGATCCAAAGTTGCAGGTGCCCCGAGTGAGGTACAAAGCACCAGAGGAATTCAGAGGGGAGGAAGGGAGTTCATGCTTCTGAAAAGGAACAATGTGGGAGAAGACAAAAGCCCAGAACATACTCCTCCTGAATCTGGAAGTCAGGGGCTGTGGCCTAAAAGCCAGAGACCAAGACTTACCACCCCAGTCTGTTTGGTGGTGCCAATCGGTTTTTTGAAGAAAACACTGAAGCGGGGGCAGATTTCCCTTTTGAGGGGAACTGAAGAAGCTCTTGGTGTTCCCCGGGGTCCCAGCGCCTGAGCCTTGTTGTTCTCAGAAATTAACAAAAGCGCAGTGAACTCCAGGTTGCTTCAAAGAACTCAGTGATGATCAATTCTGAGTCCACTTGACTAACCCATGGCACTCACTTGTTAGGTCAAACACCAATGTAGACGTTGCTGTGAAGGGAGTTTCTAGGTACGATTAACATTTAAATCAGCAGACCTTGAATAAAACAGATTAACCTCCTTGATGTAGCCAGTTGGTGAAGGTCCTAAGAGAAAAAGGCTCATGTCCCCCATCCCCGAAAGAAGGAATTCTCTCTCCAGACTGCCTTCAGGCACAAGACTGCAACGTAGGCTCTTCTCTTCTCTGAAAGTCTGTCGGCTTTCCTCACCAATTACAACCTTGTCCGCTCCACAATTGTGTGAGCCAATTCCTTTAAGTAAAGATAGCTAGCTAGCTAGCTAGCTAAATGATAGATAGATAGATAGATAGATAGATAGATAGATAGAAGATAGATTTTAAAGAATAAAATATATAGAATAAAAGAATAAAATATATGTATATCTATATAGAGCTAGAGAGAGACAGAGAGAGAGACAGAGAGAGACAGAGATGCATCCTATTGGTTCTGTTTCTCTGGAGAGCCTTGACTAATACAAGCTCCTAGAAAGAGAACAAGGGTGAGGAAAGTCTTACAGGAAGGCTTCAGAGGGCAGGAGGGAAAGGGAGAAAAACCAGAGATCGGAATCTAGTGGCTGAAGACGCTGTCAGCCAATTACCACATCCTGAGAAATCCTATCTGGCAGATGCCAAAGAGGGCAGCAAAATAGTCCCTCTTACCCTACATAAAAGTGACGGCTCCCCTTTCTTTGTACTTTTTAAACGTTCAATTGTTTCAATTATATTTTCTTTTTTTTTATGAAAGAAATGTGACTCTTTCCATATCAGCTAGCACCCAGTTGACCTGTCAGCTAACTTTATTTTTTTTTCAAGCTTTAATTTAAATTCCAGTTGGTTAATATATAGCGTAAGACTAATTTCAGATGTACAATATAGTGATTCAACACTTCCATACATCACCCGGTGCTCATCACAAGTGCACTCCTTAATCCTCATCGCCTATTTAATACCCCCACCCACCCCTCTCTGGTAACCATCAGTTTTTTCTCTATCATTAAGAGTGTGTTTCTTGGTTTGCCTCCCCTATTTCTTTGTTTTCCCTTTGCTTGTTTGTTTTTGTTTCTTAAATTCCACATGAGTGAAGTCATATGGTATTTGTCTTTCTCTGACTTTTTTCACTTAGCATAAAATGCTCTCTATGTCGTGGCAAATGGCAAGATTTCATCTTTTTCATGAGTGGGTAATATTCCAACCACACACACAAGCGCGTGCACGCACACGCACACACACATCTTCTTTATCTGTTCATCAATTGATGGAGACACTTGGGCTGTTTCCATAATTTGGCTATTGTAGATAATGCTACTATAAACATTGGGGTGCATATATCCCTCTAAACTAGTGTTTTTCTGTTCTTTAGGTAAATACTTAATAGTACAGTTACTAGGTCATAGGGTAGTTCTATTTTTAACATTTTGAGAAAGCTTCATACTGTTTTCAACAGTAGCTGCACCAACTACATTCCCAACAACAGTGCATAAGGGTTCCCCTTTCTCCACACCCTCACCAACACCTATTGTTTCTTGTGTTGTTGATTTTTGCCATTCCTGTGACAGGTGTGAAGTGACAGCATTTTTTTTTAAATTAAGTAATTAATTAATTCTGAGAGAGAGAGAGAAAGAGTGCGTGAGAGTGCAAGCAGGGGAGAGGCAGAGAGAGGGGAGGAGAGAAGATCCTAAGCAGGCTCCATGCTTTCTGCACAGAGCCCAACACAGGGCTCAATCTCACGAACCATAAGATCATGACTCGAGCGAAAGTCAGACGCTCCGACGTTACTGACTGAGCCACTCAAGCAGCAACCATCAGTAAGCATTTTTAAAACAAACCCAATATATGTGTACTTATTAAGTACAGGCAGGTATTGTTATCATTAACATTTCAAGCATAATGAACTCTTAGGAGGACTGTCATCATTAGTAATGATGGATAAAATCCACATTTCAAATAGTTGTGACCACTTCGAACGTTCTAGTCAATTTTTGGTCAGATTTCGTTCGATTATCATTGTTTACACCTGATACTGCAGCCAGTGAAGAGGCCCTCCTAGGAAGGGCCATGTTAATGCTGACATTTTCTTGTTCCTTTATGTATGCAATCACAGTATCTTCACTCTGCTGTTTCTTTGCAAGAACCACCTTAAAGCATGTGTCCATTTTGTGAGGTTTGATTTAAAACTAGATACTATAATCCACGAATCCAGTTAGCCAGGCAGTCAGAAGTCACCGAATGTATGTCACAATACACCGAAAACAAAGCACTGACTGGCCTCCACTTTGCACTGGGGCCAAGGCACCTTGGGTACAGACATGACACCTGATGTCTGATCGGTGGGCAGAGAGAACCAGTATCAATCTGGATATTAAATATTTGTAAAGCTTTTGTGCTGGTTGCTCTGTGTGTCCCCAGAGATCCATGCCCAGCTCTGTGCCCCAGGGGGCTGAACGAAAAGGGTTGCATCCGCGCGCCTGGGTGGCTCAGTCGGTTGAGCGTCCCACTTCGACTCAGGTCATGATCTCGCGGTCTGTGAGTTCGAGCCCCGCGTCGGGCTCTGTGCTGACAGCTCAGAGCCTGGAGCCTGTTTCGGATTCTGTGTCTCCCTCTCTCTCTCTCTCTCTCTGCCCCTCCCCCGCTCATTTCTCTCTCTCTCTCTCTCTCTAAAATAAATAAACATTAAAAAATTTTTTTTAAACAAAAGGGCTGCATCCCCCAGATTCTACTGCCTGGTTGGATTGGTGTGTGTTTGGGTTTGCCCAATGAGAGCTGCTGACGGAAGCCAGAGAACAGAGAGAGAGAGAGAGTTTGGGGTCTTTCTTACCACTTCCCTCCTGGCTGGCCCACTAGTCTCTCACAAGGGCGATATCCTTCCTCCACATAAAGCCTCCCCATGGCTCTGGCTCTCAAGGGCCTCCTCTCCAAGCCTGGGAGAAGTAATTCTTGTTGCTCACCTCTGGGGGCCTCAGCACCTTTGTGCTCCCTTAACCCTGCCCACAGCTCTCCAAGCAGTCCCTTTGCTAATGTCCCTTCATTGGAACTAGATTAAGCCAAATAATTTCCCTGACCAGTGTGAGTATAAACCTTAGATTTCCCATTTCTCCCATTGCTCTTTGGGGAAAAGTTCTTGCTCGAGCCACTGAAGGCCTGCCAAAAAGGGCTGGGCTCACAGACTGACCCCTGGATACATAGCCACCCTGCAGACCTTGCTGGCTTCTACTCAGGGTGCTGTCCTACCAGGCTGAAACTGCGGGAAGCCATTCCAGCTCTCTGACTCAGTTTCCTCATCTGTAACATGAAGGTATGTTGGATCAGCCACTCTCTAGGTCCTTTTTAGCTCAAATGTCCTTTTGTGATTTTAGGAAGTCATATAGAAGTTCAGATGAAACTATGTTATTTGGTATTTTTGTTTTCTTTTTTGTTTTTCTTCTTCAACACCATCCCCACAGCACACATACACCCTCCTTTGGTTAAAGTGTTTCTTGGGTGAAAATCCTTTAAATTTTATAAACTCCTAAGTGACAAGAAATAAGAAAGCCCAGACGTATTATCAATAATAAATTAAATCCTGGGTGCCTGGGTGGCTCAGTCAGTCAAGCATCTCACTTCAGCTCAGGTCACGATCTCACAGGTTGTGAGTTCGAGCCCTACCTCGGGCTCTATGCTGACAGCGCAGAGCCTAGAGCCTGCTTCGGATTCTGTGTCTCCCTCTCACTCTGTCCCTTCCCCATTCGCGCACTGTCTCTCAAAAATAAGTAAACATGAAAAAAAAATTTTTAGGTGGCTCGTCGGTTAAGTGTCGGACTTTGGCTCAGGTCATGATCTCACAGTTCATGGATTCGAGCCCTGCATCGAACTCTGTGCTGACAGCTCGGAGCCTGGAGCCTGCTTCGGATTCTGTGTCTCCCTCTCTCTCTCTCTCTCTCTCTCTCTCTGCCCCTCCCCCGCTCACACTCTGTCTCTTATTCTCAAAGATAGATAAAACATCAAAAAAAATTTTTTTTAATTTTTCTAATAATAATAAATTGAGTCCTATATTTTCAAATACATTATTCTTTTTTAATTGTCATGGCACCCCTGTAAGGTATATGCTAATATCATCCCACTTCATAAATGTGGAAACTGAGGAGGCTCGGACAAATTAAATGATCTGTCCAAGATCACACGGTGCGGTGTGCTAGAGCTGGCTCATGAGAGCTGAGCTGCATGTGTTTGTCTCTTTCCAACTCCACATTCATTGGCATGTTAGTAACTTAAAATTGGCCTAGTGACACCACAGAAATCAGAAAGAGCTACGAATCAGAGCTGCTGCTGCTGCTTCCTCTCCCCTCCTCCTCCTCGACCTCCCCCTCCTCCTTCTACAGAGCTGATTCTTAAACATTTACCATCATACTATGGTACTGTGTGACCACAGTATGATGGTAAATGCTTAAGAAACCACAGACCTACAGTTTAAACTCAAATCTGTCTCATCCTAAACCCAGGGTGCTTTTTACGACACTACAGCTGTCTTCCCTGAGCAGCACCTAATACAGTGACTTGGGAAAAGTCATTAAGAAACACATGTTGCCTATACCAGATTGCCCAGAGGTCTCCAGAATAAATTTTCATTAGCCTTGCCACTCAAATGGGCTTTCTATTAGATGAAGACTTGCCGACAAATAACTCTGAAAGAATTTTTGGCTTGTGCTAATAGCCCTGACTCCGGTAGATGGGAGTAGATTATACACAGAGCACGGCTTTGTTTCCATTCCCTCATATGTGTGAGCACAATACTCTCTTCTCTCCTAGTTAGGACGGTCCCCCTTCCTAGGTCGGGCTTCACAACCAGGAAATGCACTGACATGACTGAGATTTTAACTTGAGTCAAAACAAAGGACAGAGAGGAGAAACCTTGAATTCAGGCAAGCTAAAGCCATGAACTTCACAGATTTAAAGACATTAACCCTGACAGAGACCTCAAGAGGTGATCTGATCCAGCTTCTATCAATTTTCCTATAAGCACTCCCCATTTCACTGAGACAACTGAGACCTAGGAATGTTCAGTATCTGCCCCCAGAACAACAATTTGTAATTTGATAATTACTATAACAGGATATTGAGTGGGGTTTCCCTTGCCCCAGAATGTTGCTTTTGTTTTTTCCCATTATGTGTTGATTTTAACTAGTTCCACTAACATAGATCACCTCATTTCCTAGTTCTGGGGACATCTGTGTCTTTGAAATACTTTTAACGTGCCACATTCCTAAGCTCAAATATTGCCTGCGTATATAATTTGGAAGAACTTCCAATCACTCTTTCATTTCTGAAGACATATAATTCACAAAGTCATAGCTTCAGGCATGAAGAGAAAAGAGAATGACATACATTGACTTTATGGTCTGTTTCATAGAACCACTTACGAAACAAAGTGTTACGTCTCTTAAGTTATCTCTGGAAGATTTTTTAAGTTTGGAAATGCCCCTAGTTTTGTTTTCGGTTTTGTTCCAGCTTTATTGAGATGTAATGGGACATATAACGTGTAAGTTTAAGGTATACAACTTGATGACTGGATATACACATATACTGTAAAATGATTACCACAATGTTAAGGCTACTTAACATTTCTATCAACTCACATAATTACTGTGTATGTGTGTGTGTTGAGAATATTTAGGATCTCTAAGATTCTCTAAGATTCTAAGATACTCTTTAGGATTCTCTTAGCAATTTTCAAATATATAATATACTATTGTTAACTACAGTCAGCATGCTATACATACATACGTCTCATACATACGTATTCATCTTATAACTGGACATTTGTACCCTTTGACTAATAGCTCCCCATTTCCCTTGCCCCACGGCTCTGGCAACCAGCATTCTAGCCTCTGTTTATATGAGTTCAGCTTTTTCAGATTCCACATCTAGGTGAAATCATACAGTATTTGCCTTTCTCTGCCTGACGTATTTCATTTGGCATAATGCCCTCAAGTTTCAACCATGTTGTCACCAATGACAGGACCTCCTTTTTCATGTCTGAATAACATTCAATCACATGTATATATACACCACATTATATATATGTACATACACACACATACACACACACACATCTACTGTATCCATTCATCCACCAGTGCATGTTCAGTTTGCTTCCACGTCTTGACTACTGTGAACAATGCTGCAATGACGTCCCAGAACTTTGGATAAAACCCAATGCAGAGGAGAAGTGGCACTGAGTATCCTGACATTCTAAGTCCAACAGTGGGAGCCAGCTACCTCCCTGCAGGGCTTATGGAAAGGCCACAATCTACCCTCCATCCCCTGAATCAATATAAAACAAGGAGTAAGAGGGAGGAGTTCAGGCAGGAAGGGAGGACTGTTCATGGAAAGAGCCTGTCTCCTCCTGGGAGTCACAGCAGGGACTCTAAGAGAATCACTCATAAAGCCCAGGAGTTCCAGCCATGTGGAATACTGGCATTTCATTCCCTATGGATGGCTGCTTGGGCAACAGGCTTGCAAATGTTGCCTGGGGCTAAGGAAAGGGGCCCAGGAGAGGACACTGGTCTGTGAGACAGAGGGGCATCAAGGCAGCTTGCACTATGCCCAGGGGCATGCCAGGGTGTGCAAGTTTTCCTTGGGTGGACTGGACACTAAGAAGGTAACTAGGGTCGAGCCACTTTTCCTGCATCTCATTAAGAGCGTGCCCCTCAGGTAAGTGGCCCCAGTAGCCACCGAAGGGGGTGAGGACCAAAGCAAAGTCGGGGGAAGAGGTTTTGCTGCAGCCAGGTCTCCACGCAGGGAAGTGTGTGGTGAGAGTCTCCAAGGGAGCCTTGGAAAGACTTGCTCCCACAGCCCACAGGAGAGCTGGCTTAAGAATCTGTCCCCGAGGGAACTGACCACAAACTGGTTAGCTAGAAAAGCAGCAACCCATGGGGAGAGGGTGGATACCTCTTCTAGGACTCTGTAAGCAAGAGCCTCTGCCCCCTCCCCATTTCCACCCTCCCACGCCCACCTCCCCCCCACCACACCTAAGCTCCAGGAAGAGGGACAGCCACGAGGAAACCAGCGGCCACGGCAGCCACCACCTCCTTCTGCCCTAGCGGGGTAGACAAGAGAACTCACATCTGGGAGAGACACTATACAGTTAACCAGACTGAGGCTCACACACTGGCATGAGACTGCTAATAACCAGCAGGAGCTGGAAAGCTGCAGGACTTGGCTTGAAGGTCACCAAGGGAGACATTCCCATGAAGCCTCAGGAAGAGGTTGGGAGCCAATATTGAAAATAAAAAATCTTTTCATGGTGATACCCTCAAATGAGACCTCCGTGAGGCCAGTTCCAATGTACTCAATATTATTTACCTACTGTGTGCCTGGTCCTAGGTCTATCAAGTCAGAAAAGACAGCTGGAGTCATCCTGTTTCAGGAACCCACATGTTTATGGGGGAGACTGAGATGTACGAACCAATAATTTTAGTATTTTACGATCAGGTATACATGGGGTTCAGCAGACACACAATAATACTTATATCAAATAGACTTTTCTATGTCTCAATGTCCTCATCCATAAAATGGAAATAACAATAGCACCTACCTCATAGGATGGTTGGTTGGATTGTGGATTAAATGAGCTATTGTAGGTAGAACAGCAGCTGGCACAGTAAACCGAACACATGTTAGTGTCCAATGTCGTAGTTATTACTGTTATTTTATGTTGAAAGGCGAGGCACGGTTCTAAGCCCCCTAAATGCTTAATCCCAACAATTCTTATGAAATAGGTACTATTTATTATTCCCATTTTACAGAAGACAGAACTGAGGTACAGGAAGGATAAGCAGGTTGCCCGAGGACACACAGTAGAGCTGGGATTCAAACTTAGGCTCTCCACATCCAGGGCCTGCGCTCACCATGTAGCTCAGGGGTTTAGGGTGGCCAGTTTTGTTGGGTACTTCCGGGAACAGAAAGGCTAAAGTAGTTTTTCCAAAACAGTGACCAATAAAACACAGTCCTAAAATAACTTGCAACAAAGAAGTCTGTGGCTCTGCCTGAACTTAAAAAACAAAACAAAACAAAACACCATTTGCATGGATTCTTCAATCCTGTTTCAAGTTACAAAAGGCAATAATTCATTCTGGGGTCCCGGGCATGCAGGTACAAGCTCCCCAGCCAGTATGACTGGGCCCACCCTGGCATGTTGATCCTTCAACCCTGCAGAAAGCTACATCCTGCCCCTCTGCCGGGTGCCCTGATTGATGTGGATGCCAGGCCCTCCAAAGGGGAATTTCAGGCCCTCGAAGTATAGCCTGGGCAAGCAATGCCTGCTCTTTGTGTTTCTCTAACCATCCCAGCTCCAAAACAAGGGATGCTGATACTCTATAATTACAGGCGGGTAGCCTGTCGCTGGGGAGAGAAAAACAGGGATAATAGCTCCATCTGCCTGTGGAATCTAAATTCTCTCTAGAAGCCCAAGAAAGCTCCTGGAAAGGACACAGGAGGCCAGATCCCCTAGCACCGCCGTTCAAAACACCAATTTTTATTAAATAAACAGAATCTGGCTGCTTCTAAACTGAGCGTGACTGTGGCCTTGCAAATGACATCATCACATCTGGGTAGTATTTTGTGAAATTGAAAGCTCCTTTAAGCTCCCAATCCCATAAATTCCCCCTAAACATGTTCCTTAATCGAGAACAGCAAGAGTTCAATTTGAGAAGCATAAGACATGCTCATTAATCCATACCGTGTATCAAGATTCCAGATACCAAAATCTTGCTTCTCTTTTACACACTAATAAATTGTGAGCTGGTGTTCGGTGTTCCCGTGCGGAGTTGGTGGTCTCAGCTTTTAATTCTACGGCATTTCATCAATTCTAAGATGAACGCCCTTTTCATTCTTAGTATCTTTGAATTCAAGCTACATCATATAACCCATGGCATCTTAGAGTCAATGAAGCACAGACTCATGATTGGACCTCAACGTACCCCATCAATTCTACTCTTCAATCTCTCCCTGATGGCCCCCCTCCTTCTCCACTGCCTCCCCTAACTAGAGCTGTCAGCATCACTTGCCTGGAAGTCTGCAAGAGGTACTTAACCTGTCTCCCCATCTCCAGCCTGAACCCCTTCAACACATTTATCTTGCTGCTTCTAGAACACATATCTAATCCTACTTAATTGTTGGAGCTGGGTGATAGATAAATGAAGACCCTTTCCACTATTTCTTCTATTTTGGGCAGGTGTCTTGGTCTCAGGCTGCCGTAACACGATACCCTAGACTGAGACCTTAAACAATAGAAATTCGTTTTTCCACAGGTCTGGCGGCTGGAAAGTCCAAGATCAAGGTCTGGCAGTGTCTGGTTTCTGGTGAGAGCTCTCTTCCGGACTTGCAGACAGCGGTCTTCTCACCACGGCCTCACGTGGCAGACACCTGACCTCATTTAATCTGAATTTCCTCCTGTCTCCAAATACGGTTGCACTGGAGGGGTTAAGGCTTCGACATACGAACTGCAGGGGGACACAATTCAGTCCACAGCAGTAGGTTTGAAAATATACATAATAAAACTTGTAACACGACAGTGAGGATGCCCCAGGCTATTAACAAAAGCAAACTCTGTGTTGGGGCCGTGGGGAGGCTGATTTGGATGGACATAGAAGAGAGCCATGAAAGGGGACTTTCATCCATTTTGTTTGTCTGGTTTTGGTTTCTTTCATTCATTAGTTAAAATTTTATTTTTGAAAATAAATTCTATTTTTTATTTTTATTTATTTATTTTTTTTTAATTTTATTTAAATCCAAATTTACATCCAAATTTATTGGATTTATTTAAATCCAAATTAACATATAGTGTAATAATGGTTTCAGGACTAGAATTTAGTGATTCATCCCTTACATGTAACACCCAGTGCTCATCCCAACAAGTGCCCTCCTTAATGCCCATCCCCCATTTAGCCCATCCCCCCCCACCTCCCCTCCAGCAACCCTCAGTTTATTCTCTGTATTTAAGAGTCTCTTATGGTTTGCCTCTCTCTCTGCTTTGATCTTATTTTTCTTTCCTTTCCCTTATGTTCATCTGTTTTGTTTCTTAAATTCCACATATGAGGGAAATCATAGGATAGTTGTCTTTCTCTGGGGACTTTCACCCTTCAACTGTAAAATAATCTGGGTTGTTTGAAAGTTTGTCAAGAGTTACTTTTGTCATTTTTATAACAATTTTTCAAATCACTTCAAGGCATCTCTTTTTTTTTTAAGTTTATTTATTTTGAGAGAGAGAGAGAGAGAGAATGAGCAGGGAAGGGGCAGAGACAGATGGAGATAAAGAGAATCCCAAGGAGGCTCCACGCTGTCAGTGAGAGCGTGACAACTCATGAATTGTGAGATCATGACGTGAGCCAAAACGAAGAGAGTCGGATGCTTAACTGATGGAGCCACGCAGGTGCCCCAAGGCATCTCTTTAATACTGGCCTAACACTCAAGCTCACTGTCATGGCCAGCACAAAGCCTCCCCAAAGCCTCATCAAAAGCCTTAGGCAAACATCCTTTGCTCCAGTTCCTCCAAACCCCATGCGGTTCCTGGAACCAGCCACCAGCCTCATGCCTCTGTTGCATGCACTGTTCCTGCTCTCTAGAATGCCATTCCCTGCCTTGTAAACTCCTACTCTCCCTACAAAGCCCAGCTCAAATGCTATCTCTTCTGTAAAGATTTCTTTGAGCATCACCACCCCCCCATACACACAATTCCTGAGACACTATGCTCATGATTCCATCATAACACTGATCTCGCTGTATTATAATTATTTGTCCGCAGAGCTATCCCTCCAAAACAGATTAAAGCCTTGAAAATCCTGGGGCGCCTGGGTGGCACAGTCGGTTAAGCGTCCGACTTCAGCTCAGGTCCCGATCCCTCGGGATCTCGTGATCTCGCGGTCCGTGAGTTCAAGCCCTGCGTCAGGCTCTGGGCTGACAGCTCAGAGCCTGGAGCCTGTTTCTGATTCTGTGTCTCCCTCTCTCTCTGCCCCTCCCCCGTTCATGCTCTGTCTCTCTCTGTCCCAAAAATAAATAAACGTTGGGAAAAAAAAATTTTAAAGCCTTGAAAATCCATATTATAATTCATTTGTTTTTGTATCCATAGTGTCTAATTCAGTGGCTGCCACATCTTGGTGCTTCATTTTATATACATACAGTGTGACTAATATTAATGAAACAGACTTCCTGTTCACAAAACTGCCTGGTGAATTTAATTCCAGTCACAATCCAGATGACTGGAAGTAGAACTGAGCAAGCTTTGAAGAAGGTAATTTGAAACTAAAAAAAGTTTAGAAGAGACTCATAAATATGGAGAACAAACTGAGGGTCACGGGAAGGATCGTGGGAGGGGGGATGGGCTAAATGGGTAAGGGGCACTAAGGAATCTACTCCTGAATTCATTGTTGCACTATATGCTAACTAATTTGGATGTAAATTTTTAAAAATTAAAAATGAAACAAGTTAAACTAAAAAAAGTTTGCTTTTACACAATTTATAACTAAGTCTGTAGTCTTCTTGCCCTAAAAAATAATCTAACTCGAAGGTACCTTGTGCTCCTGATAATCTCTGGGAGCACATTTTAAAAAGAAAACAGATGGGGCACCTGGGTGGCTCAGCTAGTTAAGCGGCCAACTTCGGATCAGGTCATGATCTTGTGGTTTGTGAGTTCAACCCCACGTCAGGCTCTGTGCTGACAGCTCAGAGCCTGGAGTCTGCTTCAGATTCTGTGTCTCCCCCTCTCTCTGTCACTCCCATGCTCATGCTCTGTCTCTGTCTCTCAATAATAAATAAACGTTAAAAAAAATTTTCTAAAGAAAACAGATCAGTGTTCTCACCCAGGCATACTAAATGCGAATTTCCAAGGATAGAATCCCCAAATCCGTAAAATCTTAAAACATCCCTGGGAATGCTGATGTAATCAGTCCCAGGAGAGAAGTTGGGGACCTCTATTTTAGGGAAAAATACAAAAAAGTTTAGGTCAATTCATTCATAGATACTGTGATATCAGTACTGTGTTTTGGTCTTGTATTTACAGTAAATGATGGACTAACTTTAATGTATAATTTACTTTGAGAACTTGCTGCATCACACTGAGGGGTGAATTAGATTATTAGAAATAGGTGCACTGACATCATTTATCTGCACTATAAAAATATGAGTAAAACCCATAGAAGTTAGAAGGCTATGTTAGAGGCCCAGGTAAGTGAGGGAACCACTCCAAACTTCCCACTTTGTTATAAGCTCCAGATAAGGGGCAAACCACTCAAACCACACCAGTCTGGGTATTTTCCATTTGGTGCTCCAGATCTACCCTTCTCCATCCTCTTTGTCACCTGAGAGGCTGACCCATGTGAACTGCATCTGTGGGTCCCCTGCCTGCAGCTCTGGTTAGATAAGCCCAGTGAAAGAAAGACAGAAAGATCTGGGGGGTGGGGCAGGGTGAAAACAGAGTACTTATTCTCTCTGGCCCCTCCCCACCAGGCCATGGGCTAGCTGCCTACCCCTCCTGAAGGCCACAGAGCTGTCAGGTGACCCTCTCCAGTAGCTTTCTCCCTGCATCTGGTCATGCCTTCCCCCCCCCCCCTTATTCCTTTAGGCTTAGGAATAAAGTTTTCCTATTGCTGCTTTAACTAACTACCACAACTTAGTGGCTTAAAGCAACAAATTTATTACAGTATAGTTTTGCAGGTCAGGAGTTAAAAATGGGTTGGCAGGGGTACATTCCTTCTGGAGGCCTTAGGTGGGAATCCATTTCCTTGCCTTTTCCAGTGTCTAGAGGTTGCCTGTGTTCCTTGGCTCTTGACCCCACACTGCTCTGACTTCTGCTTCCATCACCCTATCTCCTTTTCTGTCTCTGACCATCCGCCCTCCCTCTTAATAGGGCTGCTTGGTCTCAGCCGCCACGGACTTTGGTCCAGCCCACCCCAGCAGAATTTTGATCCTGTCTAGTCCACAGCAGCAAATCCGATCACGTCACTCATCTATTTAGGACCTGTTGGTGGGTTTCCATTATACTTCAAATAAAACCCAATTTCTTACTGAGAATGGATGAGGCCATCAGAGTCTGCTCCTGCCCATCCTTCTGGTCCCATCTCACCCCACTATACCCCATCCTCTTTGAGCCCCTTTACCTTTTCAAGCTCTTTCCTACCTCAAAGCCTTTGTCTGGATTGTTCCCCCTTCCTAGGCTCTTCGTATCATTGGGTCTTAAATGCCACCCACTCAAGGAAGCCTTTCTTTCCTACCCCATGCAAAGTCAGATCTGACCTCCCCTACCTTGTCCCAATTCCATTCTCCTCTGTCTCAATCCTTTGATTATTTTCTTGGTGGCACTTATTATTACAATTTGTAATGATTCCATTTGTTTCTTTGGGTTTTAATATATTCCCTACTAGATTACAAATCCCCTGAGCACAAGGATTATGTCTTGTCAAATATCGTATCCCTAGAGCTGTTGAGTCACACAAAGCAGGCTCTTAATATCATATCTGTTGTATGTGGTATACAGTCATTTTTTAGACTCTCTAAGAGGCAATGGCTAATCAGGCCAAGATTGCAGACTTTGCTGCAGAGTTCCCTTTACTTGATTACAAACCCTCTCACTACAACACCACTCGCATTATATACATTGAGTATATAATGAAAATCCTTGCCACCACTATTCATTTCAATTCAATAGCTACCTAGAACATTAGGCATGGTGGGTCTTACATAGCAGAGATAAGTATATCACCTGCCTAATACAGCATCATGTTACTTATACATGTAAATACTATCAGGAATTCATTATGATGCTTATTTGGGGCCAGGAATTGTGATAAGTCTGTTACACACATCATCTCATTAATCCTCACAACAGCCCCACAATGGTATAGCATACCAACAGAGAACATAGGTTCTAGAATCACATTGATGTGGGTTCAAATGACAGTTCTGCTACCTTGCAAATTTCCTTAACATCTCTGCTTCCATTTCTTCATGGGTGAAATGGGGATAATAGTAGTCACATCTTAGGGTTGTTGAGAGGATTAAATGAGATACAGTGTGTGTGATGTGCTTAGCTCAGTGCCTGGCACATTGAAAGCATTCCATAAATGCCAGATGCTTCTTCTTAACTTGCTCTTCTGCAGGACATGTTATGGCTGGCAGCATCTAACTATGCAGCATGCACAGTGGGAGAATGAGTGATCCAGGCTGAGTTCCTGCCCTTCGGGAGCACACAGTCGGAGACAGCTGTGAGCACATACTTAGAATTCAAAAGCAGACAGTAAGCGTGTTCCTCTAAATGGCTGTATTCGTTTTACGGTGTGAGCACAGTAAACCCATGTTCTCATTTCCTTTTCCACCAAAATAGCTACCTCTGCTCCCTGAAGAGGCCCTGGATGATTATAGTCCCTTGAATGGCCTGAAATTCTCAGGAGAGAAGGAATGTTTTTTTAAAGCAGGGACAGCTTGGAGCTAGAAGACAAAAGGTTAAATTCTCTTAAGCTACGACAATGTAACTCATTTCCTGTTTTTCTCAACTGTCTAGACACAGATCTCATAAGCATTAGCCATGAATCCCACCATCATGTTAAAAATAGAAGGTTTAAATATGAAATCCTGTGGTGGAGGAAAGATTGTAGGTTTTACCTTCATCCACAAAATGACTACTTTGGAACAGGACTCTGTCTTTGTTGTTAGCTTTTCCCTAAATTCTGTAAAGCTGCATTTCAATGGCAGGAGTAGAGAACACCTTTTTTTCCCTAAAGAATATACTTGCCCCTCAATAAAGTGAATGCAATTTTTCCCTGTAGGTTTTAAAAGCCATTTGAAGGCTAACTTATGGCAGTTTCTCTTAATGAGGAATGTGGTCACACTTACTTAAAAGTTTTCAGGTTAGGGGCGCTGGGTGGCTCAGTTAAGTATCTGACTTCAGCTGAGGTCATGATTTCACGGTTTGTGAGTTTGAGCCCCACATCGGGCTCTATGCTGACAGCTCGGAGCCTGGAGCCTGCTTCAGATTCTGTGTCTCCCTCTCTCTCTGCCCCTCCCTTGCTTGCACTCAGTCTCTCTCTCTCTCTCTCTCTCAAAAATAAACATTAAAAAAAATTCTTTTTTTCAGGTTATTGCACAGACCAACATTTACCCCCAAATAAATTCGTGCAATAGAAAATCCACATGGATTTGACATGTTTACTTTTTCTTCTTATATCTTCCCCTTCCATAAAGTTGTCTGACAAATATTTTGTTTTGAACATGTAATTTTTCCGGAAAACACATTTTTTTTAATTCCTGTAATAGGGTACCTGAGGGGCTCAGTCAGCTGACTGTCCGACTCTTGATTTCAGCTCAGGTCATGATCTCAGAGTCATGAGTTCAAGCCCTGCATCGGGCTCCTGGCTGACAGTGCAGAGCCTGCTTGGGATTCTCTTCTCTCTCTCGCTCTTTTTCTCTCTCTCTCTCTCTCCCCTCCCCTGTTTGCTCGCTCTCTCAAGATTAATAAATAAACTAAAACAAAACAACAATAACAACAACAACAACAACAAAAACCTATACTCTGGGGGCACCTGGGTGACTCAGTCAGTTGAGCGTCTGTCTTCGACTCAGGTCATGATCTCACAATTTGTGAGTTCGAGCCCCGTGTCAGGCTCTGTGCTGACAGCTCGGAGCCTGGAGCCTGCTTCAGATTCTGTGTCTCCTTTCTCTCTGCCCCTCCCTTGCTTGCACTCAGTCTGTCTCTATCTCTCTCAAAAATAAATAAACATTGGGGCGCCTGGGTGGCTCAGTCGGTTAAGCGTCAGACTTCGGCTCAGGTCATAATCTCGCGGTTCATGGGTTTGAGCCCCGCGTCGGGCTCTGTGCTGACAGCTCAGAGCCTGGAGCCTGTTTCAGATTCTGTGTTTCCCTCTCTCTCTGACCCTCCCCCGTTCGTGATCTGTCTCTGTCTCAAAAATAAATAAACATTAAAAAAAATTTTTTTTAATAAAAAATAATAAACATTAAAGAAAAAAATTTTTTTAAAAACCAATACTCTGATAAAAGTAACACACTTTTTGGAAAAAGTTTGATACCAGGGTTGGGACAAGGAAAATACAAGGTGAGCCTATAAAAAACAAAAAGGAAGTGCCAAAAAGTAATAAGGTACTAACAAATGATGGAGCATGTTGAAAGGATACAGGACCAAACTAATTAAGCTCCTAATGGCAAAGCTGGGACAACTTGAGCAACAAAATAAATAATAATAGTATGAGACTGTAACCTATAAAATAAAATAAATATGCATAAGCCTATCCTAATATAAAATATAAATGAGTGAGGAGGAACAACTTTTCCTTACAGAGAAATTATAATTACTAAATCCAGAAGGCATTATGGATAGAGAAAATCCCCAATAAGCAAACCTCACAGTAATGTCTTCCCATCCCCCACGCCCAGCAGCTAACAATCCCAATCATTTTTTTCCACTAAAATACCAGGGGTGCCTGGGTGGCTCAGTCAGTTGAGCATCCGACTCTTGATTTCGGGTCAGGTCACGATCTCACAGTTCGTGAGATCGAGCCCCATACCAGGCTCTGCGCTGAGTGTGGAGCCTGCTTAGGATTCTCTCTCTCCCTCTCTCCCCCTCTCTCTCTGCCCCTCCCCAGCCACTTGCACACGAGTTGCACTCTCTCTCTCTCAAAAATAAAGAAATACACTTAAAAAAAAAAAAGATAAACCAATACCCAAAGTATCCCTGAATGAGCAAATAAGTAATGAAAACACAAATAAGTAATGAAAGTAACGGTGACAGCAAGGGGGCAGGCAGATGGGAAGAAAGACATTTGGCTAATTAATAATTAAGAATATGCACGTACCCTCAGCTCTGCACATTTCTGAGCTGGGCGGCTTATTTTCTCTGACTTGTTCTCCTCAACTGAAAAAAATGAGTTGAAATAAGTGTAGTGGAAATGAATAGTGTACCCCCCAAGTCATGTCCACCCACAACTTCAGAATGTAACCTTTTTTGGAAATAGGGTTTTTGCAGATGTAAATAAATTATGATAAGGTCAGACTGGATTATACTGGGCCCTAACTCCTATGACTGGTGTCCTTATAAGAAGAGAGGACAGGGGCGCCTGGGTGACATGGTCGGTTAAGGCTCCAATTCTTCATCTCAGGTCATGATCTCACAGTTGCTGAGTTCAAGCCCCACACTGGGCTTTCTGCTGATGGTGCAGATCCTGCTTGGGATTCTGTCTCTCCTTTTCTCTGACCCTCTCTGAGCTTGTGCTCCCTCTCTCAAAATAAATAAATAAACTTAAAATAAGAAAAAGGAGGAGGAGGAGGAGGAGGAGGAGGAGGAGGGGGAGAGGGGGAGGAGAGGACAGACAGACAGACAGCACCACCAGAAGTCACCAAAAGCTAGGAAGAGGCAAAGAAGGATTTTTCCCTAGAGCCTTCAGAGGAAGTATGGCCTTGCTGACACCTTGATTTCAGACTTGTAGCTTCCCGAACTGTGAGAGAATAACTTTCTGTTGTTTTAAGCCACCGAGTTTGTGATCATTTATTTTGGCAGCTCTAGGAAACTCACAGAGTAAACAATACAGGAGACAATGTATGTAAAGGGACTAGCAGAGGGCAATTAATCATCTTTCAGCCACATCATGGCTCTGCTTTAGTCAGAGGAAGGAGAAGGAAGGTCAGGCTTGATTACACTGTTTCTTAGCTTTGGATATTTTAGCCCTAGTTGGCAACTCCCTGCCTTGTCCCTACCCACAAGTGCTCTGAGTCACTGCCCAACTACCAGGAACTCTAAAATTCTGGAAAACAGCCTCTGTTATCCATTTCAGGAGTGAGAGTGGGAAAAGACCCCTATCAAATAATAACACTACTGAGTAGTAAATACAGATTTAAATTGATCCTTCTATCGTCAGCTAAAAAATGTTCTCTGGGCATGAGTCCCTTAAAGATAGGCTGAAGTCCTAATAGGTTGAAGGTACTTCAGAATGTGACCTTATTTGGAAATAGGGTCACTGCAGCTATGGTTAATTTAAGACGGGATCATGCTGGAGTAGGGTGGGCCCTTAACCCAATGGCAGGTGTCCTCATACGAAGAAGAGGCAGAACACAAGGCGATGACAATGACATGACCGTGGAGACAGAGACTGGAGTGATATATCTACAAGCCAAGGAATGTAACCACCAGAAGCTAGAAAAGACACAAAAAGATTCTCTCCCACCAGTACCAGAGGGAGCATGGCCCTGATGAGACCTTGATTTCAGACTTGTAGCTTCCATAACCATGAGAATACATTTTGTTGTTTTGACCCAGTTTGTGGTACTTTGTTTTGCAGCCCGAGGAAATATATATAATTGCTTTAGTAAGGCTAAGTTTTAAGAGGTGGTGTCCCTGTCCTCCAAAAGTTTGCATTACGATATAAGTGGATACAGTCAGCGTAAGTAGACCTGTAAGTGTCCCCCATGGCTGTTCTCTATTTACACATACCCTCCTCCATTTTCTACCTTCTCTGTGGCCTGCAGGGCTGATTCCCAAGGACTGCAGTATCCAGGCTCCCTTGTCCTTAGCTTCTGGTTGGGTTTGGCCAGTGAGAGACAACAACTGGGAATTTGAGTATAGAAGGCATAAAGTTGGAGATTTCTTGCTCTCTCCCTGTCTCAGTGTTCTGGCAATGTCTCCATCTCTCTACGACTACAGCTCCCATTGGGCACCCCTGCCCACCGTCACCTCATATCTTTAGCTCTCTCTGAGCTGCATGACACAACTTCTTCCCCTTGTTCCTTCACTCCTTGGGGTAAAAGAATTTCCCTCTGCTGCCAGTCCCTGAGTGCCTCAACATCCCTTTTGGTTCCCTCTATCCCTGCGTACTATGGAATACATGTTTTTATCGCCCCAAAATTCATATTTTGAAGCTCTAACTCACAATGTGACAGTATTTGGAGGTGGAGCACTTGGGAGGTAAACAGGTGTAGATAAGGTCATGAGGGTGAGGTCCTCATGATGGAATGAGTGCCCATTTAAGAAAAAGAGAGACTAGGAGCACCTGGGTGACTCAGTCGTTTGATCATCCAACTTCAACTCACATCATGATCTCGTGGTCCATGAGTTCAAGCCCTGCATCGGGCTGTGCTGACAGCTTGGAGCCTAGAGCCTGCTTCTGATTCTGTGTCTCCCCTCTCTCTTTGTTCCTCTCCCACTTGTGCTCTCTCTCTCTCTCTCTCTCTCTCAAAAATAAATAAACATTTTTTTAATCGTTAAAAATAGAAGAAGAGAGACTAGAGTTATCTCTCTCCATTTGAGGACAAAGAGAGAAGACAGCCATCTACAAGCCAGGAAGAAAGCCCTCATCAAGAACCAGTTGGCCAACACCTTGATCTTGGACTTACCAGCCTCCAGAACTGTGAGAAATAAATGTCTATTGTTTACGCCACTGAATCTGTGGTATTTTTTCATTTAAAAATTTTTTTAAATCTTTTTTTAAGTTTATTTATTTTGAGAAAGAGAGAGAGGACAAGCAGGGGAGGAACAGAGAGAGAGAGGGAGGTGGGGGAGAGAGAGAGAGAGAGAGAGAATGAGCAAGCAGGCTCCATACTGTCAGCACAGAGCTCAATGCAGGGCTCGAACCCACAACCCTGGGATCATGATCTGAGCTGAAATCAAGTGTCGGCCGCTTAACCAACTGAGCCACCCAGACCACCATCTGTGGTATTTTTTTAGAGTAGCTCAATCTAAAACACTGTCCCACCTGGATATATAGTCCCTTCATTAAAATCCTCTTCAGGGGCACCTAGCTAATGGTAAGGTACCAATGTTGGTTTCTTGGTTTTGACAAAAGTCCTGTGATGATATAAGATGTTAACGGCAAGGGAAATTGAAAGTGGGTAAGAGATATATGGGAACTCTACAACTATTCTGCAAATCCAAAATATCACAAAAGGAAAAAGTGTATTTTAAAAAATGATTAGACCTACATCATGAAGTGAGAACTATATGCAGGTCAAGGAACAGTTGAGTAAGCATAAATAATTTGTTTACAACAATAAATATTACCAGCTGGGATTCTTATATAAATTCGATAAGCCTCGCCAATGATAATTAAAAAGCCTTCAAACAGAGCTGGGAAAGTACTGAGAGAACAGTCAATGCAAAAGATACTCCAGTCACATATGTGTGCCCACTCCATCAGGCAGAAGGAAAACACCCAGGCAAGTCACAGCAAAACAAAGCGTTACCTGCACTCCTACACAATTGCCACTGTTCAGCCCAAATGAAGGTGCTATTGAATATCTCAGTGGCTTGCAAAAACAGTATCTCTTTATACCCTATTTTCTGTTCTTCTTGAATGCAGCACTCAGGTTACTGAAAGGACAAAACCTTTGGTTTCAACCAAAGTGGAATGCCCTTGGGGAGGCACTGAGGAACAGTCCTACAGAGAGCAGCTTCAGAGGGAACACTGACTCCTTCAGGCACCAGACATAACCCTCAGTCTTTAAGGCCTCATCCCTTTCATTCTCTAAGCTGTGAAGTGTCCATCTCATCAGGTATTAGCCCTTAGCAGAGGACAGAGAACACAAAGGGTCTCTGGGGCCATGGTAAGAAATAGTATACATGGGTCCTTGAGGACATGGAAAGCGTCTCACAGTCCCTTATGCCTCTCCAAACTCCTAGCAGAGGAAGGGCAGAAATACATATTTTTGTTGATGCTGCTAACAGAAACTAGGATTCTACACAGAAACACACATAGCAGGAACCTGTCTCTCTCTTTTTTTTTTTTTTAAGTTTACTTATTTATGTTGAGAGAGACAGAGACAGCATGACTGGGGGAGGGGCAGAAAGAGAGGGAGAGAGAATCCCAATCAAGCTCTGTGCTGTCAGTGCAGGGCCTGATGCGGGGCTTGAATCCATGATGCCATGAGATCATGACCTGAGCCAAAACCAAGAGTTGGATGCTCAACCGACTGAGTCACCCAAGTACCCCAGCAGGGACGTGTCTCTTATACACCTGTATTCTTTTGGCCTGGTTAGTGCCTTCTATAGTTGACACTCAATAATCACTTATGTGGTGAACTAATTAGTCAATCAACGCCTACCCCTTGGCATTGATGACATCTTAAGAAAAAGTGCTACTAAGTCCCCATCCAATAGTTTCATGGTTTTATTCACATTTTTGTATTTTTATTTTGGCCTTTCTACCTCACTCAAAAACTCATTATATACCCACAAATCTGACTTACAAAGAATAAGTCTGTGACTTTATCATGTTTCCATCAATAAAAAATTATATTTGATGATCTTTGACAAGGTTGTCAATACCACTTAATGGGAAAAGAACCATCTCTTTAAAAATGGTGTTAGTTTGGGGCGCCTGGGTGGCTCAGTCGGTTGAGCGCCCGACTTAGGCTCGGGTCATGATCTCGTGGTTCGTGAGTTCGAGCCCTGCATGGGGCACTGTGCTGACAGCTCAGAGCCTGCAGCCTGCTTCGGATTCTGTGTCTCCCTCTCTCTCTCTCTACCCCTCCCTCACTCACGCTTTGTCTGTCTGTCTCTCTCTCTCTCAAAAATAAATAAACATTAAAATTTTTTTTAAAAAATGGTGTTAGTTTGGGGCGCCTGGGTGGCTCAGTCGTTGAGCGTCTGACTTAGGCTCGGGTCATGATCTCGTGGTTCGTGAGTTCAAGCCCCATGTTGGGCTCTGTGCTGGCAGCTTGGAGCCTGGAGCCTGCTTTAGATTCTGTGGCCCCCTCTCTCTCTCTGCCCTACCCCTGCTTGTGCTCTGTCTCTGTCTTTCAAAAGTGAATAAACATTAAAAAAAATTTTTTTAAATGGTGTTAGTGTTGATGCCAGATATCTATAAGGAAAAGAATGAAATTGGGCCCTTATCCTACACCATGTACAAAAAATAACTTGAAGTAGAATAAAGACCTAAACATAAGACCTAATACTGTAAAACTCCTAGAAGAAAACACAGGAGAAAAACTTTATGGCATTGGACTTAGCAACGATTTCTCAGATACGAGAATAAAAGCACAGGCCACAAAAGCAAAAACAGACAAATGGGACTACATCAAACTTAAAAATTCGTGTGCATCAAAAGACACAATCGACAGAGTAAAATTCAACCTGTGGAACAGAAGAAAATATATATCTGATAAGGAGTTAATATCCAGAATATATAAAGAACTCTAACAACTCAACAACAAAAAAATCAAATAAACTGATTTTAAAATGGACAAGGACTTAAATAGATATTTCTTCAAAGGTGATATACAAATAGCAATGAGCATATGAAAAGGTGCTCAGCATCATGAATCATCAGGGAAATGCAAGTGAAAACCACAATTAGATATCACCTCACATCCATTAGGATGGCTAATATTCAAAAACAAAACAAAAAAACAGAAAATAACAATAAAAATTAGAGCTCTTGTGCACTGTTGGTGGGACCGTAAAATGGCTTAACCTCTGTGAAAAACGGTATGAAGTCTCCTGAAAAATTTAAAATAGAAATACCTTGTAACCAGAAATCCCACTTCTGGATATATACACAAAAGAATTAAAATTAGGGTCTCAAAGAGTTATTTGCACACCCATATTCATAGCAGCACTATTCACAATAGCCAAGAAATGGAAGCAACCCAAATATCCATCAATAGATGAATGGATCATCAAAATGCGGTATATACACACAATGGAATGTTATTCGGCCTTAAAAACAGAAAGAAATTATGGCAAGTGCTACACCACCTGGATAAACTCAATGACATTATGCGACATGAAATAAACCAGTTACCAAAAGACAAACACTACACACTTCCACTTATATCAGGTTATCTAAAGTAGTTCAGACTCAGAAACAATTAGTAAAATGGTGTCCACGAGAGGCCAGGGGAGGGAGGTAAGTGGTATTGTTCTTCAACAGGTAAAGAATTTCCCATGGCAAGATAAAATGGTTCTGCATATCTGTTTCAAATCAATGTGAATATACTTAACACCATGGAACTGTACACGTAAAACTCGTTAAGATAATAAATTTTGTGATATATAAAACATACGCATACATGAATTTTTAATCCATTGATACTTGGCGGGGGAAAGGCATATTCCCTACCCTACTACCTTACTTGGAGGCTATTCCACAATCTTTGTCTCCCAAGCTCCTTTCTCAACTCACTTCCTGACCTCATGGCCACCTCCTTGTTCCTGGTCCCTTGATTTCATTTGTTACCTCTCGCTTACAGCTCTTAAACCTGTCTCTTGTTTTCATTCACTGATCCTCTGGCCTTCACCTCTCCCTTTCTTCCTTGCTCACAAATCCTACAGAATTTGCTGTTTTTCTAAGTGCTCCAGGAAAGCCCCTCGACAAAGCTGCATATGAATATCCAGTGATTAATTTATAAAATCACACCTTTAGCAATATTCAAGATATTAATGCCAAGTTTAAAGAGATTGATAAAACATCTAATGCAAAAAATTTTCATATTACAAAAAGCATTTTAAAAATTATTCCAAACATCAAATAGCATTTAAAAACATTTTTAATATTTATTGATGAGAGAGAGAGAGCACACACAAGGAGGGGAGGGGCAGAGAGAGAGAGGAAGACACAGAATCTGAAGCAGGCTCCAGGCTCTGAGCTGTCAGCACAGAGTCCAATGCGGGGCTTGAACTCATGAACTGCGAGATCATGATCTGAGCCAAAGTCAGACCCAGGTGCCCCCGGATAGCATTTTTATTTAAGTTTATTTACTTTGAGAGAGCAAATGTGCAGGGGAGGGGCAGAGAGAGGGAGAGAGAGAACCCCAAGCAGGCTCCACCCAATGGAGCCTGACAGCCCCAGTGTGGGGCTCAATCCCACCAACTGTGAGATCATGACCTGAGCCAAAATCAAGAGTCTGATGCTTAACCGACTGAGCCACCCAGGTGCCCCAAACATCAAATAGCGTTTAAAACTCATTACATTAACAAACAATCTTATGATACTATCCTGTACCACTGAATATGTGATGAAACTTTCATACAGTATCTGGTGGGAATATAAATTGGTAGAAATCTTTAGAAAAGCAATTTAGCAATTTGTTTTGAAAACCATAAAAATATCCATGCCCTTGGACCTATTAACCCCATTCCCAGGAATCTGCTCTAAGGAAATCACAATATGAAAGAAAAAAAAAGGCTTATGTATAGACATTTATTTCCAAGTTATTTCTGTACTGCTGCGTGGACATTCTCAAAGCACACTTTGTCATTTTTCTCCCACCATCCCATTAAAATGTATTCAGTTTTGGGGGGACACTAGGAAGAAGAAAGGAGGTTGTCCTTGATTCTAGATGCCAATTGTCACAGGACTCTGCCTGCTCTGGTCACTTTCAAGTAATGACAGTCTGATGGTCACATCAAGTCACAGACTTGGTCTTAATAGAGTACTAATTCAATGCATTGTGACATTCATTATATTAGCCAACAATTCAGGTTTCATTCCAAAGATTTCTCCCACTTCTGAGCTACAGCCAGCAGTTCAGCGAGAGCCACAAGGGAAAGGGGCGGGGGCTCATATGCAGTCAACTTCTCTCTCCCACCCCCCTTCACATTCCCTCTGTCACTCACTGGCTGCTGTCTTGAAGACCACGTCAAAATGGATGGAAGGCAAAGAGGTAAGTGGTTACGTCTGGAAATACTCTCACTGGCTTGTGATGGGTAGTGTTGCAAGCTGACTTCATGCTCACTGGGCTTTCCAGCTCTAGAACATTACCTCTCGTTTGGGGCATCCCACATGGGATCTTTGGAGATCACCATCTCTGGGGACCTCTCTAGTTTGAGTTCTCAGGACAAGCGAGAAGCAGTCTATCCCAGCTGCCACTGGTCCTGTGCCCTGGTCCCTAGTACTCCTCTCCACTCAGACTTCATCCCTGATCCGACTTCATCCCTGACGTTCCTCTCACCTTCCCAGAGGGTCCTCTTGGCCCTCTTGGGAATGAATAAACAGTGTGTGGGTATACAATTGCATGCTACTAAGTTATACAACTTGACACATGCAACAACATGGATGGAACTCAAGGATGTTATGCCAAGTGGAAAAAGCCAATCTCAAAAAGTTACATATTGCTTGATGTCATTACATAGCACTCTTGAGATGATAAGATTACAGTGATGAATAGACCACTAGGTTACATTGACCACTAGGTTAACGGATACTAAGTTACAGGGGTTGCAGGGGTAGGTGTAGTATTCGGCAGTTTCTTCATAGTAACGGAGCAATTACATACCCTGATTGTGGTGGTGATTACATAAATCCACAAATCTGTACATGTGATAAAACTGCATAGTATCACACACACAAGTACACGTAAACACTGATGAAACCCAAGTAAAGTCTATAACTTAGTTCATAGTATGATGCCAATGTCAATGTCAATTCCCTAGTTTAGAAAATGTACTATGGTTAAATAAGATGCTATCACTGGAGAAAGCTATCACTGGCAAAGGGCACACGGGAACTCCCTATTTTTGCAACTTGTTTTGAGTCTTAGACAATTTTTTTAAGTTTTTTAAAATGGCTCTGGCGCAGGGGGCCCACCTTTGAGCCCCAGGAAACATTCTCTCATCCTTTGCCCCAACAGAGCCTGGGA
This sequence comes from Herpailurus yagouaroundi, assembly GCF_014898765.1. Classification (NCBI taxonomy): domain Eukaryota; kingdom Metazoa; phylum Chordata; class Mammalia; order Carnivora; family Felidae; genus Herpailurus; species Herpailurus yagouaroundi. The sequence continues at coordinate 32,328,942 of NW_024412417.1, read as the reverse complement.
GGGCAGGACCAAACCCCACCCTGCTGCCACAGGCCACTTCAGCCAGTTCTCTTTGCCCCCAACTGTAGAAAATATATTTCAAACGCATATGTGGCTCTAAGGAAACCCCCATCATACACTTTCCAAGAAGGCCTTTCCCCTGGGCGGGGGGAAGGGAAGAGTCACAGCACGCGATGCACTGACTGCTTGTGTATTCAGTCTGGCTGCAGAGGTCAAGGACTTAGCCAACAGGCCCGTGAGCATTCCCCTGGTGTAGTGGATGCTCTGGTGTCTGGTCAGACCTCCCCTCAGGACTACAGCCTTCACTCCCACTCAAATCTCTCTGAAAACTGCTCTCAGTTGAAGAAAGTTCCAAGGACACATCCCCTTCCCAGGGGCAATCTGCACCCAATGACTGGTCCACATAGAGGCATAAAGACCTGGCCTCCTTGCCTCAATAGGGGACCCTCTGCAAGACCATCTCAGCTTCAGAGCTGGTGGAGGGGCTGAGATGTTTGCAGTGACTGCATCAAAGTGTGACTATTCCCTCTGACCAGCCTCTTCCTTTATTCCCCCACAGGTGTTGATCCCCAAGCACTTCCCAGTGAACCTGTACACAGATCTCCATCACAGAGCCTCCTGGGGAACCTGACCTTTGACTCTTGGTGAAATCCTACTTTGTCCACTTACTAGCTGTGTGACCTCTTTGAGCATCAGCTTCAGAAGAAGGGATGACCACAGCACTTACAGCCTCACCCTCATTTTGGAATCTGATATCTATTGAACTGGTGCCTGAGTCAAACGTGAAGGAGGAAAAGCCCCACTTAACATCATGTTACACTTGTAATAGGAATAGCCAAAGAGAAATTTATTAATAAATCATGGCAAATCCACTCCATGGAATATTAAATAGCCAGTAAAAGTTATAAACATTTTGCAGCAAAATATCTTGGGAAAATGACCATGATATGATGAGAATAAATGTTGATTCTGGACTGGGGGGTGGGGAGAAAGCACTAAAGGGCATCTTGGGAATATTTGGAGAAATTTGAACATTGAATGTGTATTAAATAATATCACTGCATCAATGTTAAATTTCCTGCACATGAAAATAATATCTTTATTATGTAGCAAAGTGACTTTGTTCTTAGGAAATCCTGCTGTAGTATTTATAGCTGAAGTCTCCTGATGTCTACAACTTGCTTTCAAGTGGTTCATCAAACAATTGTGATCAACAGAGAGGGAGAACTCTTTTCCTGCAAAGAGCAAGAATACTCACTCCCTGCAGTGATCTTATTCCCATTTCTGTGCTAAATGCTCCCCCTTGTGTACAACAAGAGAGCAGAAGGCATTCGTCAAAATGCACTTAAACCTCCTCTGCCCAGTGGGAAAGCAAGACTCCAAGACTTTTACAGAAGGCAATCAAAGGGTGGCACATTTTGATGTGCTTTCTCCCAATACGCAACCAATAGTGTAGTTCCCGCCCCCCAGTTCGCTCTCCATGGTGTCAAAATCGGACTTTCAGGTCTGGTGGTGGGAAGGCATTGTCTGGACATAGGTGGGGAGGAGGGTAACTGTAGTCTTGCCTGTGTAGGGCATGGGCTCTAGAGTCAAATAGCCCTGAGAATGAATCCCACTTTGTCCACTTACTAGCTGTGTGACCTCTTTGAGCATCAGCTTCAGAACGGATAATAACAGCACTTATTATCAAGGAGTAACTGGGAGAATTAAATGAGATAATGCAGAGCAAGAATAGCCTAGGGCATGGCCCACCCCTTAAGAATTAGAGTCCAGTAAGTATTAATCAATTACTATGACCTATTAACCTCTTCTTGAGGAGGCTTCTAAGAGAGTGTTTCTTGGAAGTCCTACTGCCTTGTAGAGCATAGTTTGAAAAATACTGCCCTGACCTGTAGACTTTGATCTTTGGTAAGAAACCATCTGACGTTTTTCTTTTTTAAAATTTTTTTTTCAACGTTTATTTATTTTTTGGGGGACAGAGAGAGACAGAGCATGAACGGGGGAGGGGCAGAGAGAGAGGGAGACACAGAATCGGAAACAGGCTCCAGGCTCTGAGCCATCAGCCCAGAGCCTGACACGGGGCTCGAACTCACAGACCGCAAGATCGTGACCTGGCTGAAGTCGGCAGCTTAATCGACTGCGCCACCCAGGCGCCCCCATCTGACGTTTTTCTTACAAAACTATGCTTACTAACTGGAAAGTTGAAAGCAAAAAATAAATAAGAAAAAAAAACTCCTTGGCACAAAAACAGACACTCAGGTCAATGGAACAAAATACAGAACCCAGAAAGGGGCCCACAAACGTATGGCCAACTAATCGCTGACAAAGCAGGAGAGAATATCCAGTGAAATAAAGACAGTCTCTTCAGCAAATGGCGCTGAGAAAACTGGAGAGCAACATGCAGAAAAATGAACCTGGACCACTTCTTACACCATACTCAAAAATACACTCAAAATGGATGAAAGACCTAAATGTACAGGAAGCCATCAAAATCCTAGAGAAGAGAGCAGGCAAAAACCTCTTTGACCTCGGCCACAGCAACTTCGTACTTAACACATCTCTGGAGGCAAGGGAAACAAAAGCAAAAATGAACTACTGGGACCTCATCAAAATAAAAAGCTTCTGCACAGCGAAGGAAACAATTAGCAAAACTAAAAAGCAACCGACGGAATGGGAGAAGATATTTGCAACGACATATCAGATAAAGGGTTAGTATCCAAAATCTATAGAGAACTTCTCAAACTCAACACCCAAAAAACAAAGATTCCAGTGAAGAAATGGGCAAAAGACATGAATAGACACTTCTCCAAAGAAGACATTCAGATGACCAACCGACACATGGAAAACATGCTCAACATCTCTCATCATCAGGGAAATACAAATCAAAACCACAATGAGATGCCACCTCACACCTGTCAGAATGGCTAACATTAACAACTCAGGCAACAACAGATGTCGGCGAGGATGCGGAGAAAGAGGATCTCTTTTGCACTGCTGGTGGGAATGCAAGCTGGTGCAGCCACTCTGGAAAACAGTATGGAGGTTCCTCACAAATTAAAAATAGAACTGCCCTACGACCCAGCAATTGCACTAGTAGGTATTTATCCAAGGGATACAGGTATGCTGTTTCAAAGGGACACATGCACCCCAATGTTTTTATCAGCATTATCAACAATAGCCAAAGTATGGAAAGAGCCCAACGCCTATCGATGGATGAATGGATAAAGAAGATGTGGTATAGATATATACAAGGGAGTATTACTTGGCAATCAAAAAGAATGAAATCTTGCCATTTGCAACTACATGGATGGAACTAGAGGGTGTTATGCTAAGTGAAATTAGTCAGTCAGAAAAAGACAAATATGACTTCACTCATATGAGGACTTTAAGATACAAAACAGGGGGCGCCTGGGTGGCGCAGTCGGCTAAGCGTCCGACTTCAGCCAGGTCACGATCTCGCGGTCCGTGAGTTCGAGCCCCGCGTCGGGCTCTGGGCTGATGGCTCAGAGCCTGGAGCCTGTTTCTGATTCTGTGTCTCCCTCTCTCTGCCCCTCCCCCGTTCATGCTCTGCCTCTCTCTGTCACAAAAATAAATAAACGTTGAAAAAAAAAAATTTTAATAAGATACAAAACAGATGAACATAAGAGAAGGGAAGCAAAAATAATATAAAAACAGGGAGGGGGACAAAACATAAGAGATTCTTAAATATGAAGAACAAACTGAGGGTTGCTGGAGGGGTTGTGGGAGGGGGGATGGGCAAAATGGGTAAGGGGCTTCAGGAATCTACTCCCAAAATCATTGTTGCACCATGTGTTAACTAACTTGGATGTAAATTATGAAAAATAAAGTATTAGATTTTTAAAAATAATAAAAAAGTTTTAAAAACTTAAAAAACTCCTTTTCAGGGATACATGCACTGAAAAGAACTATTTCACCAGTTACATTTCCTCATAAGTGATATTTAAGAAAACGGACATGTTGAGTTCTCCACCAATTTTTCTGCTCACCATTATGCCTCCTCTCCGTCTTCTGCTTCTGACAATCCAATCAGGGTCTCCCTCCAAGGTAAGTTACTCTCATGTCCCATGTCAAGATGCCAGGAGAATCTCTTTTTTGTTCCCCAAGGTCATGCACTCAACTGCCTACTCTTCTTTCTTCTGCCCTCTACCTCTTGCTCTCTCTCTTCAACAAATCCTCATGGAGCATCTAGTCTCTGAAAGACACAGTTCTGGCTGGTCTTGGGTACAAAATTACCAAGACCATAGCTCCTGCCTTTTATGAGTGTATACTAGAGTCTACTAGGCCAGACTCTAGTAGCAAAGCCAGCTATGTTAAAAAACAGAACAAAGCAAAAACAGGGAGGCATTATAGCAAATACTAAACATGGTCTAGCAGACAATAAGATCAGGAACCCGCTGGGCTCAGGAGACCTGGATTAAAACCCTAGATTTGCTACAGATTTGATGTGTGAACTTGAACAAGTGAAATCACTTCTCTGGGCCTAGATAGTATCATCTGTAAACCGCCTTAGGTTGGGTTCCCCCAAAGTAGACCTTGAGACAGGGATTAGGGTGTAAGTGGTTTATCTGAGAGGGGATCCTGGGAAGCACCAGCAAGGAGTGGGGAGGTGGGTCAGGAGAGGCAAGGAAGCAGGTTTCTGAGCAGGTGCCAAGCAGGCATGCCATGTGGGCAGCTGGAGACCAACTCTGCTCAGGACCCCAGGAGACCCACAGCACCTCACGCAAGAATGGTAGCCTCTGAGGAACGAGAAAGTCGAAGCATTCCTCCACCAACTCCCGCACATCAGCTGCTACAGCCTACTCCGGGGCATATTAACTCTTCCACACTTCCGGCCAAGCCTGTTGGCACCAGGGAAAGCCTCTTATGGAGGCTTACGTGCCTCCCTTAGTAAAGAAGACTAAGGGGGAGCTGGGTACTATAGGCGAGGTGGGGATTGGCAACATCTGCCGTGCCTTCCAGAAGAACTGTTCAGGCAGACAAGTGATAGACCACGAAAGCCCTGAGCAGAGTTCCTGGCAGAAGCATTGAATGAACCAGAATGTAAAAATAGGGATAAAGGACCTCCTCGATGACCCATCCCTGCATGAGAACATGCTAACCGTGTTATTCTCTCCTTGCTTCCTTTTCAACCTTCCACTAGTACAAACCCTACCAAATCCTCAGAAGGAAACTGCCCAGATCCATCCTCCCACGTCCACAGCACCGTCCCTAGTCCTGACGCCATTAGTTTGTCTGCAGAAGTCTCTCCCCCCCGGGCTCCCCTCTCCCTCCTCTGCCAACCCCAACCTGCCAACTACAGTCAAAGGACACTTGCGCAAAACGCTGGTTTTCCCACAGCCTTTTCCTGCTCAAGAGCTTGCCACCACAGCCTCTTTTCTTCAACAGGATTAAGCCCCTAAAGCTCATCTTGTGGTTCGAGGCTCTCTAGTAGTCAAGGCACCCCACGTGCCCAAGATAGGCCACCCCATTACTTCCTCAGGTTCTCAATTCTAGAATTCACCCCACTTCTCCAAGAACAGTGCCCTAATTTTGCCTTTGGATTTCTTCTAATGTACCTGCATTCATTTTATGAGGTATAATTCTGGAGTCAGACCCTGAGTCCAATCACATCCCTCCACGTATTAACTGTGCTACTTTGGGCAGGTTTCCCATGTCTGTTGCCTCATCTGAAAAATGGGGATAATAACAATTCCTACTTCATAGGCGTGTTGTAAAGATAATAACTTTATGCACTATAGGTAGCTTTGAGCAATGCCGGGTACAAAATGAGTGCCCAGTAAATGTTAGCTATCATTATGGCTTTCTTCTAGGTGTCAAGATTCTTAAAACGAGAAAACTACTGAGATTTTTTTCTCTTTGCGTGAGCTCATGGGCCTCCTGAGCCTTTCTGTACCCAAAGTGCAGCTCAAAGCCACATACGGCCCAGAAACACACGCCTTACCAGCATGCAAATGGCTCCTTAGCTGCTTAGCGACCTCACCTGCACTTGAGGCGGCAAAATCAAAGGTTAGAGCTGTAGACCAGGAGGCTAAGAGCTGTATAACGGAAGAACACTCGGGGCTTGTTTCCTCATTCCTCAGGCTCTCCTCGTGCAAACACTACCTTCGAGCTCTGTAAGTATGCACCACACATCCTGATTTTTCCAGCTATTGGTTAAAGCAACTTTCACTACAGAGAGTACCTGAAGCTGCTACCTGTTAAAAGTTATGTTTGTTTAACAAGACAAAACAAAAGTTACGTGGGTAAACGTGTGAGGGGAAAGTTGTGTGGGATTTTTAATGTTTATTTATTTTTGAGAGACAGAAACAGAGCATGAGCGGGAGGAGGGGCAGAGAGAGAGGGAGACACAGAATCCGAAGCAGGCTGCAGGCTCTGAGCTGTCAGCACAGAGCCCGTCGCAGGGCTTGAACCCATAAACCGTGAGATCATGACCAGAGCCAAAGTCGACGCTTAACCAACTGAGCCACCCAGGCACCACCTTTTTTTTTTTTTTTTTAATTTTAAATCTATTTCTAACAAGCAATATATTCAGAGAGATAACAACTCTTAAAAACAGAAAAGGATACACGATGAAGTTTCCCTCACTGCCTGACCCAGCCACCTGGTTGTCCTCTCCACAGGCAACCAATATTATCAGTTTCTTTTGGACACTGGATATTCTTGTAGATAATCTGTACAAATACTAGCAAATACATATGTATTTTTCTCTCTTAATACACATCGTTTCCTTTGCTTTTTAAACTTGACTTTACTAAATAACTACTGCAAAGAATGTAAGTTCATATAAAATAATATGGGGCACCCGAGTGGCTTAGTTGGTTGAGTGTGCAACTTCGGCACTGGGGTATGATCTCACAGTTCGTGGGTTCAAGCCCCATATCGGGCTATGCACTGACAGTGCAGAGCCTACCTGGGATTCTCGCTCTCTCCCTCTCTCTCTGTTCCTCCCCCACTTGTGCTCTCTCTCTCTCTCAAAATAAATAAACAAAAAATAAATAAATAAAAACATCACCACTCAGCTTAAAGAACAAGTTCCTCATTGATTCTCCCAGCTTCATAATATTTTCCTCTGCAGAGGCATTATAATTCATTCCATCAGTCCCCAGCAAATGAACAAGCCTACAGGTGGTTTCCAATCTTGCATTGTTATCCACATGCCACAATGAATAACTTTGTTTATCTGTCTCTTACATAAGTGCAGTATACCTGGAGGATAAATTCCCACCTGAGAATTTCCTAAGTCAAAGAGTATATTCATGAGTCATTTTTAAAGATAAATATCCGGGGGCACCTGGGTGGCTCAGTTGGTTGAGCATCCTGCGCTTGATATCCGCTCAGGTCATGATCTCACATTTTGTGAGATCGAGTCCCGCATCAGGCTCTGCGCTGACAGTATGGAGCCTGCTTGGGATTCTCTGTCTCCCTCTCTCTGTGCCCCTCCCTCCCCCACACACTCTTTCTCTCTCAAACTAAATAAACATTAAAATATATATATATCCAAAGATGGCAGAACAGCATGGAAGGTTTTTTTGCAACTCGCATCCATGAAATACAGCCAGATCAACACTAAACCACCCTGCACACAAAGAAAACTGATTTTAGGATTAACACAACAATCTGCACAACCTGAACCACAGAACTCAGCAGGTACTCAGCGCAGAGAGGTGAACTGGGGAGAGAGAAGCCGCGGAGGGCAGGGAGCTGTTTTTGCCTGCGGAGAGAGGATGAAGATGGCGGGGGGAAGATATGGGAAAAGCACCCCCCCCCAAAAGCAGCTGGAGAGAAAGTGGAAAAGTGAAAACAACCACAGGGACTGAACTAAAAAGGGAGAAAAGAGAAAGGAGAAAGGAGAGGGTGTAAATTCCATTAAGACTCTATAAACAGGGAGAAGGCAGAATTTGAAACTCTGCAGCTCGATACCTGGTGGTGGTCTGGTGGGAAGGGTGAATCCCCAGGAGCAGAGTGGGGTCCGGGAGGTCCTTGGGCCACATGGGGACAAGCAGTTCCACTGCTGGAAAGACATTTAGTAGAGGCTGTGCAGCCACCCGGTACCAGCAGACCCGAGAACCACATTCGCTGGTGCTGGAATAAAGTCATTAAGGGTGAAGCCCGGTGCCAGATGCATGTTGTGATTTTCCATAATCCCTGAAACGCTGCCGCTACACGATCACATGAACTTTTTCTGGGGCGGGCTGGCACCCGGCCGCGGTCTCTGGGCATCGGCAGCGGCACAGTCCCGCGAACGTTCCTGGGTGTGGCCGGCATCCGGCCGGTGCTGGTGAGACCCTCCCCCAGAGGATCTGAGCGGGTCAAAGCCGCGGTCCCTCAGAAGTGAGGGGTCGGGAAACACAGCCGTGTCTGAAATAAAACTCAGGAGGGAGGTGCTGCCTGGCAACCTGACGGCTTGGTCACAGACGGTGTAAAAGCGGGGAATGGATGGAAGCCAGAGAAGAAGGATGGGTGTGCGATTGCTGGTCAGGGAGAGTTCCAATACTAGAGACTGACGCCATTTTCACCCCTCCCACGCATGTGCATACACACCTACAAGCGCCAGAACAATCTACCCCAGTAAGCTAAGCAGAGCCATCTAGTGGAGAACAGAGCCGTTAGGCTAAGCCCTGCCCAACTGGGCCAATCTTGCTTTTCAGGACCACCACAAATCTCCCCTGCTTAGTTTATGGACTATAACGCGCTTCATAGACTTCCAGGGGAAAATGATGTAATTTCTACCATATTTCAGTCTGTTCGCTGGTCCATCTATTCAATATTCCTTCATTTTTCCATTTCTTTTTCTTGAATACAGAAATAGAAAAAATTTATTTTTATTTTCAATTTTTATTAAAAATATTTTTATTTTTTTCTACTATATTTTTAATTTTTTTGTAAATTTTTCAAATTTTATTTCACTTCCATCATTTCATTCTATTTCATTGTATTCATTTTCAATGTATTCATTCAAATTTTCAAACATTTTCCTTTTTTTTCTTTTTCTAGTTTTTCTTTATTTTTCCTCCCACCCCCCCCCCCTTTTTTTCTCTCATCTATCAAGCTCCTTTCAATAACCAGACCAAAACACACATAGGATTTAGGATCGTGTAACTGATTTCTGTGTGTGTGTGTTGTTTTTAATTTTCTAATTTTAATTTTTTATCTGTATTTTTATCTTATTAATTCCTTTTCTTCCTTCTAATTGATGAAATGAAGGAATTCAGCCCAAAAGAAAGAGCAGGAAGAAACAACAGCCAGGGACTTAATCAACACAGATACAAGCAAGGTGTCTGAACTAGAATTTAGAACTACGATAATAAGAACACTAGCTTGGGTCAAAAATAGATTAGAATCCTTTATGTGGAGATAAAAGATGTAAAACCTAGTGGGGATGAAATAAAAAATGCTATAACTAAGCTGCAATCTTGAATGGATGCCATGGTGGCAAGGATGGATAAGGCAGAACAGTAAATCAGCAATATAGAGGAGAAATTTAAGGAGACTAATGAAGCACAAAAAAATGAGGCAGACTAAGGCAAAAGAGCACAATTTAAGAATTAGAGAAATGAGTGACTCATTAAAAAGGAACATCAGAATCATAGCGGTCCTAGAAGATGAAGAGAGAGAAAAAGGGGTAGAAGGGTTAGATGAGCAAATTACAGCTGAAAACTTTCCTAACCTGGGGAAAGACACAGATATCAAAATCCAGGAAGCACAGAGGACTCCAATAAGATTCAACAAAAACCGACCATCAACAAGGCATTATCATAGTCAAATTCACAAAATACTCAAGCAAGGAAAGAATCATGAAAGCAGCAAGGGAAAAAAAGTCCTTAACCTACAAGGGAAGACAGATCAGGTTTGCAGCAGACCTATCCCCAGACACTTGGCAAGCCAGAAAGGAGTGGCAGGATATATTCAATGTGCCAAATGAGAAAAATATGCAGCCAAGAATTCTTTATCCAGCAAGGCCATCATTCAAAATAGAAGGAGAGATCAAAAGTTTCCCAGACAAACAAATTAAAGGAGTTCGTGACCACAAAACCAGCCCTGCAAGAAATTTTAAGGGGGACTCTCTGATGAGAGAAAAGACAAACAAACAAACAAACAAAAAAAAAAAAAACCCAAAAGCAACAAAGACTACAAAGGACCAGAGAACACCACCAGAAACTCCAACTCTACAAGAAACATAATGGCAATAAACTCATATTTTTCAGTACTCATGCTACACATCAATGGACTAAATGCTCCAATCAAAAGACACGGGGTAACAGAATGGATTAAAAAAAACAAGATCCATCTAAATGTTGTTTACAAGAGACCCGCTTTAGACCTAAAGACACCTTCAGATTGAAAGTAAGGGGATGGAGAACCATCTATCATGCTAATGGTCAACAAAGAAAGCCAGAGTAGCCATACTTATACCAGACAATCTAGACTTTTAAAATAAAGACTGTAACAAGAGATGAAGAAGGGAATTATATCATAATTAAGGGTTCTATCCACCAAGACCTAACAATTGTAAACATTTATGCTCCAAATGTGTGAGCACCCAAATATATAAATCAATTAAGCACAAACATAAAGAAATCCATTAATAATAATACCATAATAGTAGGGGACTTCAACACCCCACTTACAACAATGGACAGATCATTGAAACAGAAAACCAACAAGGAAACAATGGCTTTGAATGACACACTGGACCAGGTGGACTTAACAGATATACTCAGAACATTTCATCCTAAAGGAACGGAATACACATTCTTCTCCAGTACACATGGAACATTCTCCAGAATAGATCACACACTGGGACACAAATCAGCCCTCAACAAGTACAAAAAGATTGAGATCATACCATTCATGTTTTCAGACCACAACGCTATGAAACTTGAAATCAACCACAAGAAAAAATTTGGAAAGATAACAAATACTTGGAGACTAAAGAACATCCTACTAAAGAATGAATGGGCCAACCAAGAAGTTAAAGAGGAAATTAAAAAGTACATGGAAGCCAATGAAAATGATAACAGCACAGCCCAAAACCTCTGGGACGCAGCAAAGGTGGTCATAAGAGGGAAGTATATAGCAATCCAGGCCTTCCTAAAGAAGGAATAAAGGTCTCAGATACAAAACCTAACCTTATACCTTAAAAGGCTGGAAAAAGAACAACAAATAAAACCCAAAACCATCAGAAGACAGGAGATAATAAAGAATAGAGCAGAAATCAATGCTATCAAAACCAGAAAAACAAAAACAAAAACAAAAAACAATAGAACAGATCAATAAAACCAGAATCTGGTTCTTTGAAAGAATTAACAAATTCATAAACCACTAGTCAGTTTGATCAAAAAGAAAAAGGAAAGGACCCAAATAAATAAAATCAAGAATGAAAGAGGAGAGATCACAACCAACAGAGCAGAAATAAAAACAATAATAAGAGAATATTATGAGCAATTATACACCAATAAAATGGGCAATCTGGAAGAAATGAACAAATTCCTAGAAACATATAAACTACCAAAACTGAAACAGGAAGAAATAGAAAATTTGAACAGACCCATAACTGGTCAAGAAATCAAATTAGTAATCAAAAATCTCCCAAAACACAAGAGTCCAGGGACAGAATTCGAGGGGAATTCTACCAAACATTTAAGGAAGAGTTAATACGTATTCTCTTGAAGCTGTCCCAAAAATAGAAATGGAAGGAAAACTTCCAAACCCTTTCTATGAAGACAGCATTACCTTGATTCCAAAACCAGACAGAGACCCCACTAAAAAGGAGAACTATAGACCAATTTCCCTGATGAACATGGAGGCAAAAATCCTCAACAAAATATTAGCCAACCAGATCCAACAATATGTTAAAAAAAATTATTCACCACAACCAAGTGGGATTTATACCTGGGATGCAAGGCTGGTTCAATATCCACAAAATAATCATTCTGATACATCAAATCAATAAAAGAAACGATAAGAACCACAAGATCTTCTCAATAGATGCAGAAATAGCATTTGACAAAATACAGCATCCTTTCTTGATAAAAACCCTTAAGAAAGTAGGGATAGAAGGATCATACCTCAAGATCATAAAATCCATATATGAAAGACCCAACGCTAATATCATCCTCAATGGGGAAAAACTCACAGCTTTCCTCCTAAGGTCAGGAACAAGACAGGGATGTCCACTCTCACCACTGTTATTCAACACAGTATTGGAAGTCTTAGCCTCTGCACTCAGACAACCCAGAGAAATAAAAGGCATCCAAATCGGCCAGGAGGAGTTCATACTTTCACTCTTCGCAGATGACATGATACTCTGTATGGAAAACCCAAAAGATTCCACAAAAAAACTGCTAGAATTGATTCACGAATTCAGCAAAGTTGCAGGATATAAAATCAATGCACAGAAATTGATTGCATTCCTATACACCAATAATGAAGCAACAGAAAGGGAAATCAAGGAATCGATCCCATTTACAATTGTACCAAAACCCATAAAATACCTAGAAATAAATCTAACCAAAGAGGTGAAAAATCTATACACTGAAAAATATAGAAAGCTTATGAAAGAAACTGAAGAAGACAAAAAAAATGGAAAAATATTCCATGCTCCTGGATAGAAAGAACAAATATCATTAAAATGTCCATACTACCCAAAACAATCCACATATTCAATGCAATCCCTATCAAAATAACAACAGCATTCTTCACAGAGCAGGAACAAACAATCCTAAAATTTGTATGGACTCAGAAAAGACCCCGAATAGCCAAAGCAATCTTGAAAACGAAAACCAAACAGGAGGCATCACAATCCCAGACTTCAAGCTGTATTACAAAGCTGTAATCATCAAGACAGTATGGTACTGGCACAAGAACAGACACTCAGATAAAAGGAACAAAACCGAGAACCCAGAAAGGGACCCACAAACATATGGACAACTAACCTTTAACAAAGCAGGAAAGAATATTCAATGGAATAAACACAGTCTCTTCAGCAAGTGGTGCTGAGAAACTGGACAGCAACATGCAGAAAAATGAATCTGAACCATTTTTTTACACCATACACAAAAATACACTCAAAACAGATGAAAGATGTAAATGTACAGGAAGCCATCAAAATCCTAGAGGTGAAAGTAGGCAAAAACCTCTCTGACCTTGGCCACAGCAACTTCTTACTCAACACATCTCTGGAGGCAAGGGAAACAATAGCAAAAATGAACTATTGGGACCTCATCAAAATAAAAAGCTTCTGCACAGCAAAGGAAACAATTAGCAAAACTAAAAGGCAACTAACGGAATGGGAGAAGATATTTGCAACGACATATCAGATAAAGGGTTAGTATCCAAAATCTATAGAGAACTTCTCAAACTCAACACCCAAAAAACAAAGATTCCAGTGAAGAAATGGGCAAAAGACATGAATAGACACTTCTCCAAAGAAAACATCCAGATGACCAAGGGACACATGAAAAAATTCTCAACATCTCTCATCATCAGGGAAATACAAATCAAAACCACAATGAGATACCACCTCACACCTGTCAGGATGGCCAAAATGAACAACTCGGGCAACAACAGATGTTGGAGAGGATGCACTTTTGCATGGCTGGTGGGTGTGCAAACGTTGTGCAGCCACTCTGGGAAACAGTGTGGAGGTTCCTCAAAAAATTAAAAATAGAACTACCCTACGACCCAGCAATTGCACTACTAGGTATTTATCCAAGGGATAGAGGTGTGCTGTTTTGAAGGGACACATGCACCCCAATGTTTATAGCAGCACTATCGACAATAGCCAAAGTATGGAAAGAGCCCAAACGCCCATCGATGGATGAATGGATAAAGAAGATGTGGTATAGATATATACAATGGAGTATTACTTGGCAATCAAAAAGAATGAAATCTTGCCACTTGCAACTACATGGATGGAAATAGAGGTTATTATGCTAAGCGAAATTAGTCAATCAGAGAAAAGACAAATATCATATGACTTCACTCATATGAGAACTTTAAGATACAAAACAGATGAACATAAGGGAAGGGAAACAAACATAATATAAAAACAGGGAGGGGGACAAAACATGAGACTCTTAAATATGGAGAACAAAACAGAGGGTTACTGGAGGGGTTGTGGGAGGGGGGATGGGCTAAATGGGTAAGGGGCATTAAAAAATCTACTCCTGAAATCATTGTTGCAGTACATGCAAACTAACTTGGATGTAAATTTAAAAAATAAATTAAATAAATAAATATTTATCCATCCAGATTACCCTCCATAGAGGTCGAACCAAATTGATTTAAGCTTCCATGACGCACAGAAGTCCAATAGATGGCAAAGTCATTTAAGTGACAGAGCTAAGAGAATGGGAAAGTAAAAGAATCACTTTAAAATGACATTAAGAAAAAATATATACTGCACATACTAGCCATGCAACTTGTTAGTTAACAATTTAAAACACTTTACCTTTCAGAGTATGAAACATTCTTTGTATCTCTGTCACACACACACATAATCTCAGAAAGTAACCTTCTTAAGCGTAGCATCCAAGTCCCAGAGATGTTAAGTGGCTTCCCCAAGGTAACACAGCAAGTGAGGAACAAAAAGCACAGCTGTACTGGGGACTACGAACTGAAACCTGATTTTTCTTATATTCTGAGTGCAAGAACTACACATCCTCTACACCTGGCCTTAAAGAGACCACACACAGCTGTGCACCCTGTGGGCCTTGAGTGGGAAGTGACTTCTCTATCGCCCATGGTTCTAGAAACAGCGTGTGCCAGAATAGTGTGAGTGTACTAACATTTTGTCCCTCAATTTTTTTCCAATGTTCTTCCCAGAAATTGCTCTAAAACACCAGGTCCCCATGGAAACCTCAGGAAAGACTGCCTGTTGACTCTAAGTGAAATTCAGCTACAACTGCTCCCTTGATAACAAATGGATGTTATTAAAAGCCTGGCCCCAACAGACGCCTGCTATAGCTCACAGCCAAAGTCCCATTCTTCCTGACTGAGAGGGTGAATGAGATGGTCCATTCTGGTGTCAGGCTGTGTGGTCAGCTCGGAAGAAAGGGGAACAACATCACCTGAACCCCACTGTCACGTTCAGACACAAGACAAGGTGTTTTCCACGTACATTTGTAATAGGAGGCTGGAGTGACAAGCCCACTGAGAATGTGGCTGACGCAAATAAATCACCTCACGACAGTCCTGGCCACCTGCAGAACTCATTGGTGATGCGCCGTCCAGACCAAGAAGTGAAAGAGGAAGGCCAGGGCTGAGAGTCTGGGAAAGAAAGCCACGTGGAAAAGGACAGCGTCATCTGAAAAGGGAACAGAACGTAGTCAGAGCGAGGAATCCAAACAGCCAGAATTTAGCAGCATTTTTCTGGCATTATCTAGAGACCCAGTGGTTGGGGGGCTTGACGTTCCTGACTCCATTGATAACAGGAATTGCTCCTTCTTGAAACAGTTGAAGAATACTTGCTGAGTACCTACAGGGTCAGACGTGGGAGCGTGAATAAGGCAGAACTAGAGCTCACAGTCTGGTGGAAGGAGATAGGAAACTGGCTTTTAAATAAATATATACACATGGTCATTTGCATTAGTGACAACTGCTATGAAGGAAAGAAGTAATGAAGCAACGTGACCTTGATGGGTCGAGCAACTTGAATTAGCAGACTTGGAGCTAGGACCTAAATGACAGGGAGCAGTCAGCCCAGAGAAGGTACTGGAAAGAAGAGGCAAGTCTGGGCAAACAGAACGTAAGGACCTTCTGGAAGGAATGAGCTCAGCACGCTCTGCAACAGAAACCTCTTGGGGCAGCAGGATGGGGAACGGACCAGGGAGTCATGGAGCTGGAATCACAGAGGCAGCCACAGTCCAGACCACACATGGCCTTGAGGGCCTCAGAAAGGGCAGTGGATTTCATCTTAAGTTCATGTTGAAGCCATTGGAGAGTAGTGGTGGTGGTTGCTTGTTGTTTTAAAGCCTGGGAGTTGGGGGGCGCCTGGGTGGCGCAGTCAGTTAAGCGTCCGACTTCAGCCAGGTCACGATCTCGCGGTCCGGGAGTTCGAGCCCCGCGTCAGGCTCTGGGCTGATGGCTCAGAGCCTGGAGCCTGTTTCCAATTCTGTGTCTCCCTCTCTCTCTGCCCCTCCCCCATTCACGCTCTGTCTCTCTCTGTCCCCAAAAAATAAATAAACGTTGAAAAAATATATATATAAAGTCTGGGAGTGAGATGCTGTGGTTTATATTCTTCTTTTTTTTTTTTTTTAATATTTATTTATTTCTTCAGAGACAGAGCGTGAGTCGAAGAGGGGCAGAGAGAGAGAGCGAGTCACAGATTCCAAAGCAGGTTCCAGGCTCAGAGCCCGATGTGGGACTTGAACGCACAAACTGTGAGATCATGACCTGAGCCAAAGTTGGATGCTTAACTGACTGAGCCACCCAGGCGCCCCCTCTGGTTTATATTCTTAAAACACCACTCTGGCTGCTTTGTGGAGAATGTATTACAAGGTGGGAGGGAGACAAGATAAAAAAGCAGGGGGTCTTATTAGGGCTAGTGCCCAAGGCTTCTCCCTGGCCTGGATGAAATACCCCCACAGGCCCTCCAGCATTCTTTCCTCCATGCCAATGCTCAAGAAAGATTGTATGAGCCAAGGGACAGATCTAGTCAAAGGGAATAACCCCCAGATCGAAAGCTGAGTCGTGTTAGCCCTGCGGGAGAGGAAGCAGACCTGAAGCACAGGTCTGACGTCAGCAGAGCTCTCTTTGGAGGGGTAGAAATGTTTCCTCTGTTCATAAAAGAAGAATTGCACAAGGGCCAGGGACACAGCAGTCTCTCCCTTGACCCCCATCCCAGCTCAGCACTGCCCCATTTCTCTGCTCCCTTTCCCACAGTACTCTGCCTCCTTCCTCCTGTTCTCTCCTGATTCCATTCAATTCCTTCCATCCCCATCATGCCACTGAAATTGCTCTGAAGACCTCCATGTTGCCAAAGTCAATGGTCCCCTCAGTCCTCAGCTTACTCGACTGATTGGTAACATCCAACGTCACTGATTCTTCTCTTCCTTTGGAATCACATCTCCTCTGGATTTTCCTTGCTTTCTCCTCCTCCCCCAACCCATCCTTTCTGTCCCCTTTCTGGTGCCTCCTTGTCTCCTGATGTCTAAATGTAAAAGCCTCCAGGGCTAAGTCCCCAGACCTCTTTCCCATCTATACTCAGTGACTCCATGATCTCATAGAGCCCTGTGCCTTTAAATGCCATCTGATGTCTCCCAATTGTATATTCTCAGCCTGAACCTCTCCCCTGAACCCCGGACTCCTTTATCCAACTCCTATTTGACCTCTCCTTAGACATCCAACTGGCATCTCAAATTTAACATGTCCACAATGAAACCCCTGATCTCCCTCCCCCAAACTGCTCCCAAACTCAATAAATAGCATCCATCCTTCCACACATAGTATATGTTCTCTGTCTGTCTTCTCCACCAGAATGTCAGCTCTATGAGCACAAGAGCTTTGTGTTCTTCACTGCTGAATCACAGGAGCAGGAACAGTGCCTGGCACAGAGTAGGAGCTAGCTGTTGAACGGATGAAGCATTTCCTCCAGGAAGGCTCCCCACCCCCTTTTAACCGGCTATTTCTCCCATTATATGTCCACACGGAACTAATGCCTCTCCTTGACATCACGAACGTTGCACGTTCTAACTGGTCATTTACATGATTCTTTGATTGACGTCAGTCTCCACCATCAGCCAGTAGCCTACAAGAAGGTAGGTGCTATTCTGGTTTTGGTTACCAGCATCTAACCTGGAGCCTGACAGAGAGTGACCTCTCAGTAAGTAAAAATACTAATGAATATTTTTAAATGAATAAATAGGCAATAGAAGCTATTGGTCCTCTCTCCAGAAAAATGTGCTCATATAACCACACATAACGTGTGCTAGGACTCCAGGTTAGGAATTATTGGTCTTAATCATTTCAGGCTTAATCGTTTCAGGAACAAAATACTACAGCCTGAGCAGCTTAAAAATAACAAGGACTTACTGCTCACAGTTCTAGATACTAGAAGTCCAATCAGGGTGCCTAGATGGCCAGGTAGAGGTTATAGGTTGCACACTTATCGTATCTTCATATGAGAAGGGGCCAGGGACACTTATGGGATCTCTTTCATAGAAGTGCTAATAACTGAGATCATGAGAGCTCCACCCTCATGAACCAATCAACTCCCAAAGGCCCCCACCTCCTAATACCATCACCTTTGTGGGTTAGGATTTTAACATATAGGCAGAAGACATGAACAGACACTTTTCCACAGAAGACATCCAGATGGCTAACAGACACATGAAAAGATACTCAATATCACTCACCATCAGTGGTGATCAAATCAAATCCACAATACAAATCAAATCAAAACCACAATGAGATACCACCTTTACACATGTCAGAATAGCTAAAATTAACAACTCAGGAAACAGCAGATGTTGGTGAGGATTCAGAGAAAGGAGAACCCTTTGCCCTGATGCTGGGAATCCAAACTGGTGCAGCCAGTTTCAATACTCTGGAAAATAGTATGGAGGTTCCTCAAAAATTAAAAATAGAACTACCCTAGGACCCAGCAATTGCACAAGTAGGTATTTACCAAAGGATAGAAAAATGCTGATTCGAAGGGGCACATGCACCCCAAATGTTTATAGCAGCACTATCAACAATAAGTAGCCAAAGTATGGAAAGAGCCCAAATGTCCATCGACTGATGAAAGGATGAAGATGTGGTGTGTTTGTGTGTGTGTGTGCATATATATATATATATATATGTATTTTTATATATATTTTTATATATATTTATATACACACACACACACAATGGAGTATTGGAGAGCAAAAAGAATGAAATCTTGCCATTTGTAACAACATGGATGGAACTATAGTGTGTTATGCTAAGTGAAATAAGTCAGTCAGAGAAAGACAAATGTATGATTTCACTCCCATGTGGAATTTAAGAAACAAAACAGATGAACATAGGGGAATAGAAGGAAAAATAAAATGAAAACAGAGAGGGAGACAAACCATACGAGACCCTTAAATACAGAAAACTAAGGGTTGCTGGGTGCAGAGGTGGGATGGGCTAAATGGACGATGGGCATTAAGGAGGACACTTGTTGGGATGAGCACTAGGTGTTACATGTTAAGTGATAAATCACTAAATTCTATTACTGAAGTAAAAAAATAAATATAAATAAATAAAATTCATGAACATGGGGGGGGATATGGATTTGGGGGGAGGGAGAGAGACACAAAACATTCAGACTACAGCACCCTTGCTATATTACAACAGGCTAAATTTACCCTGTGGTTTCAACCAGTATGAAATACAGGAATATCATCCCTTCTCTCTAAGTTCTTTGGCAGTAGCACACAGGGAAAGAGATCTCTTGACAGAGTATTCTAATTAGTTGGGAATACTTCTGAATGCTCTCAGAAATGGCATAGACAATGTGTAAACAAGACTGGTGGGGGAGCACAGAGGGACAAAGGGCAAAAGAATACCCACAGAGCATTCTTGTCATTTCTTCATCAAGAGAAAATGACTCAGGTGATAAAGTTGTGTGTCCCACACCAAATTCAATCTAATCAACTGGCTACGATGTTTTGGGTACGCAACTACATACCATTTCATTGACTTTATAATGAACACTGCTAACAGAAATACACGTAGAGAGCCTCAGAAACATACATTTGTTCCTTCAGGAAATGTTTATCGAGCATCCACCACGTGCCTCACACGGCAAGAGAATTTCATACGGGGGACTACTTAGCCCACCTTGTCCCCTGTGAGCATGGGACACTGGACTGTAAGAGCTCCAGTACTCAACCAGGGTACTCACTGCAGTTACAACTGGAGAGCTTCTTTATCTCAAGTGTTCTATGGTGACAGGACTTGCTTGCAAAGACCGTCGTTAACTTCCAGAATGAGTACTATATACTCAACACGTACACCTACATCCAACCACACGGAAGAAGCAGCAGGTGCTAATATGAGTCTTCAGCAAGTCCTCGCTAGAGAACTGACGATAACCCCTAACCAGGGGTTACTAAGTGAATAATTGTGGTCCAGGCTCAACTTTTTTTTCTGATCCTAGGGTCTTCACATATTTCCAAATTTTCTGGTTCTATACCACCTGTACTACAATAGACACTTCCTTCCTTAAGGCCCTTTTAAGTAATTACAGGACAGTTCTTCAGTTTGGCTTACATATTTATTCAAGTGCAATCTTCTAAGTGCCAAGTCTTTACCAAAAGATTTCTGTGGAACAGGCTCCACAAAGGCTGGCTCTCTGCTTACTTGCTAATGAGAGGGGTGTGGCAGCCCTCTGTCCCTTAACATGAGCACTCTGCATCTGTCTTCTTTTAGACAGTTCTGTCTCGTTTGTCACGGCCCAAGTTTGCAAGTGGTAGGCATGCAATAGACCTGGAGTAAATGGACGGACGGACGGACGGACGGATGGATGGAGGGAGGGAGGGAGGGAGAGAGGGAGGGAAGATGGAGAGAAGGAGGCAGGGACAGAGAAAGGGAAACTACCTCCTTGTAACTTCTAACTCTGTTCTCCAAAACTTATTGAAGGCAAATGAGTATGACTTCTTCCCTTAATGGGATATGTCTGATACGTCCCAGGCTTCCAACCGTAAGTACAAACCCATTACATTTAT
Source organism: Herpailurus yagouaroundi (assembly GCF_014898765.1). NCBI lineage: Eukaryota > Metazoa > Chordata > Mammalia > Carnivora > Felidae > Herpailurus > Herpailurus yagouaroundi. The sequence goes on along the minus strand of NW_024412417.1, from coordinate 32,308,225 downwards.
AGTAATCCCAAACCTTGACGAATTCAACACATCTTCACTATGTCCAGCTTTTTAGAAAACATTCTCCACTAGGAATTTCTGCGACCCATCAGGGGTGCTCACCATTACAAGTGGCGTGTACTCAAGCCCCGCTAGCTTGTGAGTCCCATGTAAGGTCATTTTCTACTTCAAAGTCATGGTGAAACAGGGGTTCAGAGAAGCAGAGCCACAGCCTCAGGCTACATCACACTGCTGCTCCGATGCTCTGAGCCAATCATTCAACCACCAAAACTCCAACCTTTGTCAGACTGCTGATCTCCTTCTGCCCAAGACCAGCTCCCTCCAAGGTTCCCATGGAGCCATGCTGGGCCCCAATGGACAGTTCCTTCCTTTCATTCCCAAAAGACAAGGCTTTCAAGAGGATGGTGGAGGGAGGGCCAGAGTGCACGGTGAAGGGGGAGCAATGGGGAGGCATGCCTCACATTTTCAACTGCCACCTGAGATCCCTCCAACCTCCAGTCCTCATCATCCAGTCGGAGCCACTTGGCCACGTCTCCCCCTACTCAGGTGTTATTCTCAGGAACCTGTTTGTCTCTCATCTAGCAAGGATTGCTTTCAGAGCTCCTAGGCTATCAGACGGTCCCGAACATGTCTGAACCATATATGAGAACAGAGCTCATTTGGCTTCTTTCCCACAAGGCTCCGAACCACACGCAAAACAAGAGGTACTAATGGACATCTGTTTTCGGTGTTCCTGAACATTCTGTGAAGGGCAATAATTCCACACACGTTGTAGGACACTTAGAGGGTGGCTTGCACAAGCACACAGAAGATCTGACTCCACACAGAATATCACAATTTCTGACCCAGTCAAAAAATACCCTGTCACAAATGCCTAAATGGGCACTGTATTAGTTAGGGAGAGCCAAACTGCTAAGTCAAGACTCGCCAATAATTCTGTGACTTAAAGAAACACCCAAGTTTGTCTCTGTGGATCAGTTCCACAATATACTTTTCAAGTAGGCATGAGGCTCAGCTTCATAGGGCATTCAGGAATCCAGTCTGATGGTGCTCTGCTATCCTCAATGGACAGCTTCTGAGATCATTCTAGTCCTCAACCATTCATCAGTAGGGGGGAAAGGTGTGACGGACTGGGTATGCAGTGTTTCAGAAGTCAGCCCCTTACGATCCGATGGTGAGAACCTGATCACATGGCCACAGCTAGCTGCAAAGGAGACTGGGAAGAGCAGTCCCTGGCAAAGCAGCCACACACCAGCTACAACGCTTACTCTAGAACAAGGGACAGCAAATTATAGCCCAACGGTCAAATCCTTGAGTCCCCTGGCTTTATAAACAGAGTTTAACTGAAGCACAGCCAAACATATCCATTCATTTACATACTGTCTATGGCTGCTTTCCAGTTACAAAGGCAGAGTCGAGCAGTTATGGCAAAGACCTTATGGCATGCAAAGTCTAAAGTATTTACTATTTGGCCCTTTATAGATAGTATTTGCTATTCCCTTCTTTAGGAAAAAAAAAAAGGAGCATGCATACTATGGGACAACTAGCAGTCTACACTTTCAAAATTTATCTCGACAACTGTTAGAAAGACACATAGACAAAAAAATATTCTGTCAAGCAGTTTTGTCATACCAAAAGACTAAAAACAACTTTAAAAGGACTGGGAAATTATGGGCCGTGCATACCACACAATACAATGCAACCTTTAAAAAGAATGAGGAAGTTCAACATGTACTGATTAGAAAATATCCAAGTGTATTAACTTTAAAAAGTAAAATGCAGAAAAATGTTTAGACTGGTGCCACTTGTGGGGAGGAAAAAAACCAGAACTTAATATATAATACCTACATGCATACATGGGCATAAAAATTCCTGAAAGAATACAAAAGAAACTGAAAATGAGCTGTTTCTGGATAGAGAAATCAGAAGATTGAAGCACAGAGGACTTTTTACTATACACTTTTATATATTTTGAATTTGTACAATGTGCATGTACCACCTATTTTTTAAATAAAAATTAAACTGAGAAAACCACATACACAAAACACGTTTTTACTTCCATTGCAAACCAACCCCTCTTCTGAAAGATATAGTCTTGCTTAAAAGTCTATCTCCAATCAGATAGTCAGTTCTACTGACCTAGGAGCCATTTTCTATGGTGCTTCCCTGCTCCATCCCATGTCAGATTCTCAGAGATGCTTTATTTCTCTGATTTTCATAGTCAACTTACAAATTCTACAAATTCTTACAAATTCCCCTGTTCTTGAAAGTTCCTCTTTCCAAACAGACAGGATTTATCAGTATTTTATTTAGTTCTCTCTCACATGTTGAGTGTAAAGAAAAGCTAATCTGACCTCAGAGAAACATTAAGCATAGAAAGACAAAAATACAGTTCCTGACAGTTTTCAAGAAAAGTCTTGAAAAGGAACTCACGTTTCAGTTACAACTAATGGCCATCCAACTCACACAAGCTGAAGAGAAAAAGGAATCCACTAGTTTATGTAACTGGGAAGTTCAAAAGTTGTGGCCGACTTGAAGCACAGAAAGATCCAGGTGCTCCAAAATGCCCTCAGGGCTCCTGCTCTGCTCTCAGCTCTGCTGGGCTGCATTCTGCAGTTGGGCCCTTCGGAGGCAGTCAGGATGCCCTAAGCTCCCAGGCCCCTAGTTTACCACTCCTTAGGGAGAGATTTTTTTCTCTCTCTGGACATCAATACAGCAAATCCAGAGAACACTGTGACAGGTCATTAGACTTGTCCAGAGTGGGCTCCAAGCCTGGCCCAGCTTAAGCTATATACCTGCATTTACAGGCCACAAGGACTACATGAAATGTACAAAGATGAATTTCCCAAAGGGAGCTGCAGAAGTGAGGAGTGGTAAGTAGAAAAGACAACAAATGTTCTCTATTCCTTCTAACAACTCAAAATTTTGACCACTGGACATTTTAACAGGCTTAAAACTATAAGCCTTGCTCCCCACACTGGCTAGAAGGGGTTTTCAATTTCAAGACAAAGGTGGCTGGGAAGTTTAAACTTACACACACACATTGTCTGATTGGTCTGTACTAGACACAACTATGAATACCAGATTGGAAACCTGCTCATAAATTGGCAAACAAAACAAAACAAAACCCTCCAAAAATGCAATTTGTAAATCTGATTACAATCTTTGGTCCCTCTGAAATTCTCTGCTCAAGACAAAGTAGTTCCATCATTTTAGCCACATGCTTTTTAAGTGACTATCGAAAAGTCAAACAAAGATATGGAAGTGCGAGGTCTATAATTGATTTTAAATTATAAAATAACTTAAGAGGTTGTGTTTGCATTCCTCTTACCAAAGGTTCATTCACTTTCTCCCAGAATCCTCCTGGTCAGCTGTACCAAACGGATACATGACATTTCCTCTGACTGATTCGTGACAACTGAGCTGTCCCTCCACAGCACAAGGCAGAAGATCTACATTAAATGAAAGTTTCTCAATAAGCAGCAAACTCGTCTAAGACCAAAAACCTAGACATCCTTGCTTTAAGAAATCGCTCATTGTTATAGTAGAACCATAAAGACACGCATGCAAGTTGGTGCTACATGCCATGCCACTTTAATGCCAAACATCTTTTATGTGGAATTATACGATGAAAGCCAAATTTCCAAAACATCTTCAAGAAGGGAGATTGATGCATGTATTTTAAAGCAATGGTCCCCATCTACAAGTGAGACACTCTTGGTTATCTCAGATCATCAACACAAAATCTTCAAAACAAAATTACTTTTAAATCAATTTTATTTAAAAACATGTATAAATAGGCCAAGTAACACTCAAGCCTGAGAGGGCTGCAGTCTTTTCTGAAGAACATCGTAGTCCAAAAAGACTAATACTTATTGCTGATTCAGCTCACAGTATCAGCCCTCTTCAAGCAGCAGCACAATCACCAGCAAACATTTTATGGGCACCTGCTAGGGGCATTAGAGGTTCATAGAGCAATGAGCCACCGCCCTGCCCTCAAGGAGCTCCTCAAGGGCAATGGGAGAGAAACGAAACATCCAAAACAGACACGAAATACACGCATCTATATCATAACAGAAGGAATGACTGGCATGAGTCGTCACATGTTTTACCAAATGAGCATTGGAATTTCTTAGCAAATAGACATCGCATCAAGTTTCAATCTGACATATCAAAAAAATTATTATTTTTAAAAGTTTTTTTAATGTTTATTTATTTTTGAGAGAGAGAGAGAAAGAGAGAGAGAGAAAAAGCATGAGTGGGGGAGGGGAGGCAGAGAGAGAGAGAGAGAGAGGGAGACACAGAATCCAAAGCAGGCTCCAGGGTCTGAGCTGTCAGCACAGAGCCCGACGCGGGGCTCAAACTCACGAACCATGAGATCACGACTTAAGCCAAAGTCGGAAGCTTAACCAACTGAGCCACCCAGGCGCCCCATAAAAAAATTATTTTTATTCATTTTTTTGTTCATTCATGTTTCAACTCAACTGAATTAAAAGAAGAAAATATAATTCCAAGCCAAATGTACCATAGTGTTTGCTGTCCCAAATGAAGAGATGGACTGTTCATGTCCTAGAATTTCTCCATAGTTTACATCCAGATGTCCCTTTCAGTAGTTCTGACTGCCAAACCGATGTACAAACTCAGACAGGGAGTAGACAGCTCCCCATCCTACCTCAGGATCCATGCTGATAAAATCATTCAGGTTCATTTTGGAATCTAAAAAATACATGAAAGAAATGTTCACTGAAAACACAATTGGTTTATTGGCTTAACAGCAATACAACAACCCAGAGACCAAAAGAAGGGAAAATTATCCAGATGGAAGGGTTCAACATCACTTCTGTGGTATTCTTGTGTCAAATGCATAACCTCAATCTAATTATGACAAAACATCACAGAAACCCAAAGTGAGGGACAGTCTACAAATAACTGACTCTTCAAAAGTGTAAAAGTTGTAAAAGGAAAGAAAACAAAACAAAACAAAACAAAGAAATTGCCAGGGATTGAAGGGGACTGAGGAGACGGGACAACTAAATGTAATATCCTGGGTTATGTTCAAAAGGCTGGAGAAAAACAGGAGCATAATGAAGACAGAGAGAAATGAAAGGTATTAAATCAGTCCAAAATGGAATGTCTAGACATAAAAAAATAAAATATGTAAAATGAAAAGAATGTGCTGGATGAAGTTAACAACAAAGTAGTTAATGCAGAAGATAAGAGCAGGATGCCTGGATGGCTCAGTCGGTTAAGCATCTGACTCTCGGTTTTGGCTTGGGTCACGATCTCATGGTTTCGTGAGTTCAAGCCCTGTATCAGGCTGTGTGTTGATGATGCGGAGCCTGTTTGGGATTCTCTCTCCCTCTCCCTCTGCCCCTCTCCCACCCATGCTGTCTCTCTCTAAATAAACAAACTTAAAATTTTTTTTAAAAAAAGAACAATGAATTTGCAACAAAATAAAAGAATTATTCAAAATGAAGCACATACATAAAATGTATGAAAAAAAAAACCAGACCTACTGACCTCTGAGAATAATACCAAGCCATCTAACCAATGTGTAGCTGAAGGACACGAACTTAAAAGGAGGTCAGAAAAAATGTGAGGAAATAATGGCCAAATGTTCTCAAATTTGATGAAAACTATAAATCCATCAATCTAAAGATCTTAAAAAAAAAAACAAAAAACTCAAGTGGAATAAGCCTAAAGGAGACTACACTAGTCCATCATAATCAAATTGCTAAAAACCAGTGATAAAGAGAAAAACCTTAAAAAATATTCAGAGAAAAAAAGACACACTACATTCAGAGTAATGAATAAGAGATCAGAGCCTGTGCATGCAGAAAACAAGAGAGACGTCTTAAAAGAACTGAAAGAAGAAAAACATGTAAATCTAGTATATGTTACCCAACACTGTATCTTTAAAAATGAAAGCAAGCACTTAGGATATAGAAAACTAGAAACAGATTCACTAACACCCTTATAATAAAAAAGCTAAATAAACAACTTTTGTTGAAGTCCTCAGACAGCTAGGAACGCAACCGGAAATAAAGGTAAGACAGGCATCTGTCAGGTGAGATGGGGCAGAAGTTCTTGCTGACCTGGGTAGGTGTCAAACTCCATTAGAGCCCAGTAAGTCTGCGAACTTTTTTAACAAACTACTTTTAAAAAAAAATCTGTATTTGTTTTCTAAGAGTTTTTCTCCTCCCTCCCTTTTTTGTTTTGTTTTCTAAGACTTTTTAATGTCATCAGAGAAAAAATGACTACTATCTGCAACCATTCATTATGTACAAGATCAATGTATAAAAACAAAATTAAAAAAAATTTTTTTTTAATTTTTTTAACGTTTATTTATTTTTGAGACAGAGAGAGACAGAGCTTGAACGGGGGAGGGTCAGAGAGAGGGAGACACAGAATCTGAAACAGGCTCCAGGCTCTGAGCTGTCAGCACAGCCCGACACGGGGCTCGAACTCACGGACCTGAGCCGAAGTCAGCCGCTTAACCGACTGAGCCACCCAGGCACCCCCAAAATAAAAATTTTTTAAAGATCAAGGCAAAACAAATAAACATCTGCCTCTAATCTCCCCACGAGGCACTACAACATTTCTGTTTGTTTACTTAACACCGGTCCTCCAGCTTGGCTCAAAGTGGCCAGTGTTACCATACATTTGGAAGCGGGAAGATGAGAAGTGTATGTGGACCAGAGGCAGGAAAGGACTTAGAAAGAGAGGAGGAAATTTGGTGTACTCTATAGTTCAGCCTAAGAAAATGTCTTTTAAAACTGAGACATCAGTGGCTAGTGCTGGCACTGACTCTTCAGGGCAAGGCTATATGACCGTGAATTTCAGTTTCCTTCTCATCAGAAAAAAAAAAAAAAAAGAGATCTTTTCTTTAAAACACATTAAACACGGAGTTGAAAATAGCGGTCTTGGGGTGTGTGGGTGGCTCAGTCAGTTAACCATTCAACTCTTGATTTCAGCTCAGGTCATCTCAGAGTTCCTGGGTTCGAGCCCTGCACTCTGCACTGACAGTGCAAAGCCTACTTGGGATTTTCTCTCTCCTCCTTTCTCTGCCCCTTCCCCCATGTACTCTGTCTCAAAATAAATAAACTTAAAAAAAAAAAAGATGGAGCATCTGGTGGTTCAGTTGGTTAAGCATCCAACTTCGGCTCAGGTCATGATCCCATGGCTCGTGAGTTCGAGCCCCACATTGGGCTGGGTTCTGTGCTGACAGTTCAGAGCCTGGAGCCTGCTTTGGATTCTGTGTCTCCCTCTCTCTCTGCCCCCCGCCCCCCCCCCCCGCTCACGCTCTCTCTCTCTCTCTCAAAAATAAACAAACATTAAAAAAAATTTTTTTTTAAAGAAAACAGCAATCTTGCAGACACATGGCCACCGAAATTATTAAACATATTATCCCAATATTCTACATATCAAATGTACTAAACTTTAAGTCATAAGAGTTAATTCCACAACTAAACTCAGGGTTCTGAGTGAAGCTGATATATATTAAAGTACCTAAAACATGCATTAAAATTTGGCACTTTCTTTAAAAAAAAATTTTTTTAACGTTAATTTTTTTTCTGAGAGAGAGAGAGAGAGAGAGAGCACACATGAGAGAGGGAGACACAGAATCTGAAGTGGGCTCCAGGCTCTGAGCTGTCACCAGAGCCCAATGTGGGGCTCGAACCCACAAACCGAGAGATCATGACCTGAGCCGCAGTCAGATGCTTAACTGAGCCACATAAACACTCCAAAGTTGGATATTTTCTTGAAACATTTTTTATCCTGATTTTTTATAAAACACTACCAATTAGCTACACATAAATCTCACTTATCCTAACTTCAAATACATTCCTTTGATAAACACAGGATTTGAAGTAATTAATTTACCACCTGACAGAACCTCCCGGTGTGGTTAAATTATGACATGAAGAACCCGTCAGTTTACCCCACACTTCAGAGCAGATTCTTTTGTTTCCACCTCAAGTTCAGGAGGTCCCTGATGAACTAACTACACACAAGGCAGAAAGAGACACCACCATCCCCCTCCTCATCCTCCCCAGCTGTGCATCGGAGGCAAAGGGCTCACTTAACCTTAATGCACTTAAATGCATGCATCTATCAAGTGAGGAAATTAAAGTTGGCCTGCGTTGTGGTAAAAACTAAGCTAATACGTAAAGCGGCCAGCACAAAATAGCATCTACTGGGCAGCAGTCATCGAAACCAAAAGGAATGACCGGAAGAGGCTCAGGCTGGCGGGATGGTGTTTACTGAGTGCCTGCCTTGGGCTGGCTCTGCATCGGTGCTCACGTCTAGAAGAGAAACGGGGGGTGGCTGAAGGCCCACTGTCCCAGACCACAGCCTATATGACAGGCTGTCCGAGACTAGAAGGAAGACCTGTGATGCCCTCTCCCAACCCAGGAGCGATCCCCATTTCTGACGCCCAGACTAGGAAGCAGGCTGGCGGACCGAAAAGCAGCTCTGAGATAAATTTTTAAAATCCTAACAGCCTTTCACAGAGGGCCTCAAACATCAGTCGAATCCTCTTTTGGTGTTCAGATACACCAACTATATTTACTTTCTTCCTTGCTGAGCTCCGAATGCTACTGCCCTATTTTTCTGGCACGCTGCACAGCTGACAGAGCATTTCACACAGAAGGCTCATCCACGGGATGGGATGGCCTCCGCAAGAAATGGCGACAGTGCGAATTACTTACAATGTTTCAAGCTCGTGCCAACGCCAAACGGGAACAGGGTGAAGAACTCTTTATCTCCTTAAATCTCAGAAAATTATTAACTGGACTGATGCCTAAAAGCACATAAAGGAGATGAGTGGTACAAGAAAATCTGCTGGCTCTCCCTTCCTTCTACTGCAGGTCTTATCAGAGAGCCAGGGAAATGACATCTCACATATCGCAAGGATGCCCTAGGGGCTGCTGTCACCTTAACAGAAAACCCCACCAAGGCAAGGTGCTACTAGCTCCAGTGTTGAAGGACAAGCCCACAGACCTCCTGAAGCCCAGCGTCCTGGCAGCAGACCAACCAGCACCCTGGCGGTGTGCAAGTATCATGGTTCTGCTCTGCACACCTCCCCTCTGCCGTGAGGTCTTGTGCCTTCCAGTCCCGTTCTCTGGGCTTCGATTCCTGAATCTAACAGATACGCACATCTATGCTCCCTCTCATCTTCTTACGACTCAGGGAGTTTCATACAAATACCAACACACAATTTTTGTCCTTGGTTAAGGGGCGATGCTGATGTGCATGGTGACCGGAAACCTCTCTGAGGAGGCACCTTTGGCTCACCTCCAGTTTCGATGCAGGGATATGATGGAGGAGGTTCTCTCCAGTTCCCACTGGAATCTTTCATGTGAGATCGGTCAGAAGCAAAGTTCTTCAAATATGAATCTGCACGGATCACTCGAAATTTCCTGCAAATAAAGCAACATTCATTTACATTAGCAAGGTTTCCCAGTGAAATTCTAACTCAATTTTTTTTTATTTTTTTTATTTTTTTTAATTTTCAATGTTTATTTATTTTTGAGACAGAGAGAGTCAGAGCATGAACGGGGGAGGGGCAGAGAGAGAGGGAGACACAGAATTGGAAGCAGGCTCCAGGCTCTGAGCCATCAGCCCAGAGCCCAACTCGGGGCTCGAACTCATGGACCGTGAGATCGTGAGATCCCGCGAGATCGCGACCTGAGCTGAAGTCGGACGCTTAACTGACTGAGCCACCCAGGCGCCCCTCTAACTCAATTTTTATACAGACTCATTTTCAATGACATACACGAAAGTACCCAGGCATTTTTGTACTACCAGTAATACACAAATATAGATGCAGCTTTACAACCTGTTAAAGAAGCCACAAGAAAGGATCAGCTGAAATAAAAAAACTACACAGGCACAGAAATACATCCAGTTGTCTTTATTTACTCAATTGTATGCCAGGGACAAAGGGCATAACCTTTACGCACCATCATCACAGACCTCTCAATTATGTCATCATTAAGGCCACACCCCACACACCCACACATACCCACAAACACACACACAGGAGAGAAATCCCCAAACTGGCTTTCACAAGACACCTGGGATCTCATCACACACATTTTCAAAAGATGTCAACCTTTATATGTTGGACAACCTTTAAAACTTCAAAACACTTTGAATCTTCTGTGTAGCACATCATTTTCAAGTATCAACTCAATAGTGATGCCAAAACAAGTGATCTTTGCAAAACAAATGCCAAAAAAAACCCCACAAAATCTCACACACACACTCCATACAACTGTCAAGGTTTAACTTCAGAAAATAGGTAAATCCATCCTAAATCTCCTCACCTTCTAAACTGTGGATGGATGTCCTCATCAGACTTAAATGCATCTTCCACGTAAGTGTCAAAAGGACAGGGAAATGGCAGGACAGTGTCAAGATCATAAATGAAGCTCTGTCCACCACTTGAGACATGAAGCAGGACAACATGGTAATCCTAGAAATAAAAGTTGCTGAAGTTAACCAAGTTACTTCACCATCGTGAATACAGTGTTATAGGTTACAGTAATGATGGACTTTATGTTTTATATGTAATATATTTATATATATTTTATATATACCATTTAATGGTTTCATATATATACATATATTTTTACATATATATACATATATATAAAACCATTAAAATGGTACATATAAAATATATATATAAGATATATTATATACAAATATATATAAAACATAAAATGCATTATATATATGTATATATATATATAAAACCATTAAAAATGAATACAAAACTAACACAGTTCTTCTTATAATAGCAAAATAAAGCAAATGCTAATCCCTAAAAAAAGACTAAACATCCGGTGATAGGGAACACTTAAATAAGTACTGAAAATGTTCATATATATTAAATGTATACCCTTTGACCTGGCAAGTTTACCTCTAGGAATCCATCCAACAGATAAAATGGCCATATGCATGTAAAGGTATATATGCAAAGAAAATCTCTGCAGCACTGTTTATAATAGTGAAAATTCAGAAACAGAGAGAAATAAACCACAACGCAGCTACTAAAAAGATTCAGGTAAATTTATGTAGAAAATGGAAAAAAAGTGGGGGCGCCTGGGTGGCTCAGTTAGTTGAGTGTCCGACTTCAGCTTGGGTCATGATCTCACAGTTTGTGAGTTCAAGCCCCATGTCAGGCTCTGTGCTGACAGCTCAGAGCCTGGAGCCTGCTTTGGATTCTGTGTCTCCTTCTCTCTTTGCCCCTCCCCCACTCATGCTCTCTTGTCTCTCAAAAATAAAATAAAAATAATTTTGAAAAAGATGGGGGGCACCTGGGTGGCTCAGTCGGTTGAGCGTCCGGCTTTGGCTCAGGTCATGATCTCGCGATCCGTGAGTTCGAGCCCCACGTCGGGCGCTGTGCTGACAGCTCAGAGCCTGGAGCCTGTTTCAGATTCTATGTATCCCTCTCTCTCTGACCCTCCCCCATTCATGCTCTGTCTCTCTCTATCTCAAAAATAAATAAACGTTTGGGTGCCTGGGTGGCTCAGTCGGTTGAGCGTCCGACTTCAGCTCAGGTCACGATCTCGCGGTCCGGGAGTTCAAGCCCCGTGTCGGGCTCTGGGCTGATGGCTCAGAGCCTGGAGCCTGTTTCCGATTCTGTGTCTCCCTCTCTCTCTGCCCCTCCCCCATTCATGCTCTGTCTCTCTCTGTCTCAAAAATAAATAAACGTTAAAAAAAAAATTAAAAATAAATAAACAAATAAATAAATAAACGTTAAAAAAATAAAAAGAAAACGGAAAAAAGGGTATGTTACATAGTTGGATAGGAAAAATAAACTGCAAATATGTACTACATGTTATTTTTTAAAAGCTATGTGTATACAAAAATAAATTCAAAATGGATGAAAGACCTAAATTTAAGACAGGAAACCGTCAAAATCCTAGAGGAGAAAAAAACAGGCAACAACCTCTTTGACCTCAGATGAGCAAGGTTCTTCTTATTAGACATGTCTCTAGGGGCAAGGCAGACAAAAGCAAAAATGAACTATTGGGGACCTCATCAAAATAAAAAGCTTCTGCACAGTGAAGGAAACAATCAATAAAACTAAAAGGCAACCAGTGGAATGGGAGAAGATATTTGTAAATGACATATCGGATCAAGGGTTAGTATCCAAAATCTATAAAGAACTTATCCAGCTCACCACCCAAAAAACAAATAATCCACTGAAGAAATGGGCAAAAGACATGAATAGACACTTTTCCAAAGAACACATCCAGATGGCTAACAGATACATGAAAGAATGCAGATGCTCAACATCACTCACCATCAGGCAGACATCAAAACCATAATGAGATACCACCTCACACCTGTCAGAATGGCTAAAATTAACAACTCAGGAAACAGCGGATGTTGGCGAGGATGCAGAGAAAGGGGAACCCTTTTGCACTGCTGGTGGCAATCCAAACTGGTACAGCCACTCTGGAAAACAGTATGGATGTTCCTCAAAATATTAAAAATAGGGTTACTCTATGACCCAGCAATTGTACTACTAGGAATTTACCCAAAGGATATAGAAAATGCTGATTTGAAGAGGCACATGTACTCCCATGTTTATAGCAGCACTATCAACAACAGCCAAAGTATGGAAAGAACCCAAATGTCCATCGACTGAGGAATGCATAAAGAAGATATGGTATACATATACAATGGAGTATTACTTGGTGATCAAAAAGAACGAAATCTTGCCATCTGCAACAATGTAGACAGAACTAGAGGGTATTATGCTAAGGGAAATAAGTTAGAGAAAGATAAATACATGATCTCATTCTTATGTAGAACTTAAGAAACAAAACAGATGAACATAGGAGAAGGGAAAGAAAAATAAGATAAAAACAGAGAGGGAGGCAAACCATAAGAGACTCTTAAGTACAGAGAACAGGGTTTCTGGAAGGGAGGTTGGTGGGGGGATGGGCATTAAGGAGGACACTTGGGATGAGCAGTGGGTGTTACATGTAAGAGATGAATCACTAAATTCTACTCCTGAAATCATTATTATACTATATGTTAACTTGGATTTTAGTAAAATAAAAAGTTCTGTGTATATATACACATGTACATTCTGAAGTACACATGCATGTATACGCATTGAGGAAAAAGTATGCAAGGATATCCTCCAAACTTAACAAAGGGGATGGCTTGGGCTAGCCTAGAATGGGAAAGAAGGACTATACGATGTTGTTAAATCAGCCAAGCCCTAATCTGTAACCATTTAGGGGAAAGATGAAGACAGCTTCTCCTTTGTGGCCTCACTCCCAGACGGTGGGCACTGTCCAACACCAGTTAATGGCTAGAAGGGATGTCAGGGAAGTTATTGAGGGGCAGGAGGGCAGTCTGATGCTCTGAGTCCCTTGAAAGGAAAGCGCTCTCACAGAGAACAGCACTGGGAGATAAAAAGCTCAATCACATTAGTACCACATAAGTAACACCACCTTATATTTCTAGTACTTCGGAGCTTAAAGAGCACTTTCTCAAACGTTGTTTTATCGACCCTATGGAGGGGAGGGGGGTATTAATTAAGACTGGAGATGCTGTGCCATCAAAGCCTAAGAGCTTCCTTTGGCTCCAATGCTATCTTCATAAAGCAGAAATAGCATCAGAAATGGACGCTTCTGCCCTGCACTCCCCTTAATGTATCCTGCCCTCCAGAGAAATAAAGTAGGAGCAACCCACCTTCCAGCCCACACCTGGCTGTGTATGTGTTATTCCCATCCTTCTGCAGCAACCTTTTCCACCTGTCTCCCCATATCCATCCCTCGAGTGCCCGCTCACATGCTCACTTCTCATGAGTCTCCTACTTCCTGCCAGAAGCAGTCTCTGGCCTTGTCCCAAATCTGTGTCTCTCTTGACATCTTCTACCTCATATTACAGGGGTTTTGAAGAGTACATACTCCCTTTTACTTGTAGTTAACAGTGCTACTGAAATATCAAAGATGCAAAGATGAGAAAGGTAAGTCCTGACCCCGAGGAGTCCCCGCAGCAGAGTGTGAAACAGCCAAGTGCTACCGGAGGGACAGTGTGATGATGGCAGACAGCAGGGAGCCTTGCAGGCGAAGACATTCTGGTCAAACTTTGGCCCCTCCCCTTCCTCTTTTATAAAATGGAGCTAAGTGCAATGTCCACCTCAGTGTTGCTGAGACAATTAAGGAGATTATGTAAGTAAAAACTTTTTAAAAGCTAACCAAGAGGGGGGCATCTGGGTGGCTCAGTCGGCTGAGCGTCTGACTCTTGGTTTTGGCTCAGGTCATGATCCCACGGTCATGGGACTGAGCCCCATGTCAGGCTCTATGCTGAGCATAGAGCCTGCTTAAGATTCTCTCTCTCTCTCCCTCTGCCCCCCTCCTCAGCTCTCTCTCAAATAAAAAAAAAAAAAAATTTATAAAAGCCAACCAAGAAACAGAGGGGAGGGGGGCCCAACAGCCAAGGAAGAGTTTCACTAAGGAAAGGCTGCCACTGTTGAGTCCTGCCTGAGGGGACAGTGTTCCAGCAACAAAGTACAGCTTGTGGAAACGTATAAGCAATGAATACCCACAATCTCTCACTTAGTTTGGGTCCACATTCCTACATCCCAGATGGCTGATGAACTTGAGAAGGAAAGTAGGCCTCAACTCCAAGTCGCCTTTATAAGCACAGACGTGGAGTCAAGGAATACAGATCAAGCGGGAGCAGCCTCACTCTCTGAGTTGGGTTCAGCGCTTGCCCAGATGCCCGGAAAACACCAAGCTGGGCTCGGGGAGGGAAACCCACATAGAAGGTGATCCGCTTCTTGGGACTGGGTGTCTCCACCCACTCAGGGCCGCCTACCCACTTCCTACAACAAGACAGCCTTGCGGCAAAGATACATCTGCCAGAGGATGGCGGGGGGGGGGGGGGGGCGCCACTTCTTGCAAGAGGAGTCCCCACCCTGGGCTGCCGTGAGATGCTGGGTTAGGGGGACATGACCAGAGGCCCTTTCTCTTCAAGTTTGTCTAAAAGGAGAAGACCGTGACTCAAAATCAGCTGAGTGGTTCAGCGATGGAGACGACCTCTAGGGCCGATGGACAGTGCACAACAGGGGTCCTGTAGCCATCGTTGCTAACGAGGGAAGCTAACACTTCTCGAGCACCAGAACCAGACACCATACCCCGTGCCAGCATAATGCTTCACACGCATTATCTCATTTAAAAGACTCACTACCCCACTAACCAGAGGAGGACGCTGCACAAGGAAGGCAAGTAACATGTCCAGCTCACACAGCCACCAGTGGCATTACTGGGAGTCAACTCCAGTTGGGCCTTAACTGGATTAACTGGGCCAAAACTGGATTTTGGCTTTAATGTTAGAGCAGCAAACCACCCGCTGGTGAAGGAGGCAAGAATGTGAGCTCTGTGAGGCCAGGGATTTTGGCCTATCTTGTGCCTGGCATATAACAGGCACTCAGTAAATACAAGTTAAATAAAGGAAAATGATGCCAGTTCGAACGATATCTTATTTTAAATAAGTATCAGAAACAAGCTTTTCTTTTATTTTATCTACATGTTACTAGCCCCATCAATTCTTCAGGGGATAGGTTAATGTAACACATAGATGTGTACTATAAAGGGCCTGGGCCTAAGACCTAGTCCTGCCACTTGATCAGCTAGATAACCTTGAGCTTCTCACTTTGGCCTCTGGGCTCATTTCTTCACCTGAAAAATGAAACGGTTGGAGTAGATCTGGGTTTTTCAAATGCTAGTCATACATAGTCACTCAGGAGTCTGCTAAGAACACTAACTCCTGAACCCTTCTCTATCTAGATCAACTAAATCAGAAACGTACATTTTTTAAAATTTTGTTTATTTATATTTGAGAGAGACAGAGCACGAGCAGGGGAGGGGCAGAGAGAGACAGAGACAGAATCTGAAGCAGGCTCCAGGATGACCTGTCAGCACAGAGCCCGATGTGGGGCTCGAACCCATGAGCCAAGAGATCATGACCTGAGCTGAAGTCGGACACTTAACCGACTGAGCCACCCAGGCGCCCCCAGAAACCTATGGTTTTAACACAATATGCAGATAATTCTAAAGTGCAGCTGAACCAAATACTGCTAAAGTTCCTTCCAGTATAATGAGTAAGAGTCTAGGAGACCACAAATATATCTGCCTATAGGGGCACCTGGGTGGCTCAGTTGATTAAGCATCTGGCTCTGGATTTCAGCTGAGGTCATGATCACATGATTTATAAGTTCAAGCGATACATAGAGCTCCTGCTGAAATTGTGGAGCCTGCCTGGGATTCTGTCTTTCCCCCTCTCTTTGCCCCTTCCTACCTCCCTTCCTCTCCCTCTCTCTCTCTCTCAAAATAAATAAATAAACTTAAAAAAATACATAAATAAAATCTTTCCTATAATAATAAAATTAAATGAAAACATGTCTGTAAGTACTACCTTAGACAAAATAACATCTATTCCCAAAAGGTCAATTATTAATAATTATCAGAGCCAGTCTCTACCGCCCTGTCACTTCTGCTTTACCAAACCACTCAGGGATTACAAGTACTAATGCACCAGAGGCTTCTGTATTGACCCTCTTACCCAGATCACAGGTCCATCTCCAGGTCTTGCTTGCTGTTTCCAGATAGGTATCTATAAAATACAATCAATTTCATAAGCCACAACTGTAGTTAAACCACTACTGAATTCTTTAAAGCAATACATAAATTAAAAATATTTCCAAGCAACCAACAATCAAGGTAAAAGAATGAATGAAGAAGAAATCTAAATCCTTCCAAGTGTCTTTAACAATGAAAATGCAAAAAATTAATTATCTGATGTTCTTTGGAAAGCAGAAAGAGGCCTCAACTGGGAATCAGAAGGCTGGCAGATTCAAGTCTTGCTCTCCCCTCATTATTCATGGGACCTCCATGAGTCTCTATTTCCTCATCTATAAAATGGAGCCAACTATCTGAACCCTGCCTACTTCACCATGTTTCCATTAGCATCAAATGAAATGATGCTTACAGAAGTGCTTTATGGAGCTCCTGGCTGGCTCAAATGGTAGTACGTGTGACTCTTGATCTCGGGGTTGTGAGTTCGAGCCCCACACTGGGTACAGGGATTACTTAAAAAATCAGATCTTAAAAAAAAAAAAAAAAAAAAAACTTCACAAAATATTAAGGGCTTCCTTTATTTTTTTAAAGGCTTGCTTTTGTAATACCTCATGTAAGTTTACCATTAGTTTATTTAAACTCCAGAGACAAACCTGACAGTATGTGGCTCTAGTCTCAGCAATTTTAAAAGCTCTAACCTAATACCTAAAGGGATTTAATCTATGTAAATATACCATCATCTACTTCTTGACCTACAAATAAGTGATTAAACTTTTCTAATTCAACTGTGCTCTGAAAGGAAAAAATATCTCATTCAAAAATAAATGTTAGGGGCAGATGGGTGGCTGAGCTAGTTAAGGTTCCAACTCTTTATTTCAGCTCAGTCATGATCTCATGCTCATGAGATCAAAGCCTATGCTCAGCACAGAACCTGCTTAAGATTCTGTCTCCCTCTCCTGCTCCTCTCCCCAGCTAGCACTGTCTCTTTCTCCCTAAAAACAAACTTTAAAATGTTGCTGTATTTTATAGAGCAGATTTTAGGATGGTGCTAACCCCATACTATATTGACTTTCTATTGTCATTGTAAATCTCTTGTTCTCTTTCTGCAATCACTCACCAACTTACCATCTTCCTCTCATTAGATATGAAGACAGCATAGCACTCTTCTAAAGGATACTGGTCATGGTTTTTGATGTATTCACAAAGCTTCCAAATATTTTCTTCACTGAAACAAAATAATAGTTTGATCAATATAATTAAACAGTAACACTCCGTGTCATTCAAATTTGAACAGAAGACTAACGAGGACATAAAAGAGTCGGAAGAGATCTTAAACACGATTTCATCCAGCAAAGTGCTGATGTTTGAGCCGCCTCTGAAACACCCTCAACAAGGTGTTACCTGTGTGCTGACCTCTCTGCTAACACAGTGCTCATTACCTGCCCCAGCACTGCTCTGGACATGGAGGCATTTTACAACTGATAAAATGCTGCATCGATACTCCACAAGTTTTGGGTCCAGGGACTTGAGATACAAGTGGATTCCACTTATGGAATTTTCTGCCACTTATGAGGTAAGAAACTTTAGACATCTTCACCTGAGTATCTGCTTTTCTCATCTGTAAAATGGGGATAATCACATCACATTATAAACACTTGACAAATCTTAGTTAACACGGGTTCACTGCTCCCCTTAGGAATGGGGCAGGATGAGTGTTCTGGGTAGGTGGGCTTCCAGCTAGAAAAGACCAGGGGCAGGGGCGCCTGGGTGGCGCAGTCGGTTAAGCGACCGACTTCAGCCAGGTCACGATCTCGCGGTCCGGGAGTTCGAGCCCCGCGTCAGGCTCTGGACTGATGGCTCAGAGCCTGGAGCCTGTTTCCGAATCTGTGTCTCCCTCTCTATCTGCCCCTCCCCCGTTCATGCTCTGTCTCTCTCTGTCCCAAAAATAAATAAACGTTGAAAAAAAAAAGAAAAGACCAGGGGCAGCTATGTGATATGCTTAGGAATTCTTTCGGAGGGAGACTCTGTGAGTGGTATTCCCTGCGGCCCTCTGGTACAAGTCAGGCCCTGACTTTTACAAAGTTCTTTCCCATACTGTGCTGAACCCCATCTTCTTATACTTCTGCACCAGGTGAATCTCTTTTCTACGTGACAGGTCTTCAGATATTTAAAGCAGTAGTCAGAACCACCTAAGTAAATCAATGCCCAGTGCATGAAACCAAGCCATCCTGATGACCACAGGCACACACCCACACAGACAAAAACAGTCATTGTTGTCGGTATTCATAGCTTAGCCTCAGGATTGCTGTCTTTTCCTAATAAGACACACAGCACCTTTGTTCAAAATGAGCTACATCAGTACTCAGCTCATACTTGTGACTCAATCTGTCAAAGCCTGATTTCCAAACACCTACACCACGCTACCTGAAAATGAAGGCAGGCATGAATGGCACTGATGAATGCCACCATTTTATGGCAATACAAACTTTCAATTCACAGTTTTGACCTTGTCTACCTGTCTCAACGCTCCATACAACTACATGTAAAGTACTAAAGCTGAGTGTTTTTTCCCTATGATTTTGTTTTTCTCTAAAATACCTAAGAAATCTCACAGAAAAAGTAGTGATAGAGGTAAAAACAGGAGATTGCCACTCACTACTTCCAAAGGATATGTAGTATGGAATAACAAAAATGTACTGTTTCGATATGACATAAACCATGTATTAACTAAATTTTCTTAAACCTGGATGTTCTAAGACCAAGTTTTCAGAAGACATTTGTTTGTCCAGCCTGCAGAAATTCTGGAGTTGCTCACAAACACCTTCAAGAGCCTGTGATGTAAAAAGCACTGTGCTAAGTGCTTGGAGGATATAATGATAAATTAGAGCTCACAGACAGTGAGAGGAGACATACAGATCCATAAATAAGCAAGCATCATAGATGGCCATAAAAGATGCATAGAAGAGGGAGTCATTAATTTTGAGGCACACAGGAAGATTGGGGAGGTATAGGTCAGTGGTTTCTCCTTGTTTGTTCCCCCACTCCCAGTCCCAAGGATGGGCAAAGAATTAACACAAAGACTTCGAGAATCCATGTATACCCCAAGAACTGTTGGCAGTCTGAATACGTATACGGCTGGACATACTTTGTCTTTTATTTTTCAAATATGTGTAAATGTTACACGGAGGAAAAAAATTAAATGTTAAGAGTTATTGAACCTATAGTCCTTTTTTATCATCAATTTTTTTTTCAAAAGTACAATTAATATCATGTAGGAGGATCTCAAGAAACATCTGACGTTTAAAAAAGGAGGGCATTGGGGCGCCTGGGTGGGTCGGTCGGTTGAGTATCCGACTTCAGCTCAGGTCATGATCTCTCAGTTCGTGGGTTCAAGCTCCGCATCAGGCTCTGTGCTGACAGCTCAGAGCCTGGAGCCTGCTTCGGATTCTGTGTCTCCCTCTCTTTCTCTCTCTCTCTCTGCTCCTCCCCTGCTTGCACTCTCTCTCTCTTTCAAAAATAAACAGTAAAAAAAAATTTTTTTTAATTAAATAAATGAAAATTAAAAAGGAGGGCCTTGGGGCACCTGGGTGGCTCAGTCGGTTAAGCAGCCGACTTCGGCTCAGGTCATGATCTTGCGGTCCGTGAGTTCGAGCCCCGCGTCGGGCTCTGTGCTGACAGCTCAGAGCCTGGAGCCTGTTTCGGATTCTGTGTCTCCCTCTCTCTGACCCTCCCCCGTTCGTGCTCTGTCTCTCTCTGTCTCAAAAATAAATAAATGTTAAAAAAAAAAAAAGAGGGCCTTATACTTGGAAATGCTGGGAGTTGCTGTTGGAACAGGAAGAGCACAGACTGGGTGTGAGCCCTAGCATCCATTTAACTGGTTTTAAAAACGAGCAGAGGGGGGATGGTGATAATAATGTTCCAACCTACTGGATGATTATTTTGGTAGCAGAAAGTCTAACAGAGCAGCATTAAAATAAGATTCTGCAAGGGTTACCGGTGATGGGCTGAGATCAGAGAAGCAGGCAGAAGGAAAGGACCCCTGGGGCACAGCAGGCACTCAGCCAACATCTGAAGAATACAAAACAGGGGTGCCTGGGTGGCGTAGTCAGTTAAGCGTCCGACTTCAGCCAGGTCACGCGATCTCACGGTCCGTGAGTTCGAGCCCCACGTCAGGCTCTGGGCTGATGGCTCAGAGCCTGGAGCCTGTTTCCGATTCTGTGTCTCCCTCTCTCTCTGCCCCTCCCCTGTTCATGCTCTGTCTCTCTCTGTCCCAAAAATAAATAAACGTTGAAAAAAAAAATTTGAAGAATACAAAACAATCACAACAGAATCAGATGTGCTCTGTAAAGAACCTAGTGCCATACAAATATTGGTTACCACTATCAGCATTAAGCTGAGTCTTAACAGATAAGTAACAATTGACAGAAGCTAACTGAAGCAGAGAAGAGGCATTTATTTCAAGGTTTCACGGCAGAACCTACCTGAAAGGTTCTGACAGGGTAGAACACCACTTCTCAACCAGCGGCAGTTTTGCTCCCCAGGGAACATCTGGCACTATCTGGAGACATTTTTGGTTGTCACAAATTGCGGGAGGGTGCTACAGGCATTTAGTGGGCGGAGGCCAGGGATGCTGCTATACACTCTCCAATACACAGGACAGCCCCCTCACATTAGCAAGCTCAAAATGTCAACAAAGCCCTGGCTGAGAAACCCTGGGCTAGAGCCCAGTAGGCAGGTTCAAAATGGGTTTGGAGAAACACACGGTGACCAGATCTTAAAGGACATGCAATGCTCAGGAGACAAAATCGTCTATGCCTGTATTCCTCGAAATGGGATCAATGAACCAGCGTTAAGACTCCTCCACTGTAGAGTTCACACATCCAGACTCTCTAGAGTGGAGCCCTATGATGTGCATGCTTTACAAGCTCCTAGGCAATCTAGGGCTCATCTGAATTCAGAAAGGCTTTCAGCAGTGTGAAGCCCGCTAAGGTTCAGGACCTGAGGGGATAGGAGAGATCTGGGCAGAGGCCTGTAAGGAAGGACCTGAACAGGCCCCTGATAGCCAAGGAGGGCCCGGGGCCAATGGCTAAAGGAACTTAAAGGAGAAATCTACTGAAGAGAAGCCCACCCCCTACCATTCTTCCACCAGATGGCTCCACTCCAATTGTGCCAGACATCTTGTTCCTAGAATACTCCTGCACACTTTCTTCCCAGAGCCTTTGCACCAACTGCTCCCCCGCCTGCCATGATTGTCTTCCAAATGCACAAAGCCCCCACCCTTTTTTCCTTCAGATCTCTGCTCAAATACCTCTTTATCAACAATGCTTTCCTTAAATATCCATTATGAAATAGTGAATCACTGTCTCTTACCTAGCTTTATTTTTCTAGTAACACCACCACCCAAATATGGTTTACTTGGCTTTGCTTGCTTTCCCTGAACCAAAACAGAAGAACCATGAGATCTTACCAGGGAATTTGTCTACTCTGTTCATTGCTGTATTCCAAGGGCCTAAAATGGTGCATCACACGATCCAATTGCCTAAAAAACATTTACTGACTGAACACATAAAACAATGAGCGGGCATTAGGGACAAGAACAGGATTTAGGTGAAAGGTAAAACAGAAACAAAGTGCAGTAACTAAGAAGCATGGACTCCTGGGGGTTCCTGAGTGGCTCAGTTGGGTAAGTGTCTGACTTTAGCTCAGGTCATGAGATCACTGTTCGTGGGTTCGGGCCCTGCATTGGGTTCTGTGCTGACAGCTTCAAGCCTGCTTCAGATTCTCTGTCTCCCTCTCTCTCTGCCCCTACCCCGCTTGCATGTGCATTTTCTCAAAAATAAACATATATATATATAGAAGAAGCATGGACTCCTCTATTACAGAAGTTCCAGTTTCAGCACTGTCTCTTGCTCGATGTATGATCTTGGACACAGCCTCTCTGTGGCTCAGTCTTTTCATTAGTAAAATGAGGTAAATGATAAAACCTATCTCCTAGCCATGGAGGGAAACATTTAGCATTGGCCCTGACATGCAGTCAGAGCTGAACGAACGCTAAACTCTTGGTGATGGCGGTTTGATGACCAGCTAAAGGAGGGAAAGGTAATTTTAGATGGCCCTAAGGTTTCTTTTGCAGTGACTGGAAGTTGGGGAAGAAGTCATTACTCAGGGAAGGTAAGGATAGGTGTGGGAGTGGAAAAGACAAAGGTAGGAGTGGTGATTCAGCCACACAGGTGGCCTAGAATAGGGGTATAGTGTGTGGACTCCAGAGCCAAACCCTGCAGGTAAACCCCCATTCCTTCACTCACAAGATATGTGGCCTTAGGCAAATTAGTTGCGCCCCTCTGTGCCTGGGTGTTCTCATCTTTAAAATGGGGTAACAATAGTAGCTACCTCCTAGGATAATTGTGGGACTCAAATGAATTAGTTTACATAAACAAAACAATGTTTTGGCATGTAGCAAATGCTATGTAAATGTAACGGGTGTGATAACGACAACGTGGTGGTTAAGCTCATGGTTTCTGGTTACAAGAAGGTCTGAAATGGATTCCTGGATGCTATTAGCTAATGACCTTGGGAAAGTTATTGCAAAATCTCCGTTCTTTCACTCTCTTCCAAAATTAAAATGACTTTCCCATCAGTGTGAAACCACAAAGGCTTGAGCGGAGTAATTTGCAAAGATTCTCTACGCTCCACCCTCCGCCTCCACCTCCCCTTCCAGGCCCCCAAACCCTGAGATCTGCTGAGAAACGGCCAAGCGAAAAGCGCCGGCATTAGTAATGCACCACCGACCCTACCATTCCTGGGAATTCCGCCCACCCCACCCCCACCATCCAAAGTCTACACTCCATTCAAGAGACGAGGGCTGCCATTCCCTCTCCCTTCATCCCCCAAGCCAGAAAACCGGCCAGTCGAGGCCCAGAGCCCCCGGGGAGGAGCCGGGAGGAGGCGGGGCCTGGCTGCGACGCCAAGACCCAGAGAGCCAGGGAGACGCCGGGGGCTGCACCCGCGCCCCCTCACCAGTAGCAGCTGTTGTAGACACAGGCGTCCCGCGGGGGGCTGGCCGGCTGGTAGCAGGCGGCTGCAGCGGCGGGGACATCCCCCTCCATGGCAGGCTGGCTTCGGCCGGGGGACAGGCCAGAGGCGGACCCACTGGACCAGCCCCGTGTGCAGGATTCGGGGGAGGAGCCGGCGCACGCCAGACCGCGAGGGTTTTCGGGGCGGAGCCCGGGGCAGCTGGTGCCGTTCCCGGGTGGTGGAGCCAAGGTTGGGTAGGCGGAGTCTGGGCGGAGCGAGCGACGCAGGTTCCGGGCGCGCAGTGCTGAGGAGGGAGGTGCAAGTTCCGGGTGGATGGAGCCCGCGGCTACGCGGGCTTTGCAGATACCGGTAGGCGGAGCCCGGGCGGGAAACGCCGAGCTCTTCCGGGGGGGGTGGAGCTAGAGCGAAGTGGGAGGATCCCGGGGGCGGGGGGCTGGTGAAAGGCGTGGATATCCAGTGGGCGGATCCCGGGACTCGGAGGATTGTGTAATTCCGGGTAGGCGGGGCCAGAGCAGGTGGGTGGAGCAAGGGCGAGCGGCCTTGGGGGAGCTCGGGTCCATAGGGGCGGAGCCGGGCGAGCTCTGGGGGCCGGTAACCCTGAGGATCCGGTCAGCTGGGGAGGACAGAGGTCGGCTGCGGGTGTCTTGCTGGAGTCTGGGGAGGGCGTGGAGTTTGCAAATCGCCCTATCCTGAACTCGGCTTCAACAGTGCCCCGGAGGCGTGTGAAACTCTCTTCCAACCCAGGGTTGAGGTTGCCGGCTGTGGAGGAACCAGAGGAGATGCGGAAAAGCAAGTGAAATAAGAGAACCGTGTATGTGAAAAACAAACCTTTAGCAGTTTTATCCTAGAAGCCGCGAAAGCCCGGGGAAGGAGGGGGAGTTAATTCCAAATATGTCCGCATCGGGCGGTTTTAGAGAGGAATAGCACCCCCAAATCTCACCGTGTTGTAACATTTGATTATAATAGGAGAACTATGTGTATTGACTCAGAAGATATGTTGATCCCTTGATAGAGTTAAGTTTTTAAAAATTTAAAAAGAGTTCCTATGGCATTCATTTTGTGTTAATCATGTTTGCTGGCAATCTGGAAGGAAAGGCACCACATTATTAAAACAGTGTTTATGATGAGTTTATCACTTTATACTTAATAGCCTTCTGCATGGTCTTATATTTGTAATGAACATATGTAACTGATCAGGGTACTTCCCACTATGAAAACTGAAATTCTTAGTTGGTTTATAGGCCATGTGCAGTCAGGTTTTTCCAGTCTCATGAGTTCAAAAGCCCGTACATAAATCCTAAAGACTTTGAGCAAAAGTCCTTGGTAAGTTATCAATTTATTGCCTCTCTACTCTGAATACACCCTTCAATGTAGGCTCTATGATAAATAACAGAATTCCTTTAAGCATTTCTCCTTTAGGGGCGCCTGGGTGGCGCAGTCGGTTGAGCGTCCGACTCCAGCCAGGTCACGATCTCGCGGTCCGTGAGTTCGAGCCCCGCGTCGGGCTCTGGGCTGATGGCTCAGAGCCTGGAGCCTGTTTCCGAATCTGTGTCTCCCTCTCTCTCCGCCCCTCCCCCGTTCATGCTCTGTCTCTCTCTGTCCCAAAAATAAATAAACGTTCAAAAAATAAATAAATAAAATTAAAAAAAAGTGGGCACCAAGGTAAGCCTTCTCAGTAAAGTGTGCTGGAGGAAGAAGCTTTCTGCAGTTTCTGGGAGGGTAGAAGAGTTTGTGGAGTGTGGTCCTGAGAACATCCAGTGGAGTCTGCCCCGCCTTGGGCTCAGGCCTCTGTGACCTTACAGCTTTAGTTTGGCAATAACCTTCCTGCAGCCCTCTTGACACAGAAACCAGACCCCTCCCCTGTGAGGCCTGCAGGCAGCCACTTGCCCATACTTCTTAGAGAAGCCCTGTCCTATGTATGCACAGTTACCTGTGGCTGGTACGGTCGGTCACATGCTGAGCAATCAGTCCTTCACCAAGCCTCTCTTTTTATGAAACTCAAGACAACAACCCTTCCATTCCCCCTACGCACTCTGAGAGCCTTCTACCCCAGCTGGCTCCCAGAGTCCTAAGGTATCCCTACACCACTGGTTGGTGATTGCTCCCTCTACCCTCTTCTCTACTTAAGGGAAGTTGAATTTCAAGAATTAACAATGATAAAAGTGAAACCAAAAGACATAAGGAAACTATGGTACCTAGGGCTGAGGACAAGTACTCAAGAAAGATAAATTTGAAAGGGGTATGCACCCGGTTGGAGAAGGCTTGGGTTGCCTACCAGATAGCAGAGAAGTCTGAGTTGCTGGGCAAACAATAGAGAAGGGGGTACAGAAGAGCCAGGAGTCTCTGCTACAATGTGCTTTCTTTATGCTTCTATATGCTTCAAACTTTCTAAGTAAGAACTTTTTGATTAAAAATATAGATCATTTTTAAAATTCATGTGATTTCATAGTAGAGACTATAAAAAAGCAATATGGTTTCAGAGGAATAAGGTTCTAATGCTTAGAACTCAATTCTGACCTGTAAACTCCAATGATCTAGATGAGGAAGAAATAAGAGTGCACTCAAAGAACCCAAAACCCAATGAAATAAGGATACCAAAGGGCTGCGTTTTACAGAAAAGGACACAGAACAAAGGAAAGTATAAGAGGGCCACAGATGTGAAAGGGGAGATCAAGAAGCAGGCAGCACATGATACATTGAGGTTTAACCACAAAAGGAGTTTTTTAAATTGGGGGAGGAGGTATTTTTAATCCTCAATATTAAGACCTAGAAGGAAAGAAAAAGAAAGATAATACTATCACCTGGGACCTTGTGATAAGGGACCATGTAAGTGAAAGAAAACCAACAGTCTATTTTGATTGTGTTTTCTCTCTTCTTTATCAAAGAAAATGACCCTCAGGCTGTAAAGAATAAGGGAAACAGCGGTGAGAGGAAATTAAAGATAGGTGCAGTGGCAGAAAGCACCAATTTGCCTTGCAAGGGTTACAACTCTTCAGGGTTACAAATCTTTGGACCCAGATGAGAGACATCCCAGCATACTGAAAGCACTCTAGATTATGACCCCAAAGCCTTTATTATGGATCTTGGAGAAAATATGTTGGAGGAGATGACATAAGACTAAATATGAATACTTGCTGTCTTGAGTTTCATAAAAAGGAAAAATATGTATTCCAGATGCTATACTCTGTGAACTTGATGCCTACTCCCAGGATGAATTGTGACCATGAAGAAGAGGTGATAATTTAGGGGCCGTTAGTGGTTTACCAAGCCCATTTCATGCCAAATGGACCTCATCTCATGCTGTTGAAAGAATTAATTGATCATTAGACTAGAATTATAGCATAAACCATATAATTTGATTCTAACAAAGCAGCTGGCCCAGTATCAGTCATGACTCATTCAGATAGGAGTCAAGGCAGAAAGGCTGTTTATTAGCTTGTTTAATGGGAAGGACACTGAAGTGGCTCTCAGAGTCAAAAGATGAGCTGCAGAAACCAGGGTCTCAAGGGACCGGAAGCAGAATCCACTTCCCCAGGTCTTCTTTCCTTAGTGTGCTTCTCAGTGCTCGGCTCCATCCTGAGGTGACTTCACTTCCTGCTGTGGGGAGGACGGCCACTGGCAGCCCCATATTCATATTTTCCAGGCTTGGCAACCCCAGTGGAAAGAGAAAACTCCCTTTTCCTCATAGCAATCACACAGAGCAACTTGTACCTTTATTTTTTACATTTCTGTGCTGCTTCGACGTTTTTACATGTGCAGTTGACCCTTGAACAACATAAGTTTGAACTGCGTGGGTCCACTTATATGCAGTTTTTACAGTACCACAAATGTGTTTTCTCTTACGGTTTTCTTAATTAACATTTTCTTTTCTCTTACTTTATCATAAGAATACAGTATATAGTACTATAATAAACAAAATAAGTGTTAACTGACTTTATATTATCAGTAAGTCTTCTGGTCAACAGAAGACAATTAGTAGTTATGTTTTGTAGGAGTCAAAAGTTATATGCAGATTTTTTACTGCACTGGGGCTGGTGCCCCTAAGCCCCATGTTGTCCAACTGTATTACTTTCTAATAACAATTTTTTTTTTAATAAAGTCTTGGGGTGCCTGGGTGGCTCAGTCAGTTGAGCAACCGACTCTTGATTTCAGCTCAGTTCATGATCCCAGCATCACGGGATCGAGGCCCATGTTGGGCTCCACACTTAGCATGGAGCCTGCTTAAGAGTCTCTTCCTCGCCCCCTTCCATTTTTTTCTCTCTAAAAAATTTAAGTCAATAAATAAAGTCTTAAAAGTCAAATTTTTCAACACAAAGAGCTGCATGGACAGACTATGGTTCATTTAACTTTTCCCCTACTTTTGTATATTTAGTTTTCAGATCCTATTGTAAATAAAGCTGCACTTATCATTTTTGTACATAAATCTTGGTATATGCCTCGGATAACATTAGGATGGAGTCTTAGAAGTGGTATTCCTGGGCCAATGGCTTTAAAAATTTTCCAGGTCTCTTGATGCATGTCACTATATTGCTTTTATTTTTTTCAATGTTTGTTTATTTAGAGAGAGAGAGAAAGAATGCACACCCAACCCACAAAGTGGGGAGGGGCAGAATGAGAGGGAGAGAGAAAATCCTAAGAAGGCTCCCTGCTGTCAGCGCAGAGCCTGATGGAAGACTCAATCTCACGAACTGTAAGATCATCACCTGAGCCCAAATCAAGAGATGGAGCACCTGGGTGGCTCAGTTGGCTAAGCCAAGTCATGATCTCAGGGTTCATGGGTTCAAGCCCCATGTCAGGCTCTGTGCTGGCAGTCTGCTTGGGATTCTCTCCCTCTGCCCTTACCCCGCTTGTGCTCTCTCTCAAAATAAGTAAATAAACTTAAAAAAAAAAAAAAGACACTTAACTGACTGAGCCACCCAGGTGCCCCTATGTTGCTGTTTTGCTTTTAAGAAATAGGCCTAGGGGCGCCTGGGTGGCTTAGGCAGTTGAGCATCTGACTTTGGCTCAGGTCATAACTTGCAGTTCCTGAGCTGGAGTCCTGTGTAGGGCTCTGTGCTGACAGCTTGGAGCCTGGAGCTTGCTTCAGTTTCTGGGTCTCCCTCTCTCTCTCTGCCCCTCCCTGTTCATGCTCTCTCTTTCTCTCAAAAATAAACATTAAAATTTTTTTTTAGTAAGAGAAAGAAATACACTTAAATATCACATTTTTTTACATTGAGTATTATTTTTTTAAAAAGGCCCCTGAAAAAAATAAAATAAAATAAAATAAAATAAAATAAAATAAAATAAAATAA
>NW_024412417.1:32209717-32279273 GCF_014898765.1 Herpailurus yagouaroundi | reverse complement strand
AAAATAAAATAAAATAAAATAAAATAAAATAAAATAAAATAAAATAAAATAAAAAGCCCTGGGTGGCACAATCGATTAAGCATCTGACTCCTGATCTTGGCCCAGGTCATGATCTCACGGTACATGAGTTTGAGCCCGCATCAGGCTATGCGCTGATGGTGCGGAGCCTGCTTAGGATTCTGTCTCTCCTTCTCTCTGCTCCTCCCCTGCTTGCGCTGTCTCTCAAAGTAAATAAATAAACTTAAAAAAGAAATAGGCAGAAAAACCCACCCCTGGAGTTCCCATTGTTATTTTTTCTGATTACTACTTTCCTGTGTTAAAGGGACCATTTCAATATAAAGTGCTAACTAAGGTGGCAATATACAGGGGGAGCTGGAAAGGGGGGGCACCTCGCCATTAGGGGTGAGGAGCTGGGCTGGGTTGGAATGCAATACTACTATTTACTCACTCATCTTACTTAGAATGGGGTGGGAAGGAGGCAGTAATCCCAGGGCCCTCTGCAAGGCCCAGCCCGTGCCTGTGATGTTAGACTCAGGGCTGTGTACCACACCTTAGGTGGGAAAACTGAGAAGTTGAAGTATATTCAGGGGATGCTGATAAAGAGAAAAAGTCTGAAAACCACATCACAAAATTATGAGATCTCTTCCCAGCTCACTTCCTGTGCCTGCATACCCGCTCTCTCAACCCTCTATCCCCCAGATCTGAAAGGGGTGTCTCACATGGCCTCCCAATATTCTTTTCGTCAGTGTCCATTGTAGGAAACCACAGGTAAAATTTTACCGTCTGACTTGAAGCCTCTATACCAGACGGAGTTCTTGTTTGCAAATGACAGAAATCATCTCTAGCTAACTGAAACAAGAAATCAAATTTACTGGAAGGATAGGAAAGAGGGAGGTTGGGCAGGGCTTGGAGGAGAGGAAGCACAGCCAGGTCACGCTGATCTAATTCTCCAAAATTCCAAGAATCGGCTGGTTAGGATGCCACCATTAATGCCACTGTCTCTGTACCATCTGCTGCTGCATGAATAATCTCTGCCCTTGCGTCTTTGGGTCACTCCTTCAAGAGGCAATGAAGGTTTGAGGTGGGAGCCGTCCATTGACTGAGCTGAGGTCACAGGCCTGAGTCCTAGTTGCCAGGTTAACAGGGAAATGAAGTATCTGTCCCCGTAGGATTTCCATAAAAGGAGGTGGGACCCTAACTAACCCAGACCCACTCAAAATCTCTGAAATAGATGTGGATGTGTCTGTTTAAATTCAGAGTAGTTAAAAAATGGCAAATGGCAACTATGACCCCCCCACACGCTTCTAGGCGATGGATGTTTTTTTCTTTTAATAGAAATCAATGAGATTAGCGATTGAATTAGGTAAGGTCACATTTACAACATTCCTGAAAGAAATCCCTGTCCAAGTTGGTGTTTACTTTCTAACTTTGTTACCAAAGAACAGATAAGGGACCCACCTATAACCTCATTTGAAAATGAGGTAATGGAATTATGCTTAGCTCTTACCTCAGCCCTCTTTTCTTTCACATGTGAGGTAAAAACACTTGATCCTCTGTAAGCAGTCTGGGGCTGTGGGAAAGAACATGTTTCCACTGCCCCTTTTTTCCTAAATCAAGTAATTCCTTTCTACAATAGCTAAAATTAAAAGGAAAGAAATATCACCTGCCAAAGACCAATTCCAGACCAACCCATAAGTTTTCTAAGGCTGCTGTAACAAATTACTACAAACTAAGTGGCTTTAAAAAGAAAAAGGAAAGAGGGGCACCTGGGTGGCTCAGTCAGTTAAGTGTCTGACTTCAGCTCAGGGCATGACCTTGCAGTTCAGGAGTTCGAGACCCGCAATGGGCTCTGTTTTGACAGCTCAGAGCCTAGAGCTCTGCTTCGGATTCTGTATCTGCCGCTCCCCAACTCATACTCTCTCTCTCTCTCTCTCTCTCTCTCTCTCTCTCTCTCTCTCTGTCTCAAAAATAAGTAAAACATTAAAAAAAAAGAAAATCCAGAAATTAATTCTCAGGCCAGAAGCCTGATATCAAGGTGTCAGAAAGGTTGGTTCCTTCTGGAGGCTCTGGGGGAGAATCTGTTCTGTATCACTCTCCTAGCTTCTGGTGGTTGCTGGAAATCTTTAGCATTCATTGGCTTAGAGATGCATCATTCCAATTTCTATCTCTATCTTCACATTCTCTTCTTCTACGTGTGTGTTTATGTGTCAAACACCCCTCTCCTTTCTCTCACAATGGATACCAGTCACTGTGTTTAGGGTCTACCATAAACCAGGATGATCTCATTTCAAAGTCCTTAATTACATCTGCAAAGACCTTACTTCCATATAAGGTCACATTTACAGGTGTTGGAGTTTAGGGCTTGGACATATCCTTTTGGGGTACACAGTTCAACTGACTACACCAGCCAAAGGCTGAAGCAAGTGTGGTTATTCTTAATATTGCTGGAGAGAGAATAAAGGAACAGAGAAAAACCTTTAGCTGTCTCTATCTCTTGGTGTTCTAAATTTCTATGCCTTATTTTATTATAAATCTTTTAAATGTTTATTTTTGAGAGAGAGCAGGGGAGGGGCAGAGAAAGAGGGAAACAGAATCTCAAGCAGGCTTTGCACTGTCAGCACAGAGAGCCCAATGAGAGGCCCAAACTCACAAACTGTGAGATCATGTCCTGAGTTGAAATCAAGAGTCAGACACTTAATGGACTGACCCACCCAAGTGCCCCTTTACTTATTTTAAAAGAACTAAAATGACTGCTAGAATTTCTGTGGAGGTCAATCTGATGATATCTAACACAATCACAAATGCATATATGCCTCTTGGGTGGAAGTTCTTTTTATAAATTTTTATTGAGGTATAACACGCATAAAGAAAAGTGCACATAAGGATAGACTATGCTACTCTAAATATTCTTTTCTCTTCCATTTACATTGGGTAAACAATCACTTTAAAACGTTTTTTCTATTATAAAAGTGACACATATTTACTGCAAAATCAGAAAAATTGAGAAAAGTGCAAACTATACAACAACCATAGTATTACCATCCAGAAATTAACCATTAACATTTTGTTATAGTTTATTCTGGTTTTTATTCCAATGCGAACACACACACACACACACACACACACACACACACACACACACATTTTAAGATTTTATTTTTAAGTAATCTCCATACCCAACATGGGGCCCGAAGGTCAAGAGTTGCATGTTCCAGGTGGCTCAGTCGGTTGAGCATCTGGCTTCGGCTCAGGTCATGATCTCGTGGTTTGTGAGTTCGAGCCTTGAGTCAGGCTCTGTGCTGACAGCGCAATCTGGAGCCTGTTTCGGATTCTGTGTCTCCCTCTCTCTCTGTTCCTCCCCCGCCCATGCTCTGTCTCTTTCTCTCTCTCAAAAATAAATAAACATTAAAAAATTAAAAAAAAAATAAAGAGTTGCACGTTCCGACTGAACCAGCCAGGCACCCCCACCCCCCACGCACATACTTTCTTAAAGATGGAACCGTATGATGCTTCTTTG
The DNA here is from genome assembly GCF_014898765.1 of Herpailurus yagouaroundi. Lineage (NCBI taxonomy): Eukaryota > Metazoa > Chordata > Mammalia > Carnivora > Felidae > Herpailurus > Herpailurus yagouaroundi. The sequence goes on along the minus strand of NW_024412417.1, from coordinate 32,275,756 downwards.
TAGTTTCTTAGCAAGCTATAATGCACTGTGCCCAACTTTTTATAGAATTAAATTAACAGAGTTACATAATTTTAATGACTGCGTAGCATCCTTTTTTTTTTTTTTTTTTTTTTAGTGTTTACTTATTTTTCAGACAGATAGAGACAGCACAAGCAGGAGACGGGCAGAGAGAGAGGGAGAGAGAGAATCCCAAGCAGGCTCCTTGCTGTCAGCACAGTGCCCTATGTGGGGTTCCATCTCATGAACTGTGAGATCATGACCTGAACCAAAACCACGAGTCAGCCAGAGGCTTAACCAACTGAGCCACCCACATGCCCCTGTATAGCATCCTTAAGTGAGGCTTCACTGAAGGACCTTTCCGGTTTCAGTTTTTCGACCTTACAAATAATGCTGTGGTAAACATAATGCATATGTGTGAAAACTTTTTCAAAGGCCAAATTTTAAGTACAGAACATAGATAATATATAATAACTTGTCTATCTTAAGCGTGCATCAAAAGGAATTCCCGACATTCCCTCCAAATTTGCTTCTCCATCCCAGTTAAGTGCAGCGTCCTCTTTCCATTAGGTCAAGCAAAAAATAAAAACAGTCATCCTTGATGCCTCGCTTTCTCTCACACCTAAATCCAATTAATCAGCAAGTTCACTTGTCTCTTGACTTCAAATACACCCAGAATTCAACTACTAATTACCTCCACTGCTCTAACACTGGTCTGACCATCATCTCTTGCCTGAACAACTGCAGTGGCCTCCTAAGGAGGGCTGCCCAATATAGCAAATAAAAATACAGGACACCCGTTGAAATCGGAAGTTCAGATAAACATTTTTTTTTTTTTTTTAGTTTAAATAAACCCAAAGATTGCATTTCCCATGTAGCAGCCAGAGGGATTCTTTGAAGAAGTCAGAAAAGGTCACCCCTCTATTCAAAATGCTGTCATGTCTTTACGTGTCACTTGTAATAAAAAGGAGAAAATCTTAAAGCTGAGGCCCACAGCCCTTCAGGATCTACTCATAAAGGCTCTTTCTTCTTTGGTGTCTAACTCCCTCTCCTTTCCCTTCTCCTTTTCTTTAGGTCTTTGCTTACATTTATCCATGACACCCTCCTTAATCATCCTGTTTAAAATTGTACGCTTCCCTCTCCCCTTGCCCTTCCCTACTTTATATTTATTTTCAACACTTATAATAACAAACATTTACTTAGTTTCTTGTCTTTTTCCTTCCACCAGAATTTAAGTTCCACGAGGGCATTTTTGTTCTTTTTATTCACTGCTGCATCCCCGGTGTTTAGAATACTGCCTGGCACAAAATAGATTGTCAATAAATATTTAATAAGTGTCGAATTAAGGAAACGTAGTTATCCAAATCAATAAAGCTTTTTTCAGTTTCACCAGAACTCCTCTCTCACATTCTGATCATTCAGCATGTTATGTATTTCAAAGTAGTCAAGTAACTGCTGTATCTTACAGAAGCCATTTTCTGTAATTGTTTAATGGTAGCAAACATTTATTGAGCTCTTCCTATGTGCAAACACGGTTCTAAAGTAGAATATCTTAAATCCACAGGTATTATTATTCTTATTACTATTATTACTATTACAATTAATTTACAGATGAGAAAATTAAGACCCACAAAGGAATAATTTACTCAAGAGCGTATAGCTGGAATGCGGCAGCACTGGGTAGAGAATCTGCGGCCTCAACTATAGCACTCTGCAGGCTAGCTTTTAGGTCCCTTTCTGTTTTCTTTTGCTAGGTAAATTGTTTTGGTTAAGCTATCTGTAAAAAGCTCTTAAGGATCAAAGTCAAAACCTGTTTAAGCCAAGGGCTTTATCCCGCTCCAGTCAAGGACTCAGCATTTTGCATTTGAATCCTGCGTGGCGGGAAGCTGAAGGCAGGTGACCGGCGGGACTGGGAGGAGCCGCCAGACCCCTGCCAGCCAATCATAACCGGAGGAGCCTCCCTACCCCCCTCCCTCGACATCCACGCGCCAAAATTCCAAACGGGTCTTCGTGCCGCTACCGGCCGTCTCCCTCCGCTGAGTTCAGGGAGCCGGCACTATATAAAAAAAGAAGTCAGCATTCTCCCGCCACCATCCGCTCATGTCCAGGTCACTGTCGGTGCAGGTCCTCCTCAACTTCGGCCCGAAGTCTTTCGCCCAGCGGATCGGCGGAAAGTTTCGAGTCCGCCGTTTTAGTGAAGGGGCGTGGGCGGGACAGGAGGCGGAGGGATTCCGGGTGCGCGCGCTGCGGCCGCTGGCGCGGAGCTTGTGGCGCCAGAATTCGTAGCGCGGAAGAGCCTGTGCGGCTGCCGGGCCGACTGGACCCCGTCTCCCGCCGCGAACGCCCTCCGAGGAGAGAGGGAAGATGGTGGTCCTCCGCAGCAGCCTAGAGCTGCACAGCCACTCCGCCTCCTCGGCCACCGACCCCTTGGACCTGTCCAACGAGTTCCTCAGCCTGGAGCAGATCGGCCGGAGGCGGCTCCGCTCGGCCCGCGCCGCTGAGCAGTCCGCCGTCACCGCTACCGCGGCGGGCGTGAGTAGCGGCCGGGGCGGGCCCCTGAGGCCGGGCCTGCGGGACTGCCCGCGGCCGGTTGTCCGGGTGGGGCTTGGGGGTGGGCGGCGCGGTCTGGGTGACAGTTGGTGGGGGGTGGGGGGGTAGGAGGAATGTTGCGGAGGACAAGTAAAATGGAAGCCTTTCTAAGATCGGAGCCCCGGTGGGTGTGGGTCGGGGCAAGAGATTGGGCTGTGTGGAAGAGGGCTGAGCAGTTCGACATTAGCTCATTTCGCGAACGAGGAAACCGAAGCCCTCTGGAAGCTTGATTTGTCGGGCTGCCCCCACCCCCATCTCACCCATCTCCCTAACCTATCGCCCAGGCGCCTGCCCTAGGTTCACATCTGTGGAGGGCAGCACGCGTTTACGGACGCCCTGCTGGATGCATAATAGATGTTTTAGGGGCCACAGGAGTAGAAGGATGGTCATTCAGGTTCCCTGACCTTCATTTGCGATCCAGAGAGGTTCGGTAATAGCACAGCGAATAACACCAGGTTGCATAATGTGGAGGGACGGAGACCAACATTTCACGTACACCTTCTTCACTTAAGCCTCGTAACAGCTCCATGAAAATGGGTAGTTATGCTTATCTATCCTACAGACGAAAAAATGGACTTTAGAAGGTAGCCAGTAAGTGGTAGATCTAAAATTGGAACTTGGACCCTCTGCCTCCAAAACCTTTCTTTCCCTTTCTGTTATATCATGCTGCAGTTATAAACGATGTCTATAGGGGAAGTTTCCAAGGGGGCGGAGCAATAAAGTCTTCTTGAAAGAATTGCTTCTCCTTCGAGATCTGAAGTACGATAGGATTTTCGATGTGTAGATTTAAGGCCAGGAGAGAGGGTCCCTCCACCCCCCTACAGCAACCTCTGGAGGAGGCGCAGGTGGAGGAGACAGCGTTAACAAAAGGGTGGAGAAGTTGAGGAAGCAACACTAGAAAACTTAAGGCAGCAGGAAGTAGTCTAGTTCTGTTTGAGGGAGGGTAGACATAGGGCCGAGAAAAATAGCACCAGAGAGAGGATTAGGAACTGGAAAGTCAGAGGCCAAGGGGGAGAGAGTGACAAAACATAGTTAAGGGAGTGATCACGGTATGAAATTGGTTATCCGTATCTTTTGTAGGCACCCTGTACTGGTTGTTCCTCTACTGAGGGGAGTGAAAAAGTCTGTTTAATCTCTGAAGTTGTGATTCTGAATTGAAAAAAAAATTTTTTTTTTCCTGACTTTCAGGATCTGTTTCTCAATCACAGACAGAGCTTGAGATCTGAGGAGGCCAGACACTTCTGCGCTGAACTTGGGTCACTTGACTTATTAACCTGTGTTCAGAAAATCTAATTATTTCAATAAATACTTACTGAATATTTATTGTCTTCTGAAAGTGCTAGATCCTGTGATTGTAATGATGTATTGAACATAAGTAATACAGGTGCTTAAGACAACTGTTAGTTTTGAATCTCAGCTTAGTAATAATCAGGTTTATAAACTTGTTAAGAGGTGATACTCACCACATGGGTAGTGAGGACTAAATGTGATCATGCATGTAAGGAGATTACTTGAACACTTGGCAGATAGTTAGGACTCAGTCACTGTCAGCAATTAAGACCACGGTCCATTTTAATGCTCACTCCATCTTTCCAGTTCTTCAGGCCAAAAACCTGAGACTCCTGACTCCTCATTTCAAATTGGTAAATTCTGTTGGCTCTACTTTCAAAATACAATCAGAATCCGACCACTTCTCAGCTCTTCCATTGTCACCATAATAGCCCCAAGCCATTATCTCTTCCCTGGGTTGTTAAAATAGATTCTTGACTGGCCGCCTGGTTTTCCACCCTAGTTAGTATATAATGATCCTCTTCCACAACCATCAGTTCTCAATATAGCTTCCAGAGTCATCTTTGTAAAAGTCAGAAGCAGTTGATCACTTCTATGCTCAAAAATCTCTAAAAGTTTTACAAGTTTGGGTGCCCCTTTCTCTTTATGATGACGTCTTCTCCCATTTTCCTTTTTGCAAAACCTAATAATGTATTCCAGTTACACTGCTCTACCTGCTCCTTTAATACCAGGGCTTTTATACTTTCTCTACCGTCTGTTGGGCGTACTCTTCCCCTGAATATCTGCATGACCCATTGCTTTACCTTTTACATTTTTTTTAATGAAAAGAATCTCAGAAATTATAGTACTTAATGTGTTCCAAGAATTTCACAACTGTTAGCTCAATCCTCTTATGAGGTTGATATGATAATCTTTGTTTTTCAGATGAGAGAACTGAGGCAGAGAGACTAAAATAACTTGCTCAAATTCACCTTTATGATAAGCGATGGCACTCCAGGTTCTACACAGGAGAACCTGTCTCTTTCACGTCTTTGCTGAAATTTCACCTTTTCAATGATGCTTACTCTAACCACCTTATTAAAATTACAAGCCACTCTTGGGGTACTTGGCTGGCTCTGTCAGTGGAACATACAACTCTTGATCTCAGGGTCTTGCTTTCAAGCTCCACATTGGGCATGGAGCCTACTTAAAAACACACACACAAAATAATAAAATTACAGATCACTCTCATCTCTCTCTTTACTCTGCTTTATGTTTCCTTATCACTTTCTGACACATTCTATTAATTTTCTACTTTTAAAACATTTTGTGTCTTGCAAAATCAGAATGTAACTCTGTACAGTTCAGGGTTTTGACCTTTTGTTCAGCATTGTTTTCCCAGGACCTAGAATAGAACCTAGAGTGTATTAGATACATAATAAATATTTATTGTTGACTGTCCTTGCTTTGAAGGAACCTAGTCTAGCAGAGGACACCTAACACATCAGTGTACAGAGACTATATGCCATAATTGCCATATCAGTGGTATGTGGTGGTTGAGCAGTTAGCACTCAGATGGATTTGGTAGAATGAAAAGGACTTTTTTCCCCAGGCCAGGATTTCTAGTAGGGATTATGCCTTTTTGAGACATAGTATTCCTGTCTTCTATAAATTCTCCATAGACCAAATTATATTCTGAGGGTTACTTAGCATGGGATTGGCTCAAAAAAAAAAAAAAAAAAAAAGGGTAGTCCTAAGGGTTAATGTATTCATCCTCACAAAGCCCACCAATACCAAAAATGAAACATACCTTTGTGATTGGAATATTTTCTAATTTGGGGGCTTACATTCAATATATTTGGTTCTATTACAGGTTGCTTTTGACATCAGTTGTGCATTTCAGAAACTTAACTTCTTGATCACTCTGAGTATTTAGGTATTCTTGTCTTTTCAGCCACATTTATTGACAGATCATTTCTTAGGGTAAGTTACTTTTAAAGATGATTAAATTTATTCATATTAATTTGTTAACTTGTATTTTCATCTCATCTCAGAAGCTGACCTTATTTTCAGTTTCTGAAGATACTTAATAGTCACCTATTTAAAACCACATTCTATATTCACATTTTGAATATTATCTCACTCACCTGGGGTTTTTTTCTCCTGACTTGTATGTGTTCTCTGAAGTTTTGTTTAAATTTTTTTTTCTTTTTTTAAGCTTTTATTTTCATCGTATTTGGATCACAAGATCTAGCATTTTCACCCATTCAGATGTCCTTTTTGTGGTTTCGTTTTCCTCCAGAGTCAGACTAGCCATTGCCTATTTCTGTGCTTTCACAGTTCCGAGGCTCTTTGATTCACTAAATTTAGGGTTGTTTCTTGCTAATAGTAGGGGATAGTATCTCATAGATAGTAGCAGGTAGATGATTATACATTACTTTTAGCTTGTGTTTACATTTTTGTTCTATATGTTAGGTAAAATAAAACGTGCTGTGGTATGTAGAAGGTACTTTTAAAGTCTGTTTATTTAAAAGTTTGAAAAGTACTGCAAATGACACTGATGTACAACATGTGGAAGAGTTTTTAAAACTTGAAGTACAACACAACACAGAAAAATGGAAAGTGTACAGCTTAGTGAAGTATCACAAAGCATGAATAGGGATATTTTGACATGTTGCAATGAATGTTGCACCCTGAAGTTGAATGACATGGCTGCTCTGAATTCAAGAGAGTATACTTGTTTTGAAGCAACAGTAGGTAGTCCATTTTTGTTGGTTCTATTAAAGACTGGCCCTTGATTTTATGCTTAGAAGTTGCAACTTTTGGAACAGGAATCTGATAAAATAGTGTTTAAGATGGATTATAATTGGGGTGCCTAGGTAGCTCAGTGGTTAAGCATCTGACCCTTGATTTCAACTCAAGTCATGATCGCACAGCTTGTGAGTTCAAGTCTTGCACGGTCAGTGTGGAGCCTACCTGGGATTCTCTTTCTCCTCTCTCTGTCCCTCCCCTGCTCATGGTCTGTCTCAAAATATATAAATAAACTTTAAAAAAAAAGATGGATTATAGTCAACAAATCTGGAGTTTGGAAGACCAGTTAAAATATTATAATATTAATAGCTACCAGTTACATATAGCACTTGCTACGTGCCAGACGTGGTACGTAATATACACACATACATTTGCCTTATCAAGTAACTATTATTATCCTCGTTGCAGATATGGAAACCAAGGCACAAAGACCTTATATAACTTGGACAAGATTGTACAGCTCTAAGTGACATGCCAACAATCAATCCTAGACAGTCTATCTTTAAGAGTTTGGGCTCTTGGGGCGCCTGGGTGGCTCAGTTGGTTAAGCATCTGACTCTTGATCTCAGCTCAGGTCTTGATCTCAGAGTCATGTGTTCAAGGCCTGCACTGGGCTCTCTGCTGGGCGTGAAGCCTACTTAAAAGAGTTTGGGCTCCTAATTGGTACACTATTAACAGAATAAACCAAAGCAGAGAAAACTAGAGGCTAAGTTAAAGTGATACTAGAAGGAACAGAGAGAAAAATGCCAAATTATACTGCAAGAAATCTGAGAGTTATTCGGATAGAGAGGGAAGGCAGTGTTTCCAGCGAAAGAGGTGTGCAGTAGACCCTTGGGAGTATGCTAGAGTTTGGGGAGAAGTTAGAACTATATATCTTTGGTAGTCAACCTGTATAGAAGTGATAGTTAAATTCTTGAATTTAAATTCTTGAAGCTGAATAGAAGACATAGCAAAACACAAATATATTTAAGAAGATCTGCAGTAATGGCTATATTTTAAGGATGAGAAGGGAATGAATTATGGTGTTTTGTTTTTTTTTTTTTTTAAGTATCATGTGAACCAAAGGATCAAAGCACTTAAAGAAGGGAGTGATCAACTCCATAGAAGTCAGTGGAGTAGAGCGGAGTCCATTGGATTTAGCTATTGGGAGATAGTTTTAGGTCTATTTTAAGAGCTGAAGAGGTAGAAATCAAATTGCTGGAGCTTGTGGAATAGATTCATGTTGAAGACAGGACCCCACACACCTTTATTTAAAGATGAAGCTAAGGAGAGAGGTGCCTGGGTGGCGCAGTTCGTTGAGTGTCCAACTTTTCCCTGGGTCATGATCTCACGGTTCTTGGGTTTAAGTCCCACATTGGGTTCTGTGCTGATGGTGCACAGAGCCTGCTTTGGGTTCTCTGTCTCCCACTCTCGGTGCCCATTTCCTGCTAGTGTGCACACATACATTCTCTCTCCCTCTCCCTCTCCCTCTCCCTCTCCCTCTCCCCCCCACCTCTCCCCCTCTCTCCCTCCTTCCCTCTTTCTCTCAAAAATAAACATTAAAAAAAAGATGAAGCTTAGGAGGGATATCACTGCTATACTAGGTATAACATGTATACCATTGTGTATTAGAATATGCTGATCAAGCTTTCAAGGGGTCCTATGTCTAGATGAATACATTTTACGTCAGTATTTTAACTGTGATTTTAAAAATCCTGTTTACACTTCAGTGGTTGGATTGAGACTTGAATTGACTCAACCAACTGACCCACATACATATTTTTTGTTAGGAATTTAAAGGTTGGATGAGCTTGGTCTTTTGTGGGAAAACATACTAGAATATTTCTATTACGCAGTTGTATCTACTTTAGGGAAAAGCTTTTGTTCTGTTGTTGCTTCTTCCCTGAACTAACTTACTGATTCTGCAAGAGTATAAGAGACTGAAAAATCTTAACAAAATATTTTTTTCCTCTTAAAACTCCACTTTTTTTTTCAATGTTTATTTATTTTTGGGACAGAGAGAGACAGAGCATGAACGGGGGAGGGGCAGAGAGAGAGGGAGACACAGAATCGGAAACAGGCTCCAGGCTCCGAGCCATCAGCCCAGAACCCGACGCGGGGCTCGAACTCACGGACCGCGAGATCATGACCTGGCTGAAGTCGGACGCTTAACCGACTGCGCCACCCAGGCGCCCCTAAAACTCCACTTTAAAGAACTATCAGTGCTCTCATTATTTAAGTAGATTGAAAAAAAAATAAATGAGGACACTACATCTCCAGGTTTAGTTTTCAGATTCAGCACGTTTTCTCTTGGCTTTTTACTTATTAGAAAATTTTTTTCTAGTAATACATGTAAAAATGTAAAAAATAGAAAGTGAAAGTACTCATTTCTATCATCAAATGTTAATGCACAGTTGGCATTTAACTTACCCCTTGAGAATTATTTTGATAAGCTATATTAAACTGTGACTTTGGTTTAATAACTGTGCTAGTTTCCTTAGGAAATCAGATGTTTATAAGATAATCCATCTGGAAGTATTTATAACATGAAAAATTGCAGATAATTTAAATATAATTCATTAAGCAGTTTATTAAATTGATTCAGGTAATGGCTGGAATACTAGTCATTCATTTTAGAAGATTTTTAGAATAGTATTTCAGGGCATGGGAAATGTGTTACTAGAAAAAAGTTACAAAACATAAATAATAGTCCAATTTAAATATCGTGTGAATATGTTTGCATAGGAAAAGAATAGTTAATACACCAGAAGGTTGACATTTATCCTGGGTAGCTGGAATTAAGGGTGATGTTTTCATCTTTGTGCATTTCTTCATTTTCCAATTATAATGAGCATGTATTGCTTTTATGTTTATATTGCTTTTGTAAGAAACATTTTTGAAAACTGATATTTTAAAACTCCCCATTATGTACCTCTATGTAGGTGATTCCCCAAGAATCTGTTTTGTTTTGTTTTTTTCTCCAAACAGTTAAGGAAAGCTTTTCTTGATGCCTAGCACTTGTTTAGGGAGCATGAACGAAGCTACTCACTATGCAAATCAAAGATTGACTTATACCACTTACAAAATTAAGTCTTCCAAGTTTTTCAGGGAATCTTTTTTCCCAGTAGTTAGCACCTCCCTCTCTTTTTCCTATGGAAACAGACCTTTTTTATTATCTTCAGGAGTATGATGATACTACTTGCTTTTTTTATTGTAATAAAACATTGATAACATATTTACTATTTTGACCATTTTTAAGTGTACAGTTTTGTAGCCTTAAAGTACATTTTGTTCTGCAACCATCATCACCATCCATTTCTAGAATCTTTTATCTTCTAAAACTGAGACTCTGTACCCATTAAACAGTAACTCCCCATTCTTCCCTCCTCCCAGCACCTACGAACTACCATTCTTTTCTGTCCCTATGAATTTGACTACCCTACGAGCCTCACATAAGAGGAAACATACAATATTTGTCCTTTTGTGATCTTACTTAGCCTAATGTCTTCAGGTTCATCCACATTATAGCAGTGTATTGAAACTTACTTCCTTTTTAAAGGCTGGATGATATTCTACTGTAAGTACCACAGTTTTTTAATCCATTCATCATTGAACACTTGGATTGCATCTACTTTTGGCTATTGTAAATAATGCTGCTGTGAATATGAGAATACAAATGGCTGCTTTCACTTCTTTTGAGTAAATACCCAGAAGCAGGATTGCTAGATCATATGGTAATTCTGTGTTTAATTTTTTGAGGAATTGCCATATCATTTTCCACAGTGGCTGTACCATTTTGCATCCCTACCACCAATGTACAGGGGTTCCAATTTCTCCACATACTTACCAATACTTATTTTCTCTTTTTTATAATAGCCATCCTAGCAAGTGTGAAGTGACATCTCATTTGTAGGTTGGCTTTGTGTTTCTCTGTGACTAGTTTGGTATCTTTTTGTGTTTATTGGCCGTTTGTATATATTCTTTAGAGAAATATCTATTCAAGTCTTCTTCCCATTTCTTTTATTGTTTTTTGTCGTTAAAATATAGGAGTTCTTTATATATTATGGATATCAATCCTTTGTCAGTTAATTGGATTTGTAAATACATTCCCCTGTTCCATGGATTTCCATTCACTCTGTGGATAGTATCCTTGGCACAAAAGTTTGTAATTTTGATTAATTCCAGATCTTTTTCTTTAGTTATCTGTTCTTTCAGTGTCATATCTAAGAAATCATTGTCAAATCCAATGTTATGAAAGTTTTTGCCCATGTTTTATTCTAAGAGTTTCTCTGTATTCTCTTGTACTTTTAAAGGTTTCCCTTAAAATGGTTTTGCTATCTAAGGTTTCTCCCATCCTGATTGGTTTATGTAGTTAGGAAGGGGATCATTTCTGTCATCCTGTAGTGCTGACATTAAAAAAATAAAACTGCTACATCGGTCTTTTTATCCACTGGAATCTAAAAATCGTAGTTATTTAATATTTGTCTTGGACGTTAAAAAATACATAAACACATTCTTTAACAGCCAGAAATTTTATCTTAATTCTTTTTTTTCCTCTCTTTTAATTCGTATTCTTAATTCACTTAACCCACAGTATTTTATCTTGATATACTTTTGTACTTAAAAGTAATTTAAGTGTCCTTTTGTACTTGTAAAAATTCGAAGTGTTTTACACTTTTTTGTGATCACAAGGCTATAAGAAAAATAATCTATTAATATTCAATTGATTCAAACAGCAAAAACATACCTATTTTGATTAAAAATGATTAAACATAGAAAGTAAGATTTCATTAGGATTTCATGTGGTTGAAGTCCCCCCACCCATATATCTGTGGAAGAATCTTACTGCTGAAGATCATGTTTGTCATTAGTTTCATTGTTTTTATAAATGCAAGCACTGAGAAATGAAAAACATTGTTCATATAAGTAAGTAGACAGTAATGAAAGGAGTTTAGCAGTGCCACTTTCTGGCTTGTATGCCGAAAAACACTAGCCCAGAAATTTTTTTCATGGTCTCTTAGCTTGATTAGGTCTCCTTTCAGTTTTGTTGAAAGCAGAAAATTAGAAACTACCTTACCTAACAAAGGATTTGTTGCCTTGCTTTGTCATTCACTTTCTTAACACCTGCACTAGTGTTTTTCTTTGGCTTTAGGAAGGTTTTTAAGGCCTTGAGGCAGTCCACAATGGTAAGATGGAGAATGAGTGAGAGACATGACTTTCTTTTGTAAAATGAGAGAAAGGTAAATGGAAGAGGATGCCTTCACGCAAATCAGTTTTGTTGTTTTTTTTTTAGTACATATGGAAGTTGAGAATCTGGAAATAGATTCCCATAAAATTTTTCTTAGAAAGTCTTGTTATACTATACCCATCTAAGATGTAGCTGTTCATTTTAAAAATAATACACCTACTTAAAAGTGTAAGGTATTCCTTTTTCAACCATCCTTACATGTAGGTACACTGATAAAAGTGGTATCAAACCATTCATATCACTTAATGTTTTATGAAGTAGCCGTCTAATTCTTAACACAAATCCTTGTGGTTTACATATCCTTATTTTACTTGTGAACCAGTGCTCAAAGCAAAATTAAATGATAAAATGTCTTGATAAAACAAAATGAAATGACTGGGTAAAGCCAGCCTAAGGGGTTGGGGGTACACTAATGTTTCAGGTTTTTAAAAATACTGCCTGTTTTTCTAGAATTACCAATCTTCAGAGTAGTATGGCATGTAATTAGAGACTTGTTAGGTACTTTGGCCTTTTATTTTTATGTGAAAGTAGCCTTTATATGATTTCAGAGAGATATGTATGAACTTTTGAATACTTCCTGACAAGCTCTGTAGCTCATAAAGCAGCCCACTAAGAGAAACTCTAGTCTATTGAGCAATAATAAAGTTACGTAGAGCACTATGGTTTTTATAACAGATTAACATACATAAACAATTTTTTAATTCAAGTGTTGCATCATCTGGGTGAAACTATGAAAGAGATGGTAATAACTCCTTTTGTCATCCAAGCCCAAATTACAGTTCTGATGGTCCAGTTATCTTAAAGTTGCTGCCAGTGGTTGCATGACAGGCAATGGTTTGTGTGTGGGTCTTTCTTATTTCTGTAGCCTAAAAGGAGCATTTGTTATAAACTATATACTTTATTCCCTGGAGTACTTGCTATGAAATAGAGCCACAAACCATCAATAAAATTTATATTAGCTATTTCATAGATATTGCTGGTATTTGTTTATCATGAAATGATTGTTTAGATACTATTGTAGTTTCTTGGGGAGATGCAGAATGATTCTGCACAAAAAGCAGTTGTTAAAAACTTGTAATCAAAGAAAACTCTTAGGAGTTTAACTAGAGAGTTTGAAGAAAAACTTAGATGGCTTTCTTAATTTTTCTTAAAGGATGGGTCTTCAGTTAAGGAAGTTGAAACCTACCACCGGACGCGTGCCTTAAGGTCTTTGAGAAAAAATGCACAGAATTCTTCAGATTCTAGTTTTGATAAGAATATGGAAATAACAGAGAAACGTGCTAATGGAAGGCATTTTACAAGGTAATACAAGATGGTTGAATTCCAATTCAAAATAGTTTTAAAGTAACTTAGGATTTGCATTTAACTTTTAAGTGTATTCTTGACCAGTCATCAAGATGAAATGAAATTACCACAAATGAATATCATTGAATTAAAATTTTAATATGTACCAGGTTTGTTTTTATTTTCTTGTTCACAGAGAGTCTTTGTGATATGTGTGAGTGCAGCTGACAAAGTTGCTTGAGACTATTTGAGTGTATTTGTGACTTTTTCATTTTAACTTGTTTATGATATGTGGTTTTGTTCATAATTATACAAAGCCTTTATTCAAAATAGGAATTATATTTGTTTGCTTGCTATCAAGCAAATCAGTTCTGAGTTATTTATGAATTTGTGTTAGTATGCTTCTAGAGCAGTCACATAGGAGACAGAACATGATTTTTTTTTTCTTTACTTGTCTAAGGGGACTAGATGCTTTATACATACTTAAATTTCATTTCTCAAGAACCCTGAGATAGGTGGCATGAATTCCATTTTAATACTCAAGGAATTAGTTTTAGTGAATTTAGATAGGTGATTCAGGGAACTTGGATTTGTTTGGTTAGGGGCAGATTTAAATTTAATTAGCTAAAAACCTTTACTTTGGGGCGCCTGGGTGGCGCAGTCGGTTAAGTGTCCGACTTCAGCCGGGTCACGATCTCGCGGTCCAGGAGTTCGAGCCCCGCGTCAGGCTCTGGGCTGATGGCTCAGAGCCTGGAGCCTGTTTCCGATTCTGTGTCTCCCTCTGTCTCTGCCCCTCCCCCGTTCATGCTCTGTCTCTCTCTCTGTCCCAAAAATAAATAAACGTTGAAAAAAAAAATCTTTAAAAACCTTTACTTTTCCTCCCACTTTGGTGGGCCTAACATAAATGAGCAGGAAAGTACTAATTAGAATACATTTCTTTTGATGAAATAATTGTTTTATATATTCTCATAAATTTCTCATAATGACTTATAGGACTAGAACCCTCCTCTTAAGTTTATTTTGATTATTTTATGTAGCAGATTTTCCCGATAAATGACATCATGCCCTTTTAAATTTGTTTTTGTTGGGGCGCCTGGGTGGCGCAGTCGGTTGAGCGTCCGACTTCAGCCAGGTCACGATCTCGCGGTCCGTGAGTTCGAGCCCCGTGTCAGGCTCTGGGCTGATGGCTCGAAGTCTGGAGCCTGTTTCCGATTCTGTGTCTCCCTCTCTCTCTGCCCCTCCCCCGTTCGTGCTCTGTCTCTCTCTGTCCCAAAAATAAATAAACGTTGAAAAAAAATTTTTTTAATTTGTTTTTGTTACTATTTTTTTGCTACTGTTGTTTAAATAGTCTTTCATTACACATTTTAAAATATGCATCCATTTTTTCATCCATTATTTATGGCGTGTTTACTACTGTATTTCATGGGATCCAAGATAGCAGCAATTTAAACACTCATTATTTCATGAGACAGTAAAAGAGAAAAAAAACACCGAAAGTTAAACTATGACATTCCATCAATTTTAAGACACATCCCTAATTTCAGAGATGCTAAAGTGGGGGGAGAAATGTACAACTTACAGGATTGAAATACAATTTAAACTACCCCAGTATTTCTGAAACTTCAAGTCTTCTTGGGGTGTGGGGAGTGGCCCATGGATTCTGTGTGAGAATTTTAAAATTTTTTCATGATCTGAAGTAACAGTTGACATTCTGGATCATCTAAATTGCTACCTTGCAGAGAATAGTCATAAAATTTCAGGCCCTACATTTGTGTTTACAACTAGTTGGCAGTAACTAGTACTGCTTGAATTATCTCAGGCTCATGAGATAAAAACTGAGTCTGACCTTAATACATAAATAATGCTTTGAAGAGAAAGCCATGGATGTGATGTCATGACATGCTGTTGAAATGAAGGTTTGGAATACTTCAAAAAGAGAAGTGGATGAATTGAGTCATGACATACAACAAACCAAATTTAAGAGAACCTGATAGCAGTCTGTACCATATTCACACAGCAAATGGCTATTTTATTTCAGCAAAACCTCATATTAATATTTTTGTTAGTGGTCAGTTGCATAGTTTTATTTGTATAAAATGTAAATAAATCTATGTCTCGTTTGGCTTGTACATAGTCAAAAAAATTTAATGTTGGAAGTCCTTAAAGTCTTTATCTTTTAAAAAAATCTGTACCTTATTCAAGTTGTGAAACGAATAAAAAATCTGTACCTTATTCAAGTTGTGCTGGACCTTATGTTCAAAATGTATAAAGGAATGTTTTAAAATAGAATTAAAGATGAGTGACTTGGTATTTTTAAATTTGATTCCTTCGAAAATATATTGAATTCCTGTCTTTTCAGATTGTTTTTAAATAATAACTTTATGGAGATACAATTCACATACCATAAAATTCACAATTTTAAAATATATAGTTCAGTGGTTTTAGAATATTCACAATATTGTATCACCATCGCTTACTGTCCAATTTCAGAACTTTTTCACCACCCCAGAAAGAAATCCTGTTATATTATCTCCCACCTCCTTCTCCCTCCCCACTGGCCCCTTAGGAACCATTAATCTACTTTCCATCTCCATGGATTTGCCTATTCTGGACATTTTATGTAAATGGAATCATATTTATGGCCTTATGTGTCTGGCTTCTTTCACTTGGTATGTTTTGAAGGTTCATTTTATTGTAGTACCCATCAGCACTCCATTCTTTTTATTCCTGAATAAGATTCCGTTGCACGATGGACATTTGGATTGTTTCTACTTTGTGGCTGTTATGAATGATACTGTGAACATTCGTGTTCAGTTTGTGTGGACATAGGGTTTTGATTATTTGGGGTATATACCTAGGAGTGAATTGCTGGGACATTGGGGAACTGCTGAACAGTTGGCTAAAGCAGCTGTACCGTTTTACATTCCCACCAACAGTGTATCAGGGTTCCAGTTTTTCCACATCCTTGTCAACACTTGTCATAGTCCATCTTTTTTTGGTTTTAGCCGTTTTAGTGGGTGTGAAAGTATCTCATTGTGGTTCTGATTTACATTTCCTTGATGGTTAATAACATTGAATATCTTTTCATGTGCTTATTGGCCATTTATATGCCTTCTGAGGGGAGGAATTTCTATCTTAAATAATCTCTGAATTAAGATCATTATTACAAAGACTTATTTTACATAGTGATATCAGGATCTGTTTGTATAAGACTTAGATAAAGTGGCGTACAGTATTGTTGAATTTTGTTTCATGTAGTTTCCTGTTTCTTACCAGGGTGACCCTTTTTGTGTTGCTAGTTTGCCTGAGTGTAGTAATCTCTTTACTTCTTTCTATGTCCCTCCGTCTCTTTTGTTTTCTCTCCGAGGCTCAAAGACCAGGGGACTAAGACTGTTAGACTAATATAGAAAGATTTGAGTAACTGTACCTTGAGGGCAGGATCTATATTTCTTTGGTCCTGTAGTTCTTAATTATGGTCCAATAATCATAGTTTTCAGGGGGCATATGAAACCTCTGAAAGAAGATATAAACTTGTATGTGTATATGCAGTTTTCTAGGTAGAAAAGATCTGTAGCTTTTATCAGATTCGCAGGAGTTGAGAAAAGTCCAGACACCTGTTTTTGTAAATAGTTTCATTGGAACACAGCCATGCCCATTCATTCTATGGCTGCTTTCCTGCTTCGTTGTTAGAATTGTTTTTGTGAGTAGTTGTGACAGAGACTATGACTCACAAGCCTAAAGTATTTACTATCTAACTGTTTAAGAAAAAGTTTATCAACCCCTGCAAGGGGAGAGGTGCTCCCATTCCCCAACAGGCAGAGAAAAAAGAGAGGGAGGGAGGAAGGGAGGAAGGGAGGTGAGAAAGGGAGAAAGAGGAGGGAGAGGAGAGGAGGCGGACAGAACATTGTTTTATCATTGTGTTCTAGCATTTAATAGGGACTAATAGGAAGTGTAGACCTGCATGGTATGGAGGGAGGGGTTCTTTTATGAGAAATGTCTATGAGCCTGTGAACAAGCTAGCCCTGACCTGTTGATGGATTGCTCAAATGTTTTTATTTTGTTCTTGGTTCTTACCAAAAGAGATAATGAGTTAATGATGACTTACATTGTTGTGAGGACACATGATTTAACTTTTGGATAAGATGGTTCCACTTTATTTTAAAATGTCACATTTGAAATCCCATGTGTATAACCAGCCCACTTGCAAATAGCTTGACATATAGGTTGATGGATAGATGTAGCTATCTAGGTATGGAAAATTGTGTCCCTAAAAATAAGTTAATGAGATAAACTGTTTTGTTTGTTCAGTGGATTTTGGAAGAAATATTAGGGGAGGGTACTTGTTTTTTTTAAGCCTTTGAAAGTGTTTAATTTCCAACTCAGTAGATTCTGTCTGCCAGTTTGTAAGTGGGATCTCTGATTCATAAATGGGACTGTTTCTGCAGGTGAATGATAATGCACGTCATAAAGTTAGTAGCCAGCAAATGTTTTTAGAAGGAAATTAACATCACTAAGGGACATTAGTTCTGTTTATAGTTACAAATATTTCAAGGATGTGCAATAACTATATTCCTATGATATAAAACACATTGTCTTGTTTTGGCTCAATACTTACAGTTCAGTTATACCCAGATACTTAGGGTAATGATATAATTTCTTGTTTTAACTAAGATACTTTGATTAATTCTGTTTAAGAGTTCATGCATGTATCATTGCATTTCACAACAGGCTTCTCAGAGTTTGTTTAGCCGTAACTAAACATACATGAGCATAGATATTCTAAAGATTTTTATTTTTCAGTGTTTTTTAGCCTTTTACGTATCTTAGTATTCTCCAAGCTGATTTAACTTTTTACCCTATTTTTAGTTATCATGAAATACGGGATTTAAGATTATGTCAATTATTTTAAAATTTTTAATATGTTTTTTTATATAGGCAATTGGCCAGACAGCAGGCTGATAAGAAAAAAGAAGAGTGCAAAGAAGGTAAATAATGTTAAAGTCATTTCAGATTTAAAACCTGTAGTTCAGAGGTGCCTGGGTGGCTCAGTCGGTTAAGCGTCCGACTTCAGCTCAGGTCACGATCTCGCGGTCCGTGAGTTCAAGCCCCAAGTCGGGCTCTGGCCTGATGGCTCAGAGCCTGGAGCCTGCTTCTGATTCTGTGTCTCCCTCTCTCTCTGCCCCTGCCCCGTTCATGCTCTGTCTCTCTCTGTCTCAAAAATAAATAAAACGTTAAAAAAAAAACAAACCTGTAGTTCATATTTTGTGTACAAATGTATTGAGATATATACAGTAAACTGTACATATTTAAAGTATACAGTTTGTTTGGTTTGACACAAATGTATGCTGTGAAACCACACCACAATTAGATGGTAAAGATAACTATCACTGCCAAAAACTTCCTCAGGCCTCTTTATAATCATACCCCCAGCTCCTCTCCAGGCTTTCCACACCCCAAGATTCCTGATCAATCACCAGTCTGCTTCCTATCACCATAGTTTAGTTTGCATCTTCTAGAGTTTTATGTAAATGAAATTATGCAGTATGCACTCTTTTTTGTCTGGCTTTCTTTTAGTATAATTACTTTTGAATATCATCCATGTTGTTGCATTTTCTTGCTGAGTATTCTGGTATATGAATATACCACAATTTGTGTTATTTCCCCCAGCTTTATTGTGATATAATTGACATATAACATTGTGTACGTTTAAAGTGTACAACAAATGTTAATTTGGTACATTTATATATTGCACAATGATTACTGTCATAGTTTTACCTAACACCAACATCATGTCATATAATTACTATTTCTTTTTTGTGGTGAGAACATTTAAGATCTACTATCTTAGCAACTTTGAGGTATATAATACAATATATATTAATTATAATCTCTATACTGTACATTAAATCCTCAGAGCTTATTTATTTTATAGCTGGAAATTTGTATTCTGACCAACATTGCCTCTTTTCTCTCACCTCCCAGGCCTTGGTAACCAACATCCTAATCTGTTTCTACAATTTTGGCTTTTTTTAGATTCCACATTTAAGTGATATTACACAGTATTTGTCTTTCACTGATTTCTTTCACTTAGCATAATGCCCTCAAGGTCCATCCATGGACCTTAGGTATTTGGAAGAATATCCAAACAACAGGATATTCTTCTTTCTCATGGCTGAATAGTGTTCTTTTATATGTGTATATTTTTACAATCTTCTTTATCCATTTATCCATTGATGGACACTTAGGTTATTTCCCACAATTTGTTTATTCATCTTTTGGTGGACATTAGGGTTGTTTCCAGTTTGGGGCTATCAGAAACCTGCCTTGAACACAAATCTTTGTACTATATATCTTTCCTTTTCTCTGGGGAGTGGAATGGCTGGATCGTATGGTAGGTGTATGCTGTAACTTTTTTTTTGTTTCCTAATTTTTTTTTTTTAAATTTTTTTCATCGTTTATTTATTTGTGGGACATAGACAGAGCATGAACGGGGGAGGGGCAGAGAGAGAGGGAGACACAGAATCGGAAACAGGCTCCAGGCTCTGAGCCATCAGCCCAGAGCCCGATGCAGGGCTCGAACTCACGGACCGAGAGATCGTGACCTGGCTGAAGTCGGACGCTTAACCGACTGCGCCACCCAGGCACCCCTGTTTCCTAATATTTTTAAGATAGGTAAGTTCAAGATATTATGATCTTGTTACACAAAAGTGTAGCTATTCAATTGTTCATTTTAGAACTGTTTTATAAATGCCATTATTTAAAATCTTTCCATTTATTTTCATTTACACATCTTGAAGACAAAGTGGTTCCGGTTACTCGGTCGTTGAGGACTAGAAACATTGTTCAAACTAAAGAACGCTTGCATAAAGAGAATGGTGATGTTGAAGTTCGCCGAAGTTGTAGGATTCGAAGTCGTTACAGTAGTGTGAACCAATCTGTGCTGTTTGACAAACTTATAACAAAGTAAGTAAAAATTATTTAGATCAAGATGATTTAGGTGGCATAATTTGTTGTTGGGGAAGGATCATAAATTTCAACTAGCCTGAGTGTTTAATGCATTCAGCTGTGTAAAGCAAAAGGGAGAAAGATTATTAGAGGACTTTGAATAATTCTATATAGATCTTTAAATTCTTGGAAAAAAATTATAGAATATTTTTACACAGGTAAATCAGTGCCTTGTATAGAGATATTTAAAATCCCAGCAATTAAAAAATATAATGGGAGAAAACTCAAGCTTTTAAAACTGTACCACTCTTTTACAGTTTTAGCTTATATCTATGTCAATTTTCTTAAAGCACTGCTGAAGCTGTACTTCAAAAAATGGATGACATGAAGAAGATGCGTAGACAGCGAATGAGGGAACTTGAAGACTTGGGAGTGTTTAATGAAACAGAAGAAGTAAATATATCCTTCCTCACTCTGGAAACTAATGCAACATTGTGTGTCAGCTACACTTCAGTAAAAAAGAATATCTCCTGTTTCACAGCTGATTTAGTGATCTCCAATTTAACCTTTTTTCTATAGTACCTATCCGTTTTTGGTAAATTACTCATTGTTTTCAACATCTTTAAACTGTTCAGCATTTGTTTGATCAGTTACTAGATATTGCTGGAGTTTTAACAGTTTATAGCTATAAATATCTTCATTTTATTAAGCAAGATAGGAAGGTCCTACTGAATTTTTTAAATAAATATGCTAAATGTTAATGGCTTCTGTTTAAACATTTTTAGGAGAATCTTAATATGTACACAAGAGGAAAACAAAAAGGTATTCAA
Organism: Herpailurus yagouaroundi; assembly: GCF_014898765.1. Classification (NCBI taxonomy): domain Eukaryota; kingdom Metazoa; phylum Chordata; class Mammalia; order Carnivora; family Felidae; genus Herpailurus; species Herpailurus yagouaroundi. The sequence continues at coordinate 32,254,804 of NW_024412417.1, read as the reverse complement.
AGAACTGATGAGGAAACAACTGACAATCAAGAAGGCAGTGTGGGTTAGTCTTTTGTTTTACTTCTGGGTTTGAATTTCAGCACTTTTTTTTAGTAGAATATAGCTCAGCTCTTCTATTCAGAAGCTGTGACATTATTGGTATTTTGTGAGAGATCAAAGGATTGGTCATAATTTAAAAGTGAGAACAGGGGAGGGGCGCTTGGGTGTCTCAGTTGATTGAGCGTCTTTTTTCTTTTTTAATTTTTTTTTTTTAACGTTTATTTATTTTTGAGACAGAGAGAGACAGAGCATGAATGGGGGAGGGTCAGAGAGAGAGGGAGACACAGAATCGGAAACAGGCTCCAGGCTCTGAGCTGTCACCACAGAGCCCGACGCAGGGCTCAAACTCCCAGACCACAATATCATGACCTGAGCCGAAGTCAGACAATTAACTGACTGAGCCACCCAGGCGCCCCGAGCGTCTAACTCTTAATTTCGGTTCAGGTCACATGCTGAGCATGGCGCCTGCTTAAGATTCTCTCTCTCTCTTTCTTTCTCTCTCTCTCTCTCAAATTTAAAAAAAAATGAAAAAATAAAATGAAATAAAAGTGAGGGCAGGGGAAAGCTTAAAAGGATAGTGTGTTTTGTTTGGGAAAGTACTTGAAATCTACAAATCTAAAGCAGATAAACCTGGTTTGCTTATATAATGCATTATAGACAACACATCTCTACCAATTTTAGTTGAAAGGTGATTAAAATTAAGTTTTGCTCTTCTGTTAGGAATTACAACTGTAATTTATTAGAACTTTTCTTGAGTGAAAACCAGTTTTCTGAAATGCATTTTAAATATTTGGTGAGGGTGTTTTACATTTTTGTAAGTAGATATTTGAGTTATGCTCTGTGTAGCTCAGTGACAGCCAGAAGGGCTGGATGGAATTTAAAATTTAAGTTTAAAAGGCAAAAGTTGGGGTGCCTGGGTAGCTCAGTCAGTTGGGCATCCAACTCTTGATCTCAGCGTAGGTCTTGGCCTCAGGGTCATGAGTTCAGGCCCTTGTGTTGGGCTCTGCACTGGGCGTGAAGCCTACTTAAAAATTCAAATTAAAAATAAGTAAAAATGAAAAAATTAAAGGAAAAAGCTAAGTGAGGAGATACTTTAATTTGTCAACATGTTAAATTAACTTGGAAACTTAAGCATAGTCACTTATATTAATGAAATCAGCAGCAATACCATAAACTTTAGTTTGGTACTACTGACAGTAGCCTTTAAACATCTTTCCCTATTTCCTTTTTTCCTTCCTCTAGTTATTTTTTTTTTTTTAATTTTTTTTTCAACGTTTATTTATTTTTTGGGACAGAGAGAGACAGAGCATGAACGGGGGAGGGGCAGAGAGAGAGGGAGACACAGAATCAGAAACAGGCTCCAGGCTCTGAGCCATCAGCCCAGAGCCCGACGCGGGGCTCGAACTCACGGACCGCGAGATCGTGACCTGGCTGAAGTCGGACGCTTAACCGACTGCGCCACCCAGGCGCCCCCCTCTAGTTATTTTTAATTCTGTAGTTTACTTCATTTTTTAAAATCTTCATTTAATGCTGCGAAAGAATCATTTCTATGAGCAATCTAGAAGTAAATTTTTAAAGGAGGGTCTCTTTCTTTTTCTTTCAATTCCCCTTTATTAAAAATTGTTAACATTTTGGTGAGTTTTCTGAAAGTAAATGTTTCTTAACTGTAGAATCATCTGAAGAGGGTGAAGACCAAGAAGATGAAGATGATGGTGAAGATGATGACGAAGATGATGAAGATGATGACGATGAAGATGAAGAAGATGGGGAAGAAGATAATCAGAAACGATATTATCTTAGACAGAGAAAAGCTACTGTTTATTACCAGGCTCCATTGGAAAGTAAGTGTTACATATATTTGTCCTAGGAGATGTAATTATATTACTTTTATCTTTACTGCTTTTCCTGTTATTCTTATTTTTCATGTTTTCATTTTGTAGAATATCCATGGCTGTTGTCTTTCTTAAATTATCCTAAATGTGTAAGAAGTCATTACTTCAAGAAAGTTAGATGTTAGCCTTGACCAAAGCAAATAATTGGACCATTTTGAAATTTCATGTCTGTCTTTACTTACTTTAGATTTTATAGCTTTCAACTTAGTTTATTTTTTCACTTTGTGTAAATAAGACTGCTTTTGATTTATGTTACAGTTGTGTTTCAGTCCTAATGAGCATATATATGCAGGGCTGATAACCAGCTGTTATGCATCAGTATAATCATAGTGGTTGTTTATGGCCAGTGTATGTTTTGGTTGGGTGGGTGTGCTTTATATAATTTTCAATAGCAACCCTGCAGACATAAATGACTTTAAACATGAACAGTAAAATAGTCTGGTAGATATGTACTAGTATTTTCATGGAACGCAGCACCTTTGTAAGTATTTAGGTGAAGAACAAAATTATCTTCATAACTACTTAATATGTCACATACCTATAATTCTTCTTTTTAGAACCTCGTCACCAGAGAAAGCCCAACATATTTTACACTGGCCCAGCTTCTCCTGCAAGACCAAGATATAGATTATCTTCTGGGGGACCAAGAAGTCCTTATTGTAAACGAATGAACAGGTTTGGTTCTGAAGTACTGACTGATTTATAACAACGTAATTGTGGCTGTGATAGGTAGGATTCTAGAGTTTTAGGACTGGATGTATCCAGATAGAATTCTAGAATCCTGTATCTTGGAGAGTTCTCTCTATGCCTTATCCCTGCTACCACTGACTAGATTTTTGCTGTTGCTTCCATTACTAGGTAGTTAGTAACTACCATGGTAAGGTAGTTTATTCCGTTGTTCCACACTTTACTAATAGAGAGCTACCTTTGCTTCAGTGTTTACTGTATTCCTGGCTTGGTGTTAATAAGCATCTCACATAGACTGTTTCATTTAATCTTCACATTAAGTTAGAGTGTAGGTTAAGTCTACTATTTCACATAGTATCACAGACATATTTTCTTACTGTGACAAACATTCCAGGTTACATAGCTTTCTAGACTTTTCACGATGCTAACCATCCTCTTCTGGATCTGGTTTTTTCCCTGACGTTTTATTTCCACTTTAAAAAATTTTTTTTCTCATATAGTAAGAAACATTAATTTTCTTTGACTATTAAAATTATTTGTGGGTTTCTTTTCCTTCTACATCATAACACTTGTTGGTTGTCTGTCATATTTAAGTCCAAAGAGGTAGTTCTTGTTATTTCCTCATTTTCCCAAGTTAAAAAAGGCTTTGTGATTCATTAAAACTTTCTGGGTAATAATAACATTATAGTAGTTCATGAATGAGAGAGCTCGTGGTGAAGATTAAAGAGACAGGGGAAAAAATGACATTTGTGTGGAAATGGTACTTTTTTCTAATATTAATTTCCTCAGAGGTGAGACTGAAATCCTATGAGACTTCAACTATTTGAACAGCTCTTGGAAGTCTCCTCATAACTAATAACTGAAAGCAACACTTTTGTAAATACTGACATTCTTCTAGGAAAAATATGAAATACTGCTTGTGTCCCTAGGTCTTTTAATTTCATTTTCAGAGTGTCAAAATCACAAGCGTACATCCTAGATTTCCTGTTTCATCATCCCTTTCCATAAAACCAGAGCCCAGAAGGATGGAGGGTCAGGAGGGCAACCTGTCAGAGCTGCCCAAGATAAATTGCACCTGAAAGGAGGCCACACTATCATTACTTTTGATAGGCCCCTTTGGAATATTGTTAAAGACCAGTATTTTGATAGTGAAATCTAATGATCTACAGAAAAGGGGGGTAAAGTGTAATGTTCCCTGGAATCCCCTCCAAGCATAAGGCCCAGGGCAGCTGTCTTGGTTGCCTGACTTAAAGGATAAACCTCTACTAGATCCAACAGAAGTGAAAAAGGCTGGCAGTTACTTTGAGATTAAATTTCTTCTTCCATTTTTAATGGGTATGTTTCTGGAAGTAATATATTTAATGACTGCCTCTGTAGTCACCACCTATAATGGATCTTGTAGCAGGTAGGAATTTTTTTTTTTTGCTCCTTTGGTGCTCAGGTTCCCATATTTGGTTCACAGAGTCTACCATTTATTTATGTAAAGTGTCTCATACTTCTTTGGGTGCAGGACTTTTTTTTCTCCAATTAACAAATGTTTGAGTACTACCATGTACTAAGCACTATGGATATAAAAATGACTTAAGTCAGGATTCCTGCCCTCAGATCTCATAGACTAGTGGAATATTTGACACATTTATTTGTTATTTTATTATGTATTTATGTATTTATTTATTTTTTATTTGCATGTAGTTGACACATGATGTTACATTAGTTTCAATTTTACAACATAGTTATTCAGCAACTGTATCTGTTATGCTTTGGTCACCACAAGTGTAGCTACCATCTGTCACCGTAACATCGGTATTAAAATAGTACTGATGATATATTCCCTATGCTGTACCTTTGCTCTTGTGACTTACTCATTCCATTACTGGAAGCTTTGTATGTTCCACTCCTGGTCACCCATTTTGCCCATCCGCCCTTACCACCCCCACCCCCCCACCACCCGTCTGACAACCATCAAGCTTATTCTCTGTACTTATTGGTCTGATTCTGCTTTTTGTTTGTTTATTCATTCTGACACATTTAAATTAAAGTATGAACTAAGATATTTAAATTGTACCCTGAGTCACATTATTTGACTTAATGACTGATTTTGGTTTTGATAGCTTTGTAAAAATTTTTTTCTTTTTGATAACAGATTTATTGAGATGCAATTCACATGCCATATAGTTTACCTGTTTAAAATGTACAGTTCAAGAGGTTTTCACAGTTGTGCAGCTATAACCACAAACGATTTTAGAACATTTTTCTTACCTCAGAAAGAAACCCTGTACTCTTTAGTTATCTCCAGTCCCTCCATCCCCCACAGCCCTGAGCAGCCACTAATCTTTTATCTGTCTCTGTAGATTTGCCTATTCTGAGTATTTCATATACGTGGACTCTTTTGCGAGTGACTTCTTTCACTTGGTACATTTTTAAGGTTCATCCACGTTTAGCATGTATCGGTACTTCATTCTTTTTTATTGCCAAATAAGATTCCATTGTATAAATATACCATATTTTGGTTATCCATTTATCAGCTGATGGATATTTGGGATGTTTCTACTTTTTGTGAATAATGCTACCATGACCATTTGTGAACAACTTTTTGTATGGACTTATGTGTTCACTTCTCTTAGGTATGTACCTAAAAATGGAATTGCTAGATCAAATGCTAACTGTATTTACTGTTTCAGGGAATTGCTAAATTATTTTCCAGAATGGCTGCTTTATTTTACTTTCCCACAAGCAATGTATGCATGTTCCAATTTCTCCACATCTCAACTGTTAATGTTATCTGACCTTTTGAATGTAGCCCTTTAAACCTTTTTTTTCCCCCCAACACTCTTACCAAGGTGATATGAACATCTCTTCCCCTTTAACACCGTAATGGTCATTTTGCTCAGCCTTTTTACTTTTTCTTAAAGAGACCAGCTTATGTTTATATTCATGTCCTACTTCACCTACTTAGGCATGGGACCAGAGCACACATCCAAAGAATCATTTGGGCATTGCTCTCGGTACCCATGGCAAATGGTTGAAAAACCTTGCAGCCGCAGTGCAGGATCTTCCAAGGGTTTTTTGGCGTGCTTACCATAACAGAGGTTCAGGAACGCTGCCTTTAAGCAGGATTTTCTTTCTTATGATTACTCACCTCTACTCATCTAAGGTTTATTCTTTAGTTTCAGTCTGCAGTTTCTGGAACAAGCCCAATCCCTTTGAACCTGAAGGTAACCTAGTACCGTTGCTTCACCAGTATTCCAGAGTGCCCCTTACCTGGTGTCAAGGTGCTAGAACTGGCAACTCTAAACACTGATTAAGTTCACAGTGCTGGTCCAGCACTTGTCTATGCCAGAATTTCAAACATTTTTAGTAAAATGAAAAATAAAGAGTGAGTGTGGGTGTGGGTGTTTAGAATCTCTTTAAAACTGAAAAAATGGCCTTTCTACAGTATAGAGTAATTGTGAAAACCCTGGACCCATGACTAGGTTTCAGGCCCAGCCCTACCACTTATTAATGACCTTTAGCAAGTTACTTAATCTCTCATTTCAGTTTTTTGACCCATAGAATGAGAATGATATTAGCTGTCTCACAGTAATGTGAGAATTAGATGAGTTAACACACGAAAAGCATTTAAACTACTATTTGGCATGTATTGAGTGCTCTATGTCTTTGTTATAACTACAATGCTTAAAAACCCTACTTTTCAGGGGCGCCTGGGTGGCTCAGTCGGTTGGGCATCCGACTTCAGCTCAGGTCATGATCTCGCAGCTCATGAGTTCAGGCCCCGTGTCAGGCTCTGTGCTGACAGCTCAGGGCCTAGAGCCTGCTTCGGATTCTGTGTTTCCGTCTCTCTCTGCGCCACCCCCCCCCCCATCCCCCACTCCTGCTCACACTCTGTCTCAAAATAAACATTAAAAAATTTTTCTTTTAATTCCTTTTCAGATCAAACATTGGAAAATTTATTTCAGTCCACAGGTTTTGTTGTTTGCTTATAATTCTTTTGGTTTGTGAAATAAACAACTGGAAATTACCAGTGTATATAGAAAGTGGGTTTTTTGAATAGACAAAGGTTTGAGTTCTGACACCATCGTTGCCTAATTCTAATATTTTAAGCAAGTTATTTAAACTATGAGCCAGTCACATTGGCTGCAACTCTAAAGTGAGCCTGCTGATATGTACTTGTCCAGAGCTTTACTTAAGATTCAGTGGGATAATATATCTACTATCTGATACAAGAAGCATTTAATAAATGTTAGTCCTTTTTATTGTGAAGTTAGTCTTCATTATGTGAATACATACGGAATTCACTTACTGTTATGTGAATTATGTGCCTCCAGGTTAGAGTTGTTTTGTAATATTAATGGTAATATTAAATAAATTAGTCTTTCATATAAAATTGCACACTTGTACTAGATAGTTTTAGTTTCAGGCCAATCATAAGAATAGTCTTGGCATGTTTGGGGAGGTGGACATTGGAGGATTATTTTCTCATTTAAATATCTGTGAGAAACCCCTTATCCAAAACCTGTGGGGCCATTTGTGTTTCATAATTCAGACTGGGGTGAAGGGGGAATTACAAAGGTAATGTATAACATTAACATCTCTAGGAGTGTCTGGGCCAGCACTGCCTAGTCAAATGTGTAATAGCAGAACATATGAATAATCATAGTAAGTGGGACAAATAGAGACTGAATTTCCTTTACAACATTTCATTTTTTTTAATGAATATAATTTATTGTCAAATTGGCTTACATACAACACCCAGTGCTCATCCCAACAAGTGCCCTCCTCAATGCCCATCACCCATTTTCCCCTCCCCCCCCATCTTTATGACATTTCAGATCCTGGTAAGTGAATAATGGAAAAACTTATTCTCAGAGTATAAGATTCTGCTCCTATGTTATGGAAATAATAGACTGTGAACCTTTAATATTTTTGGAAATATCTACTTACTGTGATTGCACTCTGACTCAGGAAAAGCTCTAGACCCTGAGCCAATGATTAAAGGTTTTCCCAGCTAGATTCTTTGTTTTTCCTATGGGTGTTTTGCAACAAATGCAAAGGTAGAAGTGATTGAAATTTTTTTTCAGTATTTGTAGCACTTGGTGTCTTATTTAGTACTACCAACCAGCCTAAGAATTTGATTATATCCTTACCTCCTTTTTGTGAGAAAATTAAGGCTTATATGGGTTAAGTAATACATCCATATTGACACAGCAGTAAATGATAGTTGTAAATTTACAGGTGATGATACTGTAGATAAAAGGTCATCTTATTTCTCACTGTATTCCTAGTATTTTTTAAACTCTTCTTGATCCTTTTTGGTTTGCATAAAAATTCTCCTGTTCTCCTTTTAAGATTGACATTTCAAAAGGTGAAATTATGTATAGTATAATATTACAAATGTGAAACTATATATGGTATAATATTGAAAATGCTTTCTGAAGTTATAGTCCCAAAGAGTTTAATATCCTCTTTTTCCCACCTTTCTCTTTGAGGATAACTGATTTACATCAAGACTAAGAAGTCATTCTGCTTGGACCATATTCTATCATAACGAACATTTGATTGTCAGCTCTATCACAGCCACCTATCTCTTTCCCTTCCTCTCAGTTATCCATGTATTTTATTCCCTCCAAAAGATTGAACCATCAAAGCCTACTTCATTGCTTCAGCAAATGTATTAATTTTTTGATAAATCTTTTTGGATCCTTAGGTAATTCTGATGTTTGCATCTTATGCCTCTGTTTTTCCTGCCCTCCTTCGTCATGATTTCAGTTTTCCTCTTTACTTTAGGCGAAGGCATGCAATCCACAGTAGTGACTCTACTTCATCTTCCTCTTCTGAAGATGAACAGCATTTTGAGAGACGGAGAAAAAGGAGCCGCAATAGAGCTATCAACAGGTAAGTCTTCTACTGATGCTTTTTAATACTATAAGCTATTTTTTTTTTAAGTGGTGAGAAGGCTGAATAATTTGGGAGCAGATACAGCTTGACCAAATTTAAAATTTTGGGATACCTGGGTGGCTCAGTCAGTTAAGCATCCGGCTCTTGATTTCGGCTCAGGTCATGATCTCACAGTTCATGGGATTGAGCCCCACGTCAGGTCGACACTGACAGCACAGAGCCTGCTTGGGATGCTCTCTCTGCCCCCACCCCCAATAAATAAACATGTAAAAATTTATACAAAAAGTTAATGTATAAATTAGAATGCCATCTTGTTTGAAACATCTATATTTGAAACTTAAAATACATTAGAACATTTTCTTTTACAGCCATTGTATAGCTCAAATGGTGCTTGACAAACATGGACTTGAGGAAACTTGAAATTTTTTCACTTCAAATACATTTTTTTCTGTTTATAATAATTATAATAATACATCCTTATAGAGCTCTTTAGGAAAATGGGTTTACTTATTTCATAACTTTTTGTAATATAAGTTCGTGTAAGTTCATATATAAGTTTATAGCAAGGATCATACCCATTTTACAGATGTGGTCAGTGGAGTGAAAAAATGCAGGGCTTGTATCCTAATAAAGTAATATTCTCATAGAGTAAAAACTGCATGGTGAAGCAATTAGAAACATAATAATTGAAGGGACGTGCAAACCAACCATTCTTTGTATCCTAAGCTCTATTCTTTTACCACATTAGCTCTGCCCTAGTATGGTAGCCACTAGTTACATATGGCTATTAAGCACTTGAAATGTACCTAATCTGAATTGAGAAATATTGTAAAATTTTGTAAAAAAAAAAAAAAAAAAAAAAAAAAAACCACATTCTTGGATTTCAAAGACTTAGTATAAGAAAGAATGTAAAATATCTCAGTTTTTTAAGTATTTATTTTGCATATTGAGATGGTATGTTTTAGATATGTTGGGGTAAGTGAAATATATTATTACTTTTTCTTTAGTGTATCTAATAGAAAATTTTAAATTACACCTTTGACTTACATTTCATTTCTGTTGGCAGCAGTGAGTTAGATCATCGAAAACCTGTATTACTTAGACTGATGTTTCTTTGCCTTCATTCATAGAAATGTACATCTAATCCTGTAGTTTCTATATCATGCAGTTATATTTCTATTAAGAATTATAACTTAGCGCCCAACTTCAGCTCATGTCATGATCTCACGGTTTGTGGGTTCAAGCCCTGTACCGGGCTCTGTACTGACAGCTCAGAGCCTGGAGCCTCCTTCACATTCTTTGTCTCCCTCTCTCTGCCCCTCCCCCACTCATGCTCTGTCGAAAATAAATAAATGTAAATAAATAAATAAATAAATGAGTTATTTGAGAAATACCTTTTAAAAAGCCACAATTGAAAACGTGTTCATCTTAGATTTCACAGTATAAATTCCTTGTGGAGTCTGGAGTTACCAAGATTTGTCACTTGGGGTGAGTTTGGTGTGCTTTTACTTGTGTTTAGTTGTATTTCTTTTCTTAGGCATTCCAACGTGTCTTAACCTCTAACATAAGCAGTTTCCACTCTCCCTCTATAAAACAAGCAGGTACTTCTAGGTGTATTTTTTATAATCTACTATAACTGTTTTTGAAAGTAGTTAGGAAAGTAGTGATTCATTCTTGCTTGAGATGGTTGATGTGGATCCAAGGTGCTTGGTGGACTATGAATATTTTGCTGAGAGGTACTGTAGCAGAGTTATTGCAGGTCTGGAGACACTGCTTTGGTTTGAGTCCAGGAACTGACACTTAACCAGTTGTGACTTTGTGCATTTCAGTTAATCTTTTTGTGCCTCAGGTTTTTTTTTAAGGTTTATTTATTCATTTTGAGAGAGAGAGAGCATAAGCAGAGGAGGGGCAAAGAGAGAATCCCAAGCAGGCTCCATGCTGTCAGCATGCGGGGCTCAAACTCATGAACTGCAAGATGATGCCCTGAGCCAAAACCAAGAGTCAGAGCCACCCAGGCACCCCATCAGTTTTCTTTTAAAATAGGAGGAAATAATAGCTACTCAATAAATGACTGTTTTGAGGATTTCATGGACTATTACATATAAAGCACCTAAAACAGCCTGACAAGTGGTAAATACTCTGTATATGTTAAGCACAATCATTATAAAGTATATTGATACAGTCTGAATTGCTAACCATGAATTACTTTATGATGCTGTGGCATCTTGAACACTGGCACTTCGTTTGACTGTATATCTCTGATAATAAAACTTCAGGTATAAATATTTCTAACATTAAAGTTCTCAACCTATAAAGAAAATGAAGTTGAAATACATAATTTCACAGTTGCTGATTGAAATTTAACTTTTTAAATTTTTTAAATTATTTTTTATAATGTTCATTGATTTATTTTGAGAGAGAGAGAAAACAAACAGGGAAGAGGCAGAGAGAGGGAGAGAGAATCCCAAGCAGGCCCCACGTTGCCAACATGGAGCCTGATGTGGGGGCTGAAACTCACAAACCACAAGTTCATGACCTGAGCTGAAACCAAGAGTCAGATGCTTAGCTGACTGTGCCACCCAAGTACCCCAACTTGTTTTTTAATTTTTAGGAAAAATGTCCATATTCTGACATAGAATTTGGGGGAGAAAGTGAACTGATAGGTGTTTTATTTTTATTTTATTTTTATTTATTTGTCTTTTTTTTTTTTTTTTTTTTAAGAGAGAAAGAGAGCATGAGTGGTAGAGGGAGATAGAATCTTAAGTGGGCTCCACACCCAGAATGGAGCCCAAAGTGGGCTTGATCCCACAACCTTGAGGTCATGACCTGAGCCAAAATCAAGAGCTGGATGCTTGGGGTGCCTGGGTGGCTCAGTCGGTTAAGCGCCAGACTTCAGCTTAGGTCATGATCTTACAGTTCATGGGTTCAAGCCCCACACCAGCCTGGAGCCTGTTTTGGTTTCTGTGTCTCCCTCCCTCTCTCTCTCTCTGTCCCTCCCCTGTTCACCCTCTGTCTCTCTCTCTTTCTCTCAAAAATAAACAAACAAAAAAAGTTGAATGCTCAGCCAAGCTACCCAACACCCTAATGGGTGTTTCTTTTTAATTTTTTAAAAATAGGTGCCTCCCACTAAATTTTCGGAAAGATGAATTAAAAGGAATTTATAAAGATAGAATGAAGATTGGAGCAAGTCTTGCAGATGTTGATCCAATGCAACTAGATTCTTCAGTGAGTACGATCTTGTATGCTTGAACTTAAATACTGTTTTAATTTAGTTTTAAAGTTTAACCAATTTTTCTTTAAATCCGAAACTTTACAGACTTTTTCAGGCTACAGCTAAAATGCTGTTACTCAGTTGGCTGTGTATAGGTTGAGCCTAGTATAGAAATGGAGTGATATTTTAATTTTGATTCCAAATCTGAGAATGTCCATGTTTCCCTTCCATTATCAGGTACGATTTGATAGCATTGGTGGCCTGTCTAATCATATTGCAGCTCTAAAAGAGATGGTGGTGTTTCCATTACTTTATCCAGAAGTCTTTGAAAAATTCAAAATTCAACCTCCAAGGTAATTTAATAATTTTATTTTAGCCAAAATGTGGGCTGTGCTACTGTTGTCCAGAAAGATAACATTTCTCCATTGAAATTTTTTAGGTCTACAGTAATTTAGTGTGCTTTTCTGGGTATTTTGAATATTTTTACTTTTCTAATATTTAACTTGAAAAATGGTTTCAAAATTGATCCTCATGGAAAGAAAAACAATTTCCAATGCTTTTCATATATTTACTGAAATTTCTCCTATACTTTTTAGTTTTTTCTTTCACTTTTACAATTTTGTTTCAGGTCTGTATCAAAGTAACATATGTACATACTTTTAATACTTTTTAAAGTTTTGTTTAAGAGAAGCGCGCAGTCGGGGGAGGGATGGAGAGAGAGAGAATCCCAAGCAGGATCCGTGCTGGCGGCATAGAGCCCAATCTCATGAACCATGAGATCATGACCAGAACCCAGATCAAGAGTCGGATACTTAACCGACTGAGCCACCCAGGCGCCCCGTACATAATTTTAAGTCACATAAGTACTGTAAGTCTTACAAAGGAAAAAATGGTAGTGGGAGTAGTCCTCCCTCTACTCTTCCTCCTCCAGTTCAATTCCCACTTTCCAGAGCCAACTGTTTTCAACTCCTTTAGCTATTAGGTATTTACCTATATAGATTTAAATAATATGCTTATACTGTAATTTTTGTTTTTTTCTGTTTTAGAATTCTGTAGGCTTCTAACATGAATAGTGACTATTTGGTTCTTTTGCCTTCCCCACTCTCCATATATACACATTTTTTTCCTGTCCTCATATGCTCCCAGTAGCTTCTTTATGCACAAATATAAGTGTTGAATCAATTTTCAGTGTGTGCTTTATGATTATGTAAATGTAAATGTTTTTTTACAGCTGAGCCATATATAGTATATCATGACTATTCTCTTTTTTACAACCCTGCTCTTTCCCCTCAGCGTTAATACTCTTTGCCTGTGGGTGAGGGGTTTTTTTTTTTTCTCTTTATAGAGTTTTTAAAATAATTTTATATGTGCTTATCAGTTCATCCACAGAGTTTGCTAGGGAGAAAACTCTTCAGTATAGTTAAACATACCAAATAATTTATTGACTCCTCATTTTTCTAGACACATCTTGTTGGAGCTTTTTTTCTGTTGCTTCCATCCATACGGGTTATTCTTAGTCTTGTAGCACAACTAAACTTTGGGATTTCTCATCACCATCAATGAGATTTCCTTTATGTATCTTTTAGTGCTGGATTCCTTGCTTCCTGGATTCAACTAAGACCCCTTTTTTAGTATTAGTATTATTTTTAAGATTTTTAAAAAATTATTTTTAATTTACATACCCAACATGGGGCTCAAAACCACAAACTCAAGATCAAGAGTTTCATGCTCCACCAACTGAGCCAACCAGGTGCCCTACGACCTTTTTTTACAGCTGTGTTTTGATGGAGTGCAATCTGGGAATATCTTAAGAAACAAGAGTGCACAAGAGGTTATTTTTATTTTCTTTTTGAGGATGGTCATGTAACCACACTCTGCTGATGCATCTTTTTCCCCTCCTGCTTTCATTGTGCTATTATATACCTTTATGGTCTGGAAAAATGTCTGGTTTGTGGGAAGGTTTTTTTGTATCACTTCTTCAATAATTTTCTGCTCCCATTTTTCCTTTTCCCTCAATTCATGTCAGTTGATTGTTGGACTTTCTTGTTTTCAGCCCTCTTGATCTTAGGGGCTTTCTGTGTCCAGTGATCCTTGGCTTTCTGCTAATATTTAATTTATTTTTAAAAGCTTACTAGTAGGGCTTGTTAATTTGTAGGCCTCACCTTAGGGTGATTGGTGGATGGTGATTTTTTTTTTTTAACTTTTTATTTATTTTTGAGAGAGACCGAGTGTGAGCAGGGGGAGAGGGAGACAAAAGCAGGCTCCAGGCTTTGAGCTGTCAGCACAGCTGGAACCCATGAGCCATGATATCATGACCTAAGTTGAAGTTGGAGGCTTAACCCGCTGAGCCATCCAGGCACCCCAATGGATGCTGATTGATGCTGATTCTTTTACCAGAAGTCCTCAAAGTCAGTATCTAGTCGGGCCTTTTTCCCCCCAGAGACAAATCCTCCAGTTTTCTCTTGGAAGCTTATGAGCTTGGCTGCCAGAATTTTAGCAGTAGGCCTGAGCAAAGGTTAGTAGTCTCCTCTTCAGTATGGAGTTTTTAACTTAATTTCTGCAGCATCTCATCTTGTGCAATACCAGAAAGTAAACTATCCAAGCAAGTTGCCTGTGTGGAGTAGTAAAAGGGATCAGGGTGGTCTCAATGATTTTTTGTTTGTTTGTTTTTAGTTTATTTGTTTTGAGGGAGCGCGTGAGGGAGGGGCAGAGAGAGAGGGAGACCGTGAATCCCAAACAGGCACCACGCTGTTAGTGTGGAGCCCAACTTGGGGCTTGATCTCATGAACCATGATGATATGACCTGAGCCAAAATCAAGAGTCAGATGCTTAACGGACTGAAGCACCCAGGGCCCCAATTTTGGTCCTTTTCTTTCTAGTGTTTATATCTCACTTATTAACCCATTTTTTAAAATTTAAAGTTAGTGAACATACAGTGTAGTCTTGGCTTCAGGAGTAGAAGCCAGTGACTCGTCTCTTACATAAGACACCCAGTGTTCATCTCAAAAAATGCCCTTCTTAATGCCCATCACCTGTTTACCCACATTCCCCCACCCTTTTATAAACCCTAGTCCTTGATTCCTTTTTCCTTGTGCAACTTTTCCTGAATCACCTGTATGGAAATGTTAATTTAAGTACACTTTTTTAGATTGGTAAGCTTTGTTGCTTTTCCATTATAAAAGTTATGTAGCGTACATCGATCACAGTTACACATTGGTGAATTAAAAACAATTTTTTTAACTAGAAAGATACTGATATTAAATAATAGCATTTGCTTTCTAGAAGAAGCATTGGAAGCACCTAGAGTAATTTAGTAAATGGGAAGAGGGGTGCCATTGTGACTTAGCTTGTTCCTCAGTTTTCCCTCTTTAACCCCTTCTGCAGCTTCCTTGTTGGTGCTTGGACAGAGCACTCACCATTGAGGTGGCCAAGCTGTCAGGAGGGGCCTGAGTGGTCATTTCAGGGACCCAAGATTGTCTGAAGTCACAGTGAGAATGGTGGAAAATTCATCATTGCCATTGCCACAGAGAGTGATTTATGGCTTTTTTCTTTTCTTAAGCTCCCAATTTGGCTTCATACTATATTTTGTGTGGGCTTTTATTCCTGAATGTCGAGTAAACTCCTTAGGTTTAACCTGTTGGCCTCAAAAATACAGGGCAGTCGCATTACCTGTCTGCCTCCTCATTACTATAGTTATATACTCTTATTTAGAGTACCTCATGATATCATGAGTACCTCTCTCCACTCCATTCATACAATTATAAATAACTGTGCTAAAAATCAACAGCAGAACAAATACCAAGAAGAAGCTATCCCAGCATTAAATGCGGATATTCCTATTAGAGAAGTAAACCAAATGTTTTCTTTGCAGCCAAAGAACTTTATGCCAAAAACTGAATTGTATTTAGACTAACATCAAGCATTTATTGTAAGTTTTTGACATAGTAATTTTGACCATATTTTTCCTTTTACTGATACCTGATATTGAAATGTAAAAAAAAGTAAGTCAAGGGGCGCCTGGGTTGCTCAACTTGTTGAGCATCTGACTCTTGATTTCAGCTTAGGTCATAATCTCACAGTTTCATGTGTTTGAGCCCCACATCAGGCTTTGTGCTGGCAGCATGGAGCCTGCCTGGGATTCTCTCTCTCCCTCTCTTTCTGCTCCTCCCCTGCTCTCCCTCCCTCTCAAAATAAATAAATAAACCTTAAAAAGTAAGTCCATAGGTCATGATCCCTCACTTCGGGGGTTCAGATCCCACATCATGTGCTGACATCACAGAGTCTGCTTGGGATTTTCTCTCTCTCTCCCTGTCTCTCTGCCCCTTCCATTCTCTTTCTCTGTCTCTCAAAATAAATAAACTTTAAAAAAAAAAAGTAAGTCGAACTTCTCTTAGATTAAGTTCCATTAATATTATAAATGCTCTCAAGTATTAGTTATTAATGGAATAAAATACTGCATTACTGTAAAAAAAAAGTAATTTAGTAAATTTGAAAAAAAACAACTCTCCCGATGTTTTCTCATTTCTCCTTCCTTACAACAAACATTTCCCCTTATAATAAATTTATAATTGTATTAACCTGCTTTTTTCATGTGGTTCTCTTTCTGTTTTAATAGCTGAATAATATACCATAATGTGGATGTATCATTTTTTAAATCAATTCTGCTATTGCTGACTATGTAGATTTTTTTTATTATTGTCACAAATGTTAATATGAATATCTCATTGCTTCCTCTTTGTATGAATCCTCAATTACCTCTTAAGATACAGCCTCACAAATAACATTGTTAGCTCAGTACACACATTCTTAAATTCTTTTCCTGCCTTCGTTTTTGTATGTTGAAATTTTCATTTATTTATTCCATTTGTTTGGTGTTTAAACAGTTGCTTTGTTTTTTTTCCTCTCTGCATTTGATCATGTCAATTTCTTACTATTTTTTATATTTTATTCTTTTTTACTGTTTATTTTTGAGACAGGGTGTATGTGTGCACATGCTCACAAGGGGTAGAGAGGGAGAGAGAATCTCAAGCAGGCTCCACGCTCAGCTCGAAGCCCAGTGGGAGATTTGATCCAACGACCGCAAGTTCACAACCTGAGCCAATGTCAATAGATGCTGAACCAACTGAGCCACCCAGGCACCCCTCTTTTATATTTTATTCTTTTTTTTTTTTTTTCTTTTTTTTCAATTTTTTTTTTTTCAACGTTTATTTATTTTTGGGACAGAGAGAGACAGAGCATGAACGGGGGAGGGGAAGAGAGAGAGGGAGACACAGAATTGGAAACAGGCTCCAGGCTCTGAGCCATCAGCCCAGAGCCCGACGCGGGGCTCGAACTCACGGACCGCGAGATCATGACCTGGCTGAAGTCGGACGCTTAACCGACTGCGCCACCCAGGCGCCCCATATATTTTATTCTTAACTTCTAATAGATTTCATCCATCACGTGAAATTTTTCCCACCATTTCTGCTTTTCTGGAATCTTTTTTTTTTTTAATTTTTTTTGTTAACGTTTATTTATTTTTTTTGAGACAGAGAGAGACAGAGCATGAACGGGGGAGGTTCAGAGAGAGAGGGAGACACAGAATCTGAAACAGGCTCCAGGCTCTGAGCAGTCAGCACAGAGCCTGACGCGGGGCTCGAACTCCCATACCGCGAGATCGTGACCTGAGCCGAAGTCGGATGCTTAACCGACTGAGCCACCCAGGCGCCCCCTGCTTTTCTGGAATCTTAATGTTTCTTTTCTTTCTTTTTTTAATTTATGTATTTTTTTTTAACTTGTTTTGTTTTTTATTTTTTTTAACTTACATCCAAATTAGCATATAGTGCAACGATGATTTCAGGAGTAGATTCCTTAGTGCCCTTTACCCATTTAGCCCATCCCCCCTCCCACAACCCCTCCCATAACCCTCAGTTTGTTCTCCATATTTATGAGTCTCTTCTGTTTTGTCCCCCTCCCTGTTTTTATATTATTTTTCCCTTACCTTATGTTCATCTGTTTTGTTTCTTAAGGTCCTCATGTGAGTGAAGTCCTATGATTTTTGTCTTCCTCTGACTAATTTCTCTTAGCATAATACCATCCAATTCCATCCACATAGTTGCAAATGGCAAGATTTCATTCTTTTTGATTGCCGAGTAATACTCCATTATATATATATACTACATCTTCTTTATCCATTCATCCATCGATGAGCATTTGGGCTCTTTCCATACTTTGGCTATTGTTGATAGTGCTGCTATAATCATGGGGGTGCATGTGTCCTTCGAAACAGCACACCTATATCCCTTGGATAAATACCTACTAGTGCAATTGCTGGGTTGTAGGGTAGTTCTATTTTTAATTTTTTGAGGAACCTCCATCTTGTTTTCCAGAGTGGCTGCACCAGCTTGCATTGCCACCAGCAATGCAAAAGAGATTCTCTTTCTCCGCATCCTTGCCAGCATATGTTGTCTGAGTTGCTAATGTTAGCCATTCTGACAGGTGTAAGGTGGTATCTCATTGTGGTTTTGATTTGTATTTCCCTGATGATGAGTGATGGTGAGCATTTTTTCATGTGTCGGTTGGCCATCTGGATGTCTTCTTTGGAGAAGTGTCTGTTCATGTCTTTTGCCCATTTCTTCACTGGAATCTTTGTTTTTTGGCTGTCGAGTTGATCAGTTCTCTATAGATTTTGGATACTAACCCTTTATTTGATATGTCATTTGCAAATATCTTCTCTCATTTTGTCGGTTGCCTTTTAGTTTTGCTGATTGTTTCCTTTGCTGTGCAGAAGCTTTTTATTTTGACGAAGTCCCAGTAGTTCATTTTTGCTTTTGTTTCCCTTGCCTCTGGAGACGTTCGATAAGAAGTTGCTGCGGTCAAGATCGAAGAGATTTTTGCCTGCTTTCTCCGCGAGGATTTTGATGGCTTCTTGTCTTACATTGAGGTCTTTCATCCATTTTGAGTTTATTTTTGTGTGTGGTATAAGAAAGTGGTCCAGGTTCATTCTTCTGCATGTCGCTGTCCAGTTTTCCCAGCACCATTTGCTAAAGAGACTGTCTTTATTCCATTGGATATTCTTTCCTGCTTTATCAAAGATTAGTTGGCCTTATGTTTGTGGGTCCGTTTCTGGGTTCTCTTTCTGTTCCATTGATCTGAGTGTCTGTTCTTGTGCCAGTACCATACTGTCTTGATGATTACAGCTTTGTAGTATAGCTTGAAGTCTGTAATTGTGATGCCTCCTGCTTTGGTTTTCTTTTTTAAGATTCCTTTGGCTATTCGGGGTCTTTTCTGATTCCATACAAATTTTAGGATTATTTGTTCTAGCTCTGTGAAGAATGCTGGTGTTATTTTGATAGGGATTGCATTGAATATGTAGATTGCTTTGGGTAGTATCGACATTTTAACAGTATTTGTTCTTCCTATCCAGGAGTATGGAAATCTTTTTTCATTTTTTTGTGTCTTCAATGTCTTTCATAAGCTTTCTGTAGTTTTCAGTGTATAGATTTTTCACCTCTTTGGTTAAATTTATTTCTAGATATTTTATGGGTTTTGGTGTAACTGCAAATGGGATCAATTCCTTGATTTCTCTTTCTGTCACTTCATTGTTGGTGTATTAGGAATGCAACCGATTTCTGTGCGTTGATTTTATATCCTGCACCTTTGCTGAATTCATGAATCAATTCTAGCAGTTTTTTTGTGAAATCTTTTGGTTTTTCCATATAGAGTATCATGTCATCTGCAAAGAGTGAAAGTTTGACCTCCTCCTGGCTGATTTGGATGCCTTTTATTTCTCTGTGTTGTCTGAGTGCAGAGGCTAAGACTTCCAATACTATGTTGAATAACAGTGGCGAAAGCGGACATCCCTGTCTTGTTCCTGACCTTAGGGGTAAAGCTGTCAGTTTTTCCCCATTGAGGATGATATTAGCGTTGGGTCGTTCATATATGGCTTTTATCCTTAGTGTTTCTTTTCAAGAGCAGTTATATGGTGATCTGAAATTGATTATTTCATGTTACTTTGGTAGCACTTAATCCATGACATGTTCTATTTCTGTATACTTTTTACATTTCTAACAAGAATTATGAGTATAGGGGTGCCTGGGTGGGTCATTTAAGTGTCCAACTTCAGCTCAGATCATGATCTCACAGTTCACAAGTTTGGGCCCCATATCAGGCTCTGTGCTGACAGCTCAGAGCCTGGAGCCTGCTTCAGATTCTTTGTCTCCCTCTCTTTCTGCCCCTCCCCCGCTACACTCTGTCTCTTTCTCTCAAAAATAAATACTAAAAATAAATGTTGAAAAAAGAGTTATGGATATAGCCCATTTTTTTTAAGAATTCTATTCTAAGAGCAATGAATAACTTTAGAAATAAATGAAAAATTATAGATTACCCCATGACAGTGATGTCACCAAGAATGATGTCAAATTATTTACATTGTCCTAATCTCTGCCACCTAAACACCACAATTATTTCTTAAAGCTCTCTCTTTTTTACTTTACTTTCTCTTCTGTTCATTCCCAATGTGTTTTCTTGCACAACTTTTGGTGTTGTGTTACTGACGCTGAGACCAAAGGTTGTAGACGAAATGTATTCTTTCCCTTGATATGTCACAAAAGTAAACTATCAAGTCTTTTTAAGCTTGACTTCTATGCAAGGTAAAGTAATATGATGGGCATGATGAATGACTAAAAGAAAATTTATTTTGGGGCACCTGGATGGCTCAGTTAAGTACTGACTCTTGATATTAGCTTGGGTCATAATTGAGCCCCATGTGGGGCTCTGTGCTGAACATGGAGCTGGTTTGGGATTCTGTCCCTTTGCTCCTCCCCTGCTCACACACGTGCACGTGCTCTCTTAAAATAAATAAATAAATAAAATTTTAAAAAAGAAAATGTTTCAAATAAAGGGTTTTATTTAGTTTCAGTATTAATTTTGTAGTATCAGTATTTTCAGGTTTTAAGTTGTGCTTTGTGGATTGAAACAATAGTTGTCTTACTTTATTCACTAATTTGTATTCGTGAAATTGGTTTCTAATTTAGTTTAAAGAGTCTACTTTTTAATGTAGTACTAAAATAACACTTATTCTTCTATAGAGGTTGTTTGTTTTATGGCCCACCTGGAACTGGAAAAACTATGGTTGCTAGAGCACTTGCCAATGAGTGCAGTCAAGGGGATAAAAGGGTAGCATTCTTCATGAGGAAAGGTGCTGATTGTCTGAGTAAATGGGTCGGAGAGTCTGAAAGACAGCTACGATTGCTATTTGACCAGGTATGATATTAAAATTTCGCTATATAGATCTGTAATCAGGGTGTAAGTATGTAAGGATTAGATAGGTGTGGGATTTAATCACTTTTCAGAAAAGTTAGACCAAATATTCTTTATTAAGATAATACTGACTTATGATAGACAGTTTTATAGGAAGAAGAGAAACGAATAATAAGATCTAAGTTCTTTGGAGTCTTATGTCTCATATCCAGAAAGAGGCTGGTAGTCTCATACTTAACAGTAGTGAGTTATGTCTCAGTATGTGAGTTGAAGATTAGTTCTGCCCTAGAGTAGCTTTCAATTTCATATCCCAGATTGTATTGACAGCACATTGTAAGATAATACATTCTGATCTACTAAGGCATATTGCTGCAGATGCTTTTAAATCTCTTTATAGAACACACTGAGTTTCTTTAATTTAACTGAAATAGACTTTAAAAAAAAAATATGGCATCTTGCTAAGTGTTTTCCCATCCTGACATGGAGGAAGGCTATGTCATTATCTTCTGTTCTTTGTCTTGTTTTAGCAGTTGATTTTAAATATATATTTTGTGTGTCCCAATAACTATAGCTATATGAAACCCAAGGTATATGACCAGTGGAGTATGTATTGTGAATAATTCCAATGGAGAATGCAAAATAATTAAATTGTTTGCATTATATTTTTGGATATGTAAGTTCTTAAAATATAGTTCTTAGATTTATGTTTAGATTTACAAATGAGAAATTAATTCTCCTAAGCAAGTTAGAATGAAAACAGATTAAAATGGTTCATATTAAGTCTATATATTTGAAGTTTTTCATATTAACATGCAAACACTGGACCTGCTTTCTAGGCTTATCAGATGCGCCCATCCATTATTTTTTTTGATGAAATTGATGGTCTGGCTCCTGTACGATCCAGCAGGCAAGATCAGATTCACAGGTAAAATTTGTTTAATAGCACTTCTGTCTTTCTTCCTGTATTCTGAGCTGTACTGATACTGCATAAGGGATAGAATATTAAAATAGTGAAAGATACTTCACAAACCAGCAGTTTCCTCTTCTTGGTAGAACCCCAATATATAGTACAAAAAGAAAAATGAACCTGTTCTGTATGGCAAGGTATTCACAAGCACAGTATTAAAATCTTGGTTACAGGTTTAATTCATGATACAAACTTAAATGTCCACTGGCTAGTGAGGTGTAAGACAAATGAAATGAGTGAGGCAAGCCAGTAGTAAGAGTGGGACTATGGTTTGGAGTGTGGCTGAGCATCTAATCATAAGAGCATAGCCAGTTGTTTTTAGCCCAAACCTATTATTGAAGTGCAGAAGTTGACTCAGACTTGAAAAATAAATTTGCACTTTCTTAAATGTTATATTCAAATTTTTGTGTTAAATATCTTTTAAATGTTGCCAACTAATTCAGATCTTTTTAAGATACTGCTTTGGCCAAACAAAATATGTCTTAGTGCATGACTACTAGTTTGAGATTCAGTTATTAGTCCAACTTCTTAATTTTCAGAACGAGAGAATTGCATCTCCTCTATGATAAACTGACTGCCAAGGTGGGGGCACTTGTCCTTAGTGACACTGCCTCAACTTGAATCTAAATTTTAATCCTAGTTCATCTTCAGTTTTTCAGAACCCTCTTTTCAAATTGTCTCAAGTATTATCTGTAATTGCTTAATTAATTTTGGATACTCTAAAGCAAATGTTTACATGTCTTCATATATGCCAGTATTGTTTTTTATTATAAATAATATGAAGAGGAATAAGACATAATAATGTGAGAGGTAGGTTTTTATTTTCTTAACAGCTAACAATATTTACTGTAGTCTAGTGGTCTTTGACTTGATACTGTATACAATTTCATTTGTTGCTCTTAGTAAATCAAAATGTTAAGTGCTATGGTAAAAATAGTTGTGTCTGCAATAACTTACAGTAATCATACAGACTTTTTATATGTGACAAATTTCATAAGCAGCTATATTGTATTCATTGTATTGGTAGGATCAAACATATTTAACAATACTACCATTACTTTGCAACCAAATAATTGAGTACTATGTTTTGGAATAGTTCTAAAAGGAATTAGAAATTTTAGCAACAAAAATTATAATTTGGGAAGCACATGCCTTCTCAAGTACATACATGTATTTAATTGAAGGATAGTTGACCTACAGTGTTACTAGTTTAAGGTGTAAAACATAATAATTCAGCAATTCTATATATTAAGCTATGCTCATACAAGGTAAGTGTAGTTGTCATCTGTCACCATACAGCATTATTACAATATTCACTATATTCCCAGTGCTACACTTTTCATTCTCATGACTTTATAACTGTAAGTTTGTACCTCTTAATCTTCACCCATTCTGCCCACACCCCCCAATCTCCCTTCCTCTGGCAATTACCAGTTTGTTCTATACTTATGGTTCTGTTTCTGTGGTGTTTATTTGTTTTGTTTTTAGATTCCACATATAACTGAAATAATTTGTTATTTGTCTTTGAATGACTTATTTCATTTAGTGTAACATCCTCTAGGTTGCCTCAGATGACAAGATCCCATTCTTTTTTATGGCTGATATTCCATTGTATACATATATAGCACATCGTCTTTACCCATCTATCATCTATTGATGGACAGTTAGGTTGCTTTCATATCTTGGCTATTGTAAATAATGCTGCAATAAACATAGAAGTACATGTATCTTTTCCAGGTAGCGTTTTTGTTTTGGGGGGGGGTAATAAACAGTAGTGGATTATATGGTATTTTTATTTTTAACTTATTGAAGAACCACCATCCTATTTTCTATAGTGGCTGTAACAATTTACATTCCCAGCAACAGTGCATGAGGGTCTTCTTTTCTCCACATCTTTACCAACACTTGTTATTTCTTGTCTTTTGATGTTACCATTCTGACAGATATAAGATGATACCTTATTGTGGTTTTGATTTTCATTTCCCTGATGGCTAGTTGAATATCTTTTCACATGTCTTTCGGCTATCTGTATGTCTTCTTTACAAAAGTGTTTGCTCTTTCAAAGAATGTGCTCTGCCCATTTTTTAGATTATTTGGGTTTTTTTTCTTTTTTTTTTTTTTTTTTTTGGTTTTGAGTTGTGTAAGTTCTTTATATATTTTGGATATTAATGCCTTACTGGATACATCATTTGTAGAGGTCTTCTCCCATTCAGTAGGTTGCCTTTTTGTTTTGTTGATACCTTCCTTTGCTTTGCAAAAGGTTTTTATTTTGATACAGTCCCAATAGTTTAACTTTGCTTTTGTTTCCTTTGTCTAAGAAGACACATCTAGAAAACTGTTGCTAATAAGGCCAGTGTCCAAGAGATTATTCCCTATGTTTTCTTTAAGAAGTTTTATGGTTTCTGGTCTCACATGTAGGTCTTTAATCCATTTTGAGTTTGTTTTTGTGAATTGTGTAAGAAAATGGTCCAGTTTCAAAGACTGCCAAAGCAATCCTGAGGAAGAGCAAAGGTGGAGGTATCACAATCCCGGATTTCAGGATATGCTACAAAACTATGGTAATCAGAACAGTATAGCACTGACACAAAAATAGGTCAATAGAATAGGATAGAGAGCCCATAAATAAACCCACACTTGTATATGATCAATTAATCTCTGATAAAAGCAGGAATATGCAGTGGGGATATTGTACACAATAATATAGACAGTCTCTTCAGTAAATGGTGTTGGGAAACTGGGTGGCTTATATATTGATATGAGAAACTTAATGTGCAATTTTTTAACCAAAGACTTAAAATATCTGAGCATAAACATTTTTGTTAAATTAAGCATTTTTAAAAGTTAGCACATTGAACATTATTAAACTGTAATTTTTATCTGTTAGTAATAATATTGAAAGAGAATACAAGGAAGTATGTGAATGCCGTAGAAAATATGATTTTTAGTTTAAGAAAGGATATAAATATAAAATAAATTAAAACCCTAAAATATTTACTTTGAATTGGGAGTATCAATATGAATTCATGATGATTGATTTTTTTTTTTTTTACTTTTAACTTTATTTATTTTGAGAGTGAGTAAGAGTGGGAGGGGGCAGAGAGAGGGGGAAAGAGAGAGAATCCCAAGCAGGCTCTGCACTGTCAGCTTGAACTCATGAACCACGAGATCATGTTCTGAGCCAAAGTCAGACACTTAACTGACTGAGCCGCCCAGGTGCCTCTCAGGATGAATTTTTTTAAGAAAAAATAGTTTCTAGCTCTGGACACTTAAAAATGCCTAGGAGTTACTACAACCCAGTAGCAGTTCACACCCCTGGCACCCAAAATGTGGTACTAGCACTTAGAGGAGAGATGGTGGATAATAGAAATGAGTTTGGAAATAAGCAAGACTAGCCTGGAATATCTTGTAATGCCTGGAAGCAAAGAAGCAATTGAAAACTACTAGGGTCATAACAGAATGACATAGTCAGTTTTGAAAGTTTCAATTGGCCAAGATGGGATAATTCGAGCATCAAAAATAATAATGACTATAGGGGCGCCTGGGTGGCTCAGTCGGTTAAGTGTCTGACTTCGGCTCAGGTCATGATCTCACAGTCTGTGAGTTCGAGCCCCACGTCAGGCTTTGTACTGACCGCTCAGAGCCTGGAGCCTGCTTTGGATTCTGTGTCTCCCTCTCTCTCTGCCCCTCCCCTGCTCATGCTCTGTCTTAAAAATAAATAAAAACATCAAAAGAAATTTTTTTAAAAAATAATAATGCTTATAATAGAGTGAAAAGCATCAAATACATAAAAACTGTCAGTTTTTAATGATCTTTTTTTAAAAAATAAAAATTGGTCACTCCAAAGGGTGCTAAAACAGTGACTCATTACTCTGAAAATTGATAAACAAAATGAATCAGACATTTCTTTTTCCTGTCCTGTAACTATGATTCATGCCATGATTGAGAGTAATTGATGAAGTAACATTGTTCTTTATAGGGAAATCATAGGTAATAAATACAGAGGAAATTATTGAAATAGAAAATCACCATTTTGCAACCCCTTATGACATAGTAGATCTAGCCATGTGGTTTTCAACTGAGAGTAGATTTTGCCCCCCATGGGACAAATGTCTGGAGACATTTTTGATTGTGACAAATTGGAGGAGGCGAGTGATGTATCACTGGCATCTAGTGGGTGAAAACTACAGATGTTGTTAAACATTCTACAGTGCCAAGGACAGCTCTGTACAACAGATAATTACCTGACCCAAATGCCATTTGTGCCAAGATTGAGAAACCTTGATCTAAGCAATAATTGTAAGTGGCTACAAAAACAGTAAAGTAACAAGGTTGATGGCGAAGTTTAGGATGAATGTAGTAAGCTGATAACCCCACATGTAAACCCAATCCCCTGATGTTAAATGAGAAACTGGTATTATGTACCTGCTGAGTATACAATAGGAAGTACGTGGGGGGCGCCTGGGGGGCGCAGTCGGTTAAGCGTCCGACTTCAGCCAGGTCACGATCTCGCGGTCCGTGAGTTCGAGCCCTGCGTCAGGCTCTGGGCTGATGGCTCAGAGCCTGGAGCCTGTTTCCGATTCTGTGTCTTCCTCTCTCTCTGCCCCTCCCCCATTCATGCTCTGTCTCTCTCTGTCCCAAAAATAAATAAACGTTGAAAAAAAAAAATTAAAAAAAAAAAAAAAGAAGTACGTGGAATACTCCTATCATATATGCTATCCTAAGTAGTTTAACCTGCATCTATTAAGCTTCTAGATCTAACTGCCAGTTTGTAGGAAATATGAACGATATAGGACAAGTTAATGACCCTATCAGGAAACAAGTTAGCCTAATCCAGAATGTGGGAAGGAAATTTTACAAGGCAAAGACCCAGTTTCTTCCAACAAATAAAAGGCATGAAGGCAAAAAAAGAAGGTTCAATGGGGACTGTTAAGGAATTGAGGGACATTTGACCCCAAGGTGTGTGGATCTTGGCTTAAAAACATCAAATGTAGAAAAGATATTTTGAAACAATTAGGAAAATTAAATATTAGGTGATATTAAGGAATTATTGTCATTTCCATTGGTGTCCTGGTACTGTGGGAGTTTTTAAAAGTCCTTATCTTAGAAATAAATACGTGAAGTATTTAATATGAAATATTTATGGATTAAATGATCTGTGGAAAGTTTTTGGGGTTTTCTTTAAAATCTGTTGGATGGAGAAAAACACAATTGGGTGAAGTCATAAAAAAGCGACACTGATAACTTTTTTTTAATTCTTATTTATTTTTGAGAGAGAAAAAGTGTGAGCAGGGGAGGGGCAGAGAGAGAGGGAGATGCAGAATCCGAAGCAGGCCCCAGGCTCTGAGCTGTCAGTACAGAGCCTGATGCTGGGCTCAAACCCACAAGCCGTTAGATCATGACCTGAGCCAAACTTGGACGCTTAACCAACTGAGCCACCCAGGCGCCCTGAAAGGACATCAATAATTATTAAAAAGGGGTGATGAAGATGTGGAGATTGTTTTACTATTCTCTCTCCATAATTAAAATGTAATTAAAGTTCTTTTTCTTTCAATGCTTTATGTATATTCTATTTTATTTGGGCATTCTTTGTTGATAATGTATATACAATGGACCACTTTTTAGATACAGTTTATCTAGTATTTTTTTTTTGAAGTATCCTTTTTGAGGAACTCTTAAGTTCCTATGTGAAGTTACGCTTTATGAAATGTCTTCCATTAGTGGCATTCTAAAAACCATTTATGTTTTTCATTGATTTTAACCTCTACATGCCATTTAGTATGTTATTTTCCAAGGTTTTTAAATCTGTGGGAAGTAATGGCATGCTCTGAGAATATGTGTTCACATGTTTAATGTATTAAGTCTTAGCACAAGAAGGAATAATATATTCAGCATCATATGTTTAATCTCTTGTCGTTTATTTTTACATTTAGTTCCATTGTTTCCACCTTGCTAGCTCTTATGGATGGATTGGACAGCAGAGGAGAAATTGTGGTCATTGGTGCTACCAACAGACTGGATTCTATCGATCCTGCTTTGCGAAGGCCTGGTCGCTTTGACAGAGAATTCCTTTTCAGCCTACCTGACAAAGATGTAGGAATTTAACATTATTCAGAATTTGACAGACTATGTTGCTCTTATCATAGGAAATCTTGGCACAGTGAAAATTTGAAGTTTGAGTTTTGTATGTTCTGAAGCAAAGTCAAATGTGATTAACATCCAAAGAGGTAATGTATGTATTCTTAGGGAGGTTTTATTTTATTTAAAGAAAAGAATATGGATTTTTTTAATTTTTTTTTCTAATTAAAATAATGCCCCCCTAAATGTACTTTTTCATTTTTCTCAATTTGAGCATAGCCTTTGAATGTTACCATATGACTTTATTTTGCTTCAGAGCATGTAGCCTAATAATGAACAGTTAATCCTTAGTCAATTTATTAGCCTTGACTTTTGCATGGACACTACCATACAATCCTACCTAGTTGTTTTAAAGCCACTTAATCTCTTGAGAACCAAGGAGGAAAACATGAGTAGTGCTGTCAGTACTCTTAAACAATTCTTTTTTTTTTTTTTTCCAACGTTTATTTATTTTTAGGACAGAGAGAGACAGCATGAACGGGGGAGGGGCAGAGAGAGAGGGAGACACAGAATCGGAAACAGGCTCCGGCTCTGAGCCATCAGCCCAGAGCCCAACACGGGGCTCAAACTCACGGACCATGAGATCGTGACCTGGCTGAAGTCGGACGCTTAACCGACTGCGCCACCCAGGCGCCCCTTAAACAATTCTTAATATAGACCAGAATGAACAATAGTTCCATCATTATTAATTTTTCTCATTCACATTTATGATGCCTAGAACTTAAGCAACTTAAGAAGTACAAATCTTCTTTAACATAAATTCTTTAAATGCTTACAAGTGCATCTTTTTCTTTTTACTTTTACTGTTTTTTGTTATAGTAGGTATTGATTTCTTTATGATTTTTAGATAAAACTGTTTTAAATTGAAATTATTCAAATCTGAATAGCGCTTTATTATAAAAAAATTAAAATTGTTTTTATTTACAGGCTCGAAAAGAAATTCTTAAGATTCATACAAGAGATTGGAATCCTAAACCACTGGACATATTTCTAGAAGAACTAGCAGAAAACTGTGTTGGTAAACATTGCTTTAGGCATTAAAAGATAAAATGCATGCATTTCAGAAATTAAGTTATAGTCTTGGGCAAGGTTATGTTTAAAGCAATACAGATTTTGTTTCTGGTCTCTTATTTGTGGCATGCTTTCTTTAAAAATCCTGGATATTAAATAGAGATATTTGATGAATTGGCTATTGGGGAATTTGAGAGCAATGTTAGACAGTAATAATAATAGCTATCTTTTGCTGTTTACATTTTCTAGTCATTCTGTTAAGCATTTTATATATGTTATTTTGAGAAATTCTCACATCAGTCCTGCAGGTAGCATTATCCCCAATTTACAGATGTAGAAATGGCTGAAAGAGCATAAATGATTCTCCAAAGATCATATGTGCAGTAAATGAAAAACTGGAGTTTGAACTTAGTCTGTCATTTTAAAACTCTTGTTCTTGGGGCGCCTGGGTGGCTCAGTCGGTTGAGCATCCGACTTCAGCTCAGGTCACGATCTCACGGTCCATGAGTTCGAGCCTCGCGTCGGGCTCTGGGCTGATGGCTCAGAGCCTGGAGCCTGCTTCCGATTCTGTGTCTCCCCCTCTCTCTGCCCCTCCCCCGTTCATGCTTTGTCTCTCTCTGTCTCAAAAATAAATAAAAACGTTAAAAAAAAATTAAAAAAAAATAAAATAAAAAAATAAAACTCTTGTTCTTGACCGCTGTGCTCCATTTAGTGTTTGTACATTTCACTTGCAAAAGTTGATTGATTTGTTGATGGTTATTAACCGTTACAAGTTTACTGAGTGGATGAGAGATTTTATCCTTACTCTGAATATTTTACTATATTCTATGTTGAGTTTTAATTTTCTTTTAACCATAGTCATGCTCATAGGGTGATGATTTACTTTAAAACATTTTTTTGGTTGCCTTGGATAGGATACTGTGGTGCAGATATTAAGTCAATATGCTCTGAGGCCGCTTTATGTGCTCTGCGTCGACGCTACCCACAAATTTATACCACTAGTGAGAAACTACAGTTGGATCTCTCTTCAATTAACATCTCAGCTAAGGATTTTGAGGTAGCCATGCAAAAGATGATACCAGCTGCCCAAAGAGCTGTGACATCACCTGGGCAGGCATTATCCACTGTTGTGAAACCACTCCTACAAAGTACTGTTCACCAGATCTTAGAAGCCCTGCAGAGAGTATTTCCACATGCAGAAATCAGAACAAATAAAGCTTTAGACTCAGGTATGATACTTGATCGGCCATTTAATAATCAGGAAAACTAAATGTTTTATACATCCCAGAAATGTTTTGTGGTTGGTTTTTTTGTGTGGCTTTTTTTTTGTTTTTTTGTTTTTTAGAAAACAGCCTCTTGAAAGGAATTTAGTGCTGCCTTGCCTGGATGTTTGAAGGAAACTTACTTCAAAGATTGCCCTTAATTCTGTTTGAATTTGAAGTGCATTTATATTTGTTATTCATATCTACACAAATGTTTTTGATTCTTAAATTTTGTTGTACATTTCATGGACATTGATTTGCTAACTAATGCATTACATAAACGTTTGCTTTTTGCAATCCAGAAAAGTTACTAATGTACAATTTTTTTGTTTTGTAGATATTTCTTGTCCTCTGCTAGAAAGTGACTTGGCATACAGTGATGATGATGTTCCATCCGTATATGAAAATGGGCTTTCTCAAAAATCCTTTAATAAGGCAAAAGAAAATTTTAATTTTCTTCATTTGAATAGGTATATTTCCCTTGCAGATGAATATATATAATTTCTTGTGTATAAATTCCTAAAAACTAAAAGATGGTGGTTGAAAATATAAGAATGCTAACTGATCTTCTTTTTTTAAGTTAAAATATCAAAAATTTTTTGGTATTACAGTTGTCACCATAATAGAAATTACACTGTATAAAGTAGTACTAAAATCTGTGGAGGTTGATATTTTCCAAAGACCACTTGAACTATACTGTTATAGATTGGCCAGCCATATAGTCAAAAATTTTGCCTTAAGAAAGTTAAAAATTGGTAATTTAGGAGGAAAATTTTAACTTTTGCTTTTTCTAAAATACAGCTAATTTCTTTCAGAAATGCATGTTATCAACCTATGTCTTTTCGACCAAGAATATTGATAGTGGGAGAGCCAGGATTTGGGCAGGGTTCTCATTTGGCACCAGCTGTCATCCACGCTTTGGAAAAATTTGCAGTATATACCTTAGACATTCCTGTTCTTTTTGGAGTCAGCGCTACATCTCCTGAAGAAACGTGTGCCCAGGTAATTCATTATTGCCCAGACAAGTAAGCTGTAAGAGAAGCAGTCTTCCAGAGACACAGTCTAGAATTGCTTATCCGTTTTGAACTTTTTTTTTCTCTTTCTGATTTCTACCTCCAGGTTTATGAAATAGAACTATATGTAATTGCTTAGTCATTAAAGAGTATGGGTTTAAATCACATTTCTACCATTTAATATCTGTGTGACCTAGGAAAGTTATTAGATCTCTGCCTTGTTTCCCCCATTTACAAAATGGAGATAATAATAGTATTTACCTTGTATGGCTGCTGTGAGGATTAAGTGGGTAGAGTATTTAAAACAGTGACTGCTGCATGGTAGGCACTCAGATATTCTGCTGCTTCTGTTTTTGCTATCTTTATATTAAAATTTTTCAAATTTAAGTTTTCTATTTTTTTGCATTTAACAGAAGTCTTCTAGATGTATTAAGCTGTTTTCTTCCTAATTGCTTAAAGCAGTTATGTTTTCCTAAAAATAAGACTTTTAATACTCTGATTTCTCTTCATATCGCATAAATCTTTTGCCTCTTACTAGAACTTTACAAGACTTTTACAAAACATTTAAAAATAAGACCGAAACGGGAAAGCATTTTAAAATCTTGAGGGTTTTGTATAATAATTCTGGGAAGTTAAACATTGTTCCAGACCAATAAAAAGCGAGTATTACTAACATACTAACTCTTTAACTGAATATAATTTTTTTCCCTCTCTACTAGATGATTCGTGAAGCTAAG
Source organism: Herpailurus yagouaroundi (assembly GCF_014898765.1). Lineage (NCBI taxonomy): Eukaryota > Metazoa > Chordata > Mammalia > Carnivora > Felidae > Herpailurus > Herpailurus yagouaroundi. Next base: position 32,222,715 of record NW_024412417.1, on the reverse strand, counting down.
AGAACAGCACCAAGTATAGTATATGTTCCTCATATCCACTTGTGGTGGGAAATAGTTGGACCAACACTGAAAGCCACATTTATTACATTGTTACAGAATATTCCTTCATTTGCTCCAGTTTTACTACTTGCAACTTCTGACAAACCCCATTCTGCTCTGCCAGAAGAGGTAATTTGTAGAGGGGAAAGTCACTGTACATATGATATATGGGCTTGTTGGGAAGGATGGTGGGTGTATTTATATGTGTGTATAGTAAGGCTGCATTATAAATCTTTTTCTCTTCCAAAAACGGGGTTATATGATGCATGCTATTCTGCAACTTGCCATATATATGTGTATGTGTGTGTATACACACACACTTTTTTTTTTTTAATACACAGTCTCATTCCTTTTAAAAGCAGCATGGCTTTTTCCATTGTCTTGATGTACCCAAATTTATCCAGATTCTTGTTCATAGGTATTTTGGTTGTTTTTTAGTTTTTGTTTCTATTGAACTGTTAGAGTGAGCGTCCTTGGGCTTTTTTTTTTTTTTTTTTTTTTTTAATGTTTATTTTGAGAGAGAGAGTATAAGCAGGGGAGGGTCGGAGAGAGAAAATCCCAAGCAGGGACAAGTCTTGATCTCATGAACCATGAGATCATGACCTGAGCCAAAGTCAAGAGTCAGACACTTAAATGACTAAGCCCTGAGCTTATTTTGTATGAGCATTACTATGTGGATTTTTCTAGCATCCATTCCTAAAAGTGGAATAACTGTAGCTTAGTTGAAGAGTATGCACATTTAGAATTTTTGTTTGTACCAAATTACTGTATTTTCAAGTTAGTGCCTGTTTAGACAACTACCATGGACAAAAGTTCATGCTTTTTCTGCCTGAAATACTCATCTAGATATTTGCCTGGCGTGATCCTTTATTTTTCTCAGGTCTCTGCCCAGAGACCTCTGCCCACGTACAGATACGTGGCCTTCCCTGATCAGTTTCTCAATTATAGTGATCAGCTCCTCTGCCCATCACTCTCTTTTCCCTTACTGTATTTTGTTTTTACCACTGCTTGCCATTAAATATTTATGTTTGCCTCTCTGTCTCCTAGTGAAATGTAAAATACATGAAGAGACTTTTTTTTCCACCTTTCAATTCTCAGAGTACATAATAAGTATATTGTAGGCTTCTCTGTGGTTTGTTTTGTTTTTAATGACTGAATTTAATGAGTTTTCCATATCTTTGACAAAATTGGTTTGCATATTTTAGAACGTGAGTAGGAAGATAAATTCAAATATTTTATCAAAGAGATATTTATTGAGTGCTTATTCTGTGTCAGGCATAGTTCTGGGTAATGGAGTATAGCATTGAAAAATACAAAAATTTCTCTATCTTCCTAGGGCTCACACACACCTTAGTTGAGAAAGTAAAAATAAATAGATAAAATGTATAATATTAACCTATTGCTATGGAGAAAAATTTAGCTAAGCAATGCCAAGAGAGTGTGGTAGGGTCACAGTGTTAAATAAATAGTCTTAAGTAAGGCCTAAGACGATGACTTTTGAGCAAAGACCTGAAAAAGGTAAAATAGTAACCCATTTGGGGCATCTGAGGGACAAAGGTTCTTGGCAGAAGAAAAGCAAGTGCAAAGACCCTGAGGCAAAAGTGTGTTTGATGTGTTAGAAAAATAGCTTAAGAAGACCAGGGTGGCTAGAGCCAAGTGAGTGGAGAGCAGAGTAGAAGGAAATGAGATTGAGTTATCTGAGGACAAGAATGATGTCCCTGATGGCCCTGTTTTAATAGTTAATTGTGAGGTATTCAGCTGGAATTTGAGCAAGCTGGGAAACATATTAAGTGTATGTTATAGACTCTTAATAGCTTCTAGTTTAGTTAATTTAGTTCTGGACTCTTCCTTTATACTTGATCTTTTATGTGGATATTCCACTTTTGGTGAAACACTTTCTTTACTATTCAGTTTGTTAACTCTGATTCCTAAAAAATCAACTTATTTTGAGAGGCTTCCATTTCTTTATCTGTTTTCTGAGTGCTATCTAGAACCTGCCAAGTCTGTTTTCATCATGACAACTCTTTGTGTATTCGAATGCTCTATTATGTTTATTTGCATCTCCCCACTCTGACTCAAACTTCTTCACACTAAACATTTCTTCTGTGATAACAGTATATTCCTTAGGGTTGTTAATACAGTAGAAGTTTATTTCTCACTCGCTTAACTATACTGTGCAGGTGACTACATTCAGGTCTTAGCCTCCTCCCATGTAGTCATTCCAGACATTCAGGCTGAGAGAACTTTCTCAGTTTCATCACGTGACTTTGCAGCCTGCTTTTACTCCACCCCACTGAAAGGAGTGGCCCATTTATGTGCCTGATTTGAAAGATATGTATCATTTTCTCTCCCATTCCATTGGCTGAACCTCACATGGCTGTACCTAACAGCAAGGGAGACTAGGAAGTATGACAGAGCAGTGTGCCTAAGAAGAAGAGGACATGGGCCTGATAATAGGCTCTGCCACACATCACATATTTTTAGTTTCTTCAGAATTCTGACACTCTCCTGAATGTCTTTATATTCCCTTTGAAAAGCTGTACCCAGAATGAAGTACTCTAGCAGTGTTCTGCTTAACAAAGTAAAGAAGAATTACTATTTAGTAGCCACATTATACCATTGGCTTATTGTACTCACTGTCAGTTAAAACATTGTTAATCATTTTGAAATTTGAGAGATAATTTTATACTCTTGATAACAAGACAAAATAGCTGAGCATTCTTAATATAGATGTAGGGAGGTTGAAAATCTGCAGTCCGTTTAATCTGAGATAACTTTGTCAAGAATGTGGGAATTCTGCACTTAAAGATCTTTCTTTGAAGAATAGCTTCTCTGTTTTTTGGGGGTAATATTTCTTAAGCATATAATTGTAAACTGAGTAAAGCATCCCAGTATCACACTGCATGGTAGGGTGGAGTGGGCACAGGACCATGGATTGCTTATTTTAAAAAATGAATAATGTAATTTATATGGCTATAAATAAGCAAGTCCACTTTGAGCCTTATATAGTTTTTAGTGGTTCATTGATACTGTCTGTATAGCATTGGGCTATATAATAAATGAGAACACCGTGTACCATTTTTAGCTACATTGGAGCTTGTCCATCTCAGAATTGTAGTCAGAGTACCTATATCCATGAGCACTAGTGAACCCTTAACAATTTAGCAGCATGGGAAAAATGAGAAAGAATGTTCTGAATAGATTAGCAACTTTCACGAACCCATGAAAGAGCAGTGGGGATTAGATTGATGAGGGTTACCACAGTTCAAAGCATGTGCATGAGAGGACTGCTTTCCAAGATGGGAATGGTTTCTAGCGCTGAGGCAATGCTGGAAAGGAATTGAAAGAGCCCTTGGACAACTTTGAGTTAATTAGTTTTCTTCACTTCTGGCCATACCAGGCAGAAGTCAGCAAAGCTGTTCATCCTCAGCTAGAGCAGTGAGGTTGGGCCCAAAGACTACTGTGTCAGAACAGTGACTATCTGTGGCTGATCAGGAGGAATGGGAAAACCCTGTGCTCAGAAAGCAAATTACAGGTAAATTTTATTTCTAGTATAGGCTAGCTTCTTCATATAATCACTGGGAGTAGAAGCTAGAATAGCTTGACAGCTATGGACAGTCAAGAATTCAAAGGCAGGCAAAGAGGAGCTTATAAATAAGCATTTGAGAAGGACAGCTCAATGAATAATCATATCCATGTATCGCCAACAGACTGTTGTAGAAAAGAACCAAATGGAGATGTTATAAATGAAGTAACTCCCCGCACCCCCAAGTAAAAACTCTGTGAGGCTTTTGAAAAAGAGCAGACACAGATAAAGAGTGAATTAGCAAGATGGGAGATTGTGACACCGGGAATTCTTACCCTATCTGATACAAAAGGACAGAGATTTGAAAAATCAGGAAAAAAAGTTAGAATACAGGAGATCAATTCAGGTCTAACACCTGTTTAATGGGCTTTATGATAGGGAAGGGAAAGTAAATGTAGAAGAGAAAATGTAAGTACAGAGGAAAATTTTTAAATCTTCTGAGAGAAAAAATACTACTAGAAAGGACTAAAAATCAAATTGCTTCTACCTTCTCATTGGTAACACTAGCTACTAAGGAGACAACTGAGCTATAGTTTCAAAGTTTTGAAAGAAAATAATTTTAAACCTTAATTTCCTTCCCAACAAAGTTAGCATTTGAATGAGAGCAAAACAAAGATATTTTTGAATATGCAGTGCCTAAGAAACTATGACCAATGACTCAAACCCTTGATTGAAAGAATTATTAAAGGATTATTTCTCTTGGATTTTTATTTTGTGGAAGTGGCATATAAGAAGCAGTGAACAAAGAAAACAGTAAAACTTATTGTCACAAAATTGTGATAGAAAAAAATTTTTAAGGAATGTGAAACTAAATCTAAGTTGGTCTTAGTCTGAACTTGATAATGGCAAGAAGGATGTAGCAATGGAGAATAAGGAAATAAAAGCACATTCAGATCTTTGTCTGATATCTAGATATTGATTAACCTTACAGTTTTCTAGAAAAAAGAAACAGGTATTTCTGTTAACAGTTATAACAATAAAAAATAGAAATACAGCATATAACTTACAAGCCATGAGAGAGGGGGAAAGGGTACAAATTCCAACAAAATAGGTGGATTCTAAAATTCAATAGAGAAGGAATAAGTGCTTGAATTTCCAAGAAAATGTTGAAAAACCAATGAGGAGCTTCTAAGACCATCAAATATTAAAGCATACCACAAAATTAAAAATTAAAACTGTGGAATTCGGGCCAGCATGGGCAAATTAATGTAATATAGTCCACTGGTAGACTCTTGTTTGCATAGTAATTTAGTAAATGAATTAACAAAAATAGAAACCTTTCATAAATGATGTTGGGACAACAGGAGGAAAGTTTCATATAACATACTAGGAACATTTTCATAAATATGGGAGCGTGGAAGACCCTGCGAATCAGGTCATGCAAAAGCTATGAATGTAAACTTCTAGATGTCAAAGATACACAAAACAAAGTGCATAAGCATCACACAAGGAATAAATATTATTCTCTAATAATACTGGAAAGGGTTGAGAGATTGGCTAGAAACATCCTTTGGGGATCTTTTTTGCCCTTTTTTTTTGGCAGTAAAATATGCAGTGTACTTTGTCACTGAACTGTACACTAGTGTCTTTTAAGTGTACAGTTCATTGACAAAGTACATTGCATTAAGTACATTCACAGTGTTGTACAGCCATCACCAATATCCATTTCCAGAATGTTTTCATCATCCCAAACAGAAACTCTATACCCAGTAACCAGTTACTCCCCATATCCTCCTTTCCCAACCCCCCCCCCAGTAACTTCTGTTATAATAACTTTCTGTCTCTATGAATTTACCTATTCTACATATCTGTGTAAGTGGAATAATATGGTATTTGTCCTTTTGTGACTGGCTTATTTCACTTAGCATGTTTTCAGATTTTATCCATGTTGTAGCGTGCATTAAAATTTCACTCCCTCTTGGGGCACCTGGGTGGCTCAGCCAGTTAAGTGTCCGACTTTGGCCCGAGTCATGATCTCTTGGTTTGTGGGTTCAAGCCTTGCGTCGGGCTCTCTCCTGACAGCTTAGAGCCTGGAGCCTGCTTCAGATTCTGTGTCTTCCTCTCTCTCTGCCCCTCTCCTGCTCATACTCTGTCTCTCAAAAATAAATAAACATTAAAAGAGATTTTTTAAATTTCACTCCTTTTTAAGGCTGAGTAATATGCCATTGTATTTATGTATCACATTTTTATCCATTCATCTGATGATGAACATTTGGATTGTCTCTACTTTTTGCCTACTATGAATAATCCCGCTATGATTATTGGTATACAAGGATCAGGTTGCATGGTGGTTTTTTTACCCCCAATTCTTCTGTACTGGATTATGTGGTAACTCCGTGTTTTCCACAATGGCTGCACCATTTTAACATTCATACCAGCACAGAGGTTCTAATTTCTCCACATCCTCACTAGCACTTGTTAATTTCTAGCCTTTATTATTTTTTTTTATTATTATTTGTAAGTACTCTCTACACCCAACATGGGGCTCAAACTCACAACCCCAAGATCAAGAGTTGCATACTCCACTGACTGAGCCAGCCAGGTCCCACTAGCCTTTTTTTTTTTTTTTTCAATTTTTTTTAAAAATTCATTTGAGAGGGGCGCCTGGGTGGCGCAGTCGGTTAAGCGTCCGACTTCAGCCAGGTCGCGATCTCGCGGTCCGTGAGTTCGAGCCCCGCGTTGGGCTCTGGGCTGATGGCTCAGAGCCTGGAGCCTGTTTCCGATTCCGTGTCTCCCTCTCTCTCTGCCCCTCCCCCGTTCATGCTCTGTCTCTCTCTGTCCCCAAAATAAATAAAAGTTGGGAAAAAAAATTTAAAAAAAAAAATAAATAAAAATTCATTTGAGAGAGAGAAAGCGCACACATGCGCAGAGGAAGAGGGGGAGAGAGAATCCCAAACAGGTTCCGTGCTGTTAGCACAGAACCCGACATGGGACTCAAATTCACAAACTGAGATCGTGACCTGAGCCAAAATCAAGCGTCCACATGACACTGAACTGACTGAGCCACCCAGATACCCTATGCAAAGTTATAGCCTTTATTTTTACTGAACAACCACTCCTTCTCCTATCTCACTTTGGGTTGTGAAAGTGAATTAATTGATCTCAACAAAACCCTGGAAATAAAACATTGCCATGTCAGTTACCATGTGAACTTCAGAGTCTTGAGTTTTAAAGAAGATCCCATATTTTTTAGTTGCTAATCTGTGCATACACGATTTATATGTAACTCCAGCATACGTAAAAGATCTGTGTTTTAAAAACATCTCTTTATTGCATAGTTCAGGTTATTAAAAATATGTGTATAATAACCTACTGTTGCATTGATTAATACATACACAGTATTGTGTATTCACATATATAATGCATGTATTTTCTCTTTTAAGGTGCAAGAATTATTTATCCGTGATTATGGAGAAATTTTTAATGTCCAGTTACCTGGTAAAGAAGAACGGACAAAATTTTTTGAAGATTTAATTCTAAAGCAAGCTGCTAAGCCTCCTGTATCAAAAAAGAAAGCAGGTTAGTTTCTCTGTCAAAGTTTAATATATAATAATTCCAAGACAGTGGGAATAAAATATTAATAGCATCGTCATCTTCTAACACAAACTCAAAACCCCAGTCATTAGGTTGATACCTCTACTGCTTATAAATCTCTGTGCTTCCCATTAAAGTAGACTGAAGATCTTAAAGCATACGAGGCCTTTCTTTCCTAGTATACTCCCAGTCCATGTAGAATTGCAGCTGGAATTCATAGTAAAGCCCCAGCCCATTTTCGGCACTTTCGTTCTCCCCTCCTTCCCCCACCTCCTTCTTTGCAAAGCACTCTAACTTTACACCACATGCAACATATTCCTGCCTTTTCTAATTCCATTCATTCTTTTGCTCCCTTTCAGTAATGCTTCTATCCCCATTTGCCTATCTCTGCCTAAGGACCCATTTGTCCTACTACTGTAACTCATTTTTCACTCCTTAACATATCTAGGCAAAATTAATTTTCTATCATTATGACCCACTGTACTTTTTTCATACTAATATCACATTACAGAGATGTGATAATTATCTGTTACTTACTCCTTTAGTAGATTGCCAGTTTATTAGGGCAGCACTCTCATACTCCTTTTTTATTTTTTATTTTTTTTATTTTTATTTATTTATTTTTTAAAAAATTTTTTTTTTCAACGTTTTTTATTTTATTTTTTGGGACAGAGAAAGAGCATGAACGGGGGAGGGGCAGAGAGAGAGGGAGACACAGAATCAGAAACAGCCTCCAGGCTCCGAGCCATCAGCCCAGAGCCCGACGCAGGGCTCGAACTCACTGACCGCGAGATCGTGACCTGGCTGAAGTCGGACGCTTAACCGACTGCGCCACCCAGGCGCCCCTCATACTCCTTTTTTAATCCTGAGTACTTGTACATATCTGTTTAAACAAAATTAAACTTGTTACATTTGAAACATAACACAATTTTTTATTACTTTAAAAATTAACTAGTAAAAAGCTTTTTTTTAGTAGAATATTCTTGTTCTGAAAATAATGCATTTTCAAAGTTTTAATAGCCTCATAAGTGATCTTAAAATGGAAAAGAGGTAATGACTTAGGAATTCGCATTCCAAATTACAAGTTACCAATTATTGTAGGAAGGGATGTAGGGATAGAGATTATGGTAACACTTTAGTGTTTCAAATCCTCTATTCCTGGGGTCTATAAGGAGGATAACCCCTGAAAGCCTGGCTACTGTGTGCACCAAATTATTTGTCGCCCTTGATATGATGAGAGAGTAGTAACTAAAATCTTCCATTCATGTGAAGTTTTGCAGGCTTTGGAGGTTCTCCCTGTGGCACCACCACCTGAGCCAAGACCTCTAACAGCAGAAGAAGTGAAACGACTAGAAGAACAAGAAGAAGATACATTTAGAGAACTGAGGATTTTCTTGAGAAATGTTACACATAGGCTTGCTATTGACAAGCGATTCAGAGTATTTACTAAACCTGTTGACCCTGATGAGGTATTGATTTAATCTTTGGATCAAATGTGTTCTAAACTATAATATTATTAGAGAATATTTGAATAGTTTATGTGGTTCCCTGTCTACACTCTGAACTTCTTTCCTTTGTGTGGAATATATAGAGTAGTGTCCTAAGCACATGGAGACTTAAGAACTATGTAACACATTTTTCTTTCCTCCAGAGAGTAGCCAGTGAACTTTGTGATTTAAGAATGACTTAATGCTACATGATATTATTGTAACCTACACGGTTTAGAATGAGCTGAAATAATAATAAACTGAATAAGTGAAATCTTAAGTTGACATTGAAGGATGGGTGGCGTTCGGACAAGGAAAGAGGTATAAGATATTACTGGAGATATGGGTGCCCAAGAACACGAGTAAATACAAAATAAAACCAGCTTTAAATAGAGTCAAAGGTTTAATATTAATATATTATCATTACTTCTTATAGATTTATTCTCTCACCCCTGTATTGCCTGGCAGAGCAACTAGGCTCCAGTGTTTTTATGTTCTGAGTTCATTTAGTGATTTGCTTGAATTTTAGGTTCCTGATTATGTCACTGTGATAAAGCAACCAATGGACCTTTCATCTGTAATCAGTAAAATTGATCTCCACAAGTATCTGACTGTGAAAGACTATTTGAGTGATATTGATCTGATCTGTAGTAATGCTTTAGAATACAATCCGGATAGGGATCCTGGAGGTAAGCATTAGTGGGTTTTTTCCCCAGGGAGGGGGCAGGAACAGGGGCTGCTAACATTTAGTGAGGGTTGACTGTATGCCAGGTAATATACTATAAACATTTTACATTCACAATGCCATTGAATACAGCATTATTCTCATTTTACAGTTGAGGAAAATGAAGTTAGGTTAGAAAACTTATTCAGGATCATACTGCCAGGAAGTGACAGAGGCAAAATTTGAATGCATGTTTCTTTGATGCCAAAATACCTGTATTTATTAACTGTTGTGTGATGTATCCTCTAATGAGACACAGAATCACTAACAACCTCACTTCTTTCATTTGTTTATCAGTGTTCTGTCTCGAAGTAGAAAATAAACACCCTGTAATAAAAAAGGTTCAAAAGAATTTTCTTAGTTTAGACCATTGCAGTTTTTATTACAAAAGTAATGTATAATACTTACTAATAATTTTTTTAAAATTTTTTACATTTATTTATTTTTACGTTTATTTATTTTTTGAGACAGAGAGAGACAGAACATGAACAGGGGAAGGGCAGAGAGAGAGGGAGACACAGGATCTGAAACAGGCTCCAGGCTCTGAGCGGTCAGCACAGAGCCTGACACGGGGCTCGAACTCACGGATCGTGAGATCATGACCTGAGCCGAAATCGGACGCTTAACCGACCAAGCCACCCAGGCGCCCCTAACGTTTATTTATTTTTGAGACAGAGACAGCATGAATGGGGGAGGGTCAGAGAGAGAGAGGGAGACACAGAACCTGAAACAGGCTCCAGGCTCTGAGCTGTCAGCACAGAGCCTGATGCGGGGCTTAAACTCACGAACCACGAGATCATGACCTGAGCCGAAGTCGGACGCTTAACCAACTGAGCCACCCAGGCGCCCCTATATTTTTAAAACCAAGCCTCCTAGATTTATTATGGTGATCACTTCATAATGTATATAAATATTGAATTACTGTGTTGTACACTTGAAACTAATATAATATTATAAGTTAACTACACTTCAATAAAAAATAAGTCACCCATTTTCTCTCTCCAAAGGTGGACACTATTAAGTTTGGGGATAACTTTTTTAGATCTTTTCTATACATATACCCATTCTGTCCTCACCTACACAGGCAATTAAAAAATAAGATTTGTAAGGGCACCTGGCTGGCTTAGTCGGTAGAGCATGTGACTCTTGATCTGGGGATTGTGGGTTTGAGTCTCACATTGGGTGCAGAGATTACTTAAAGTCTTTAAAAAATAAATAAAATTTATAAAATGAGGGAATTTTTAATGACACTTGTTCATATATGTAATCTATCTATCTATATATGATATAAACTTACTCATATCCAAAAATATTCTTTCTTAGGTGCTTCTTTTTCTTAGCTTCCTGTTTTTCTTTTGTGGCTAGTGTCCTTTACCCTCAGTGGATAGTTTTGGTTTTTTTTTTAATAGTCCTGTTAACTCTCTCCCCAGTACATTGGCTTTCTGTTTTCTAATTGGAAGTGTTTATAAATTGGCCTGATTAGCACAGGGACCTACTGAGAGTTTGTTCAGCAATTGAAAAGCTCTCTGTTCTTCCCCTCCCAGTCATTACCCTCATCTTCCCTAGGCATTTCCCTGTAATTCAGAATTCTATAGGTAAACCCTGGGAAACAGGTTACCAACCTGAGAACACCTCTTAATTGTCGAAAGAAGGAAGCATTTACAGTGAAGGCTGAGAATCGCTTCTCGGCCTTTTGGCTAAGATCAAGTGTACAGTGAAGGCTGAAGACTTTTTCTGTTTCATTGCAGTCATACTGCTGCTGCTGCTTCTGTCCATCATGACAATCTAAAATTACTTGAGACCAGTGGTGTTGAAACTTTAGCAGGCAATCAGTGTCTCCTAGAGGACTTGTTAAGATGCAGCTTGTAGGGGCCCATCTCCATGGTTTCTGATTCTGTAGATGTAGGGTAGGGCCTGAGAATTTACATTTCTGACAAGGTTCCAAGTGATGCTCATGCTACCATAGTTGGGGAATCAGTGCTTAGACTTTTGCCTGTGCCCGAATTAGAAATCCCCTGAGGAATCTTTCTGATACTATAGCTATTGCTGTCAACTCTTAACCTGGGTGTGAATATTGCCTATTGCCTTATGAGGGAATTGATCCAGGTGTTCAAGCAATTTTACATTCAGTTATTACCTGCCGTCTGCCTCAAAGCATATTCCAGTTTTTAGTGCTTGGACTCTGAGTTTAGGGGGCTTTTCCAGTGTTTCCTGTATAGGGTTGCTATTTAATTGTCTTTCTGTTTAGTTTCTCTGTCAATGAAGTAACATCGTCTCTATATCTTCTAAAATTCTTTTACATCCCTGGCTCACTAATGATACAGCCTTCCTTGCTGTTTTTGTTGTTGTCCTGTTGTTATATAGTCTTGCTGTTGATTGATTCTTCTATTTTTTTCTGATATTTCACAGGGAGCTAGATAGGACAGAGCAATAAAATTGTTTGGGGTTAGTCTGCTGAATTAAATCTGACATCCAGAACATTAGATTAACAGCAAAAACAGAACAATACAATTCCAGTAACTTTTAGTCTTCCTGGTAAAAGTAAAAAAGGAATTTTGACTTTCTTTTCTTTTTCGCCCCCCGGCCCCCCGGCCCCCCCCCCCCCCCCACAATTTTAGCCCAACATGTTGAGTTTATTTTTGGGAAATTATTAAAAAGAAATTTTAAAATTATATTCTTTGTTCATTTCTCAGATCGTCTAATTAGACATAGAGCCTGTGCTTTAAGAGATACTGCCTATGCAATAATTAAAGAAGAACTTGATGAAGACTTTGAGCAGCTTTGTGAAGAAATTCAGGAATCTAGAAAGAAGAGAGGTAGGAAAATGATTTGGCATCAGAAAAAGATGCTTCTCATTTAGTGTATTGAGTTCTTTTAATTAATCCTTCGTGTAATTTTGAGATCTGGACATTTGACTTGATATTCCATGTCTACTTATAAGGTTGTAGCTCCTCAAAATATGCCCCATCTTACTATCATGTGATGCCAAAGCAAAATTCCACCTCTGTTGGTGATAAAAGATCAGAATCAGAGCAGAATGATAAACTAAAGACACCCAGTACTCCTGTGGCTTGCAGTACTCCTGGTAAGTGCACTTGGGTAATTTTTACTTATGAAACTAGCCTTTATTCTCTACTGATGCCATTTACTTTCTCTTTAGTTTTCTCTATTTATATTAATGTGATGAATTACCTTGATTTTGTTAGTATTAAGGCAACTTTGCATTGTTGAAATACATCCAGGTTTATAGTGATATACCGCTTGTAGTCCCAGTTCACCTTCATCTAATTGCAGGATTGACTGATTTGAAATTGAATTTCATTTCTGTAAATTCCAGTTTGTGTCCCTTTCCTCCTTATTCTTAGGGTATAACTCCACCAGGCACTAATCCAAAGCCTATGGGTTTTCCCAGGGCCTCCCTTCCTTGGAAAGCTCTTATTAATTATAGTTTTTGTTCTTTGAGCCCCATAAATGTCTGACTCTCCTCAGATCTTAGATTCTCAGTTATTCGTTTGTTCTCCCAGATTCTGGTGCCATAATTCCTCAGTGCCTTGTTAGATCTCAGATGCTTTTAAACAAAATTTTTAAAACTCTGTGTGTGTGTGTGTGTGTGTGTGTGTGTGTGTGT
>NW_024412417.1:32183801-32209707 GCF_014898765.1 Herpailurus yagouaroundi | reverse complement strand
GTGTGTGTGTGTGTGTGTGTGTGTGTGTGTGTGTGTGTGTGTGTGTAAATAGACGTGGAAAATGTCTTCTTTAAAACAACCCATTCTTAGCTATATACCCATCAGGAATGCATACATTATGTTCACCAAAATACATGTATAAGAATGTTCATGGAACTAGTATTCATAATAATCCAACACTGGGAGCAATCCAGATGTCCATCAACAATAGAATGGGGGTGTGCCTGGGTGGCTCAGTCCTTTGAGCGGCCTGGCTGACTCTTGATTTCAGCTCAGGTCATGATCTCTTGGTTTGCGGGTTGGAACCCCACACTGGGCTCTGTGCTGACAGTGTGGAGCCTGCTTGGGCTCTCTCTCTCTCTCCTCTCTCTCTGCCCCTTCCCCGCTTGCACTCTCTTTCAAAATAAATAAACATTTAAAATATATATAAAAAATTTAAAAAAAGCCACAATAGAATGGGAAATATCAATTATTGTACAACAGTGAGAATGACTAAACTTGAAGTGTGTGCCACAGTATGGATGCATCTCCCAAGCATAATAATATTTCAGTGTAGGTATCCTGCCTCTAGCCCAGACAGAATGTTTAATCTCTGTATATCTTTAGTTTCTTCAGCTGTAAAATGATGTTGATAATGGTCGCAAACCTGATCAGGTTAAAGTGGAATTTCAGTGAGTCAGTACACACATAAAGAGCTTGGAAGGTATTACTCAGCAATCAAAAAGAATGAAATCTTGCCATTTGCAACAACATGGATGGAACTGGAGGGTATTATGCTAAGCGAAATAAGTTCGAGAAAGACAATCTTATGATTTCACTCATATGTGGAATTTAAGAAACAAAACAGATGAACACAGGGGAAGAGAAGGAAAAATAAGATAAAAACAGCGAGGGAGGCAAACCATAAAAGACTCTTAAATACAGAGAACAAACTGAGGGTTGCTGGAGGGGTGTTGGTAGGGGGATGGGTTAAATGGGCAATGGGGATTAAGGAGGGCCCTTGTTGGGATGAGCACTGGGTGTTCTAGATAAGTGATGAATCATTAAATTCTGCTCCTGAAACCATTACTATACTATGTGTTAACTAACTTGGATTTAAATTAAAAAAAAACAAAAAAAAAAAAACCAGCTTGGAAGAGTTCCCACTATATGGTAGGCACTATAAGTATAGGCTATTTTTAGTCTTGCCCTCCCTTCCTCCAGTTCATTCTTCATACTCCTCCCACAATGATTTTTGTAATACAGTCATTGGACAATTCATATAATTGACCTTCTTAAAGTCATTCAAGATTTTAAAAAAATTATTCAGGGTAAAATCCAAACTCCTTAGGGTGACAGGTGATTGCCCTCTTTTGGCCTTCTTCTTACAGTGCTCTCTACCTTTGTTTCTGTGTTCCAATCATACAAGACTGTAGTGGCTTCTCAAGCTCTCTACCCTCTTATATATCAGGAGGTATTTTTTCCCCACTTACTTGGACTTTAGAAAATTGCTGAATGTTCTTCTATTCTTTTCTTTAAATTCTTTGAAGCTCAGTTGAAGAGGAAAATCCGCAAAAAGTCAAAGTGGTACTTAGGCACCATAACAAAACGAAGGAGGATTTCACAAGTGAAAGATGAGAGCCAAAATGTCACAGATGACAAAATTGAGAGTGATACAGAGGAAAATCAAGACACAAGTGTAGACCACAATGAGACTGGAAACACAGGAGAGTCCTCAGTGGAAGAAAATGAGAAACAGCAAAATGCCTCTGAAAGCAAAATAGAATTGGGGAATAATAACTCAAGTATTTGTGATACTGAGCATGAACTTGAAGAATCTGGGAAAACTACAGCATGCACAGAATTGAGGAAAGATAAAATTGTTTGCAACGGAGATGCTTCTGGCTCTCAGATAATAGATATTTCTGATGAAAATGAAGCTAAAGGTAAGGCTTTCTCAAGCAACTTACTAATTATAATTTTAAAAGATGTTTCACTCAAAGTTCTTAAATGACTGATTACCATTTCAGTTTATTCCTTTTCCTTTTCTTTCAGAATGCAGGTGTTAATTAGAAACAAATTAGCATTAACTTTACTTGCTATTTAGCTTGTAAATCACTGCTAAAACTATAGTGTGGCATCATATAGACCTGGAATTGAACCCCTAGTCCACTACTTAGTAGTTTGTGACCTTGGGCAAGGTCTTGTCCTATCAGTCTCAGTTTTCTCATCAGCAAAATTGGGGTGGATGGTAGTCAGGTAATGAAATACTTTGAGACTTGAATAAAAGAATTCATCTAAAGCATGTAGCAAAGTACTTGGCTACACAGTTTTTAAAAACTGGCAGGATACCCTCTTCTTTTTAAGCAAGAGAAGCAGTTTTCTGTGATCCTAGCTGAGTGGTGTAGAACATCACTCACCCCCATCATTCCTCTGCTTCTCTTAAAGGTTAAGTCCAAGATTATTTCTACTTATTGTAATGATCCTGCTCCCAAAGTTATTCATTTAGAATTGTCTTCTGTCTGAATCTTCTTGGATCTTTAGCAGTAGATTTGTTTGGGTTTTGGAAAAGCCAAACGTTATTTAGTCTTAAAAAGCAAAAAGAGGGGTAACAGAGTCAAAATTTATTTTGGTCAAAAACAAGTATTGATAATGTTAATGAGACTTTTTTTCCCCAGTGGCTTATAGGCTGTAGGGAAACCTTTTATCAAGCAATTCCTTGAAATGAGTTCTAGTGTGTTTGAGTAACCATAGCATAATGGACTAGGATATAGCCTTTCCAGTGTGGATATTTTAGGTGTTAGTCCTCTGGCTATATGAGGCAGTATGTTTTATGTGGATTCAGAGTTTTCTTTTTCTTTTATCATCTTTTTAAAAAGGATACTATTTAATGGGGTACAGGTACTTGTTTACATATCAGCAGATTTGGGTTCTTGTCCTAGCTCTTAACAACAATTAGGTATATTGACCTTAGAAAAGTCTCTTCACCTCTCTTGACCTCATTTTTCCTATCTATTAGTGAGTTGGTTATTCTAGGTTGGAGATAGGCAAACTTTTTCTATAAAGAGACAGATAGTAAATAGCCATACAGCCTCTGTCACAACTAGTCCACTCTGTTAGAAAAGTAACATTGACATACATATGTAAAATGGGCATGGTTGTGTTCTAATAAGATTTTATTTATAGCCATAGGGCAGATTAGGCCTATGGGTGGTAGTTTGCAATGCTTAGATTACTGAGGTCCCTTCCAGCTCTTAAAGTCTATGAATCTTGTATCTAAGTATAGAATAGTTCAACCTGTTGAGGATGCTTTGAAAAACTCAATTTGAGAAGTACTTCTCTCTCCCTTTTTTTTTTTTTTTGAGTGTGTAAATGGCAGTATCTTAATTTTACAGTAAAGCGAATCAACCAGAATCAGTGTCTGTATTTAGTAAATATGTCCTGCTAGGTAATCTGCCTAATATTTATGTTAAGCATTATAATGTCTGTGAACCAAATAATAGTTCATTTTTCATCCTAGAAATGTGCATTCTGCGAATGACTCGAGCTAGACGTTCCCAAGTAGAGCAACAGCAACTCATCAGTGTTGAAAAGGCTTTGGCAATTCTTTCCCAGCCTACACCCTCACTTGTTGTGGACCAGGAGCGATTAAAAGTATGTAAATTGAAATCGTAATGCTTTCATTGTGCAGATTAGTAACATAAGCCACCAAAAATGACTTGTAATAGTATATTTTATCAATTTGGCAATAAATAATGACCTTTTATGAAAGGATGAACTTGGTATGGAATAACTTTCATAAAAGCAGTAGTTAGAGATGGCTAGTGTATTGATATTGTAGTTCTTAACATATTTGTCTGCATTATTGATCCTATACATTGTTTTTATGGCCATCATCAGTGAGCATTTTAGTTGGTTTTTACTTAACTCTACTGGCATTTTTTTGGTTAACTGAGGGGTCATGGCATATTCTTGTAGGGCCAGACTTGAAGCATCACAGATATCCAGTGAGTCCATTCCAGTCATAAGAAAAAACATTGAGCAAATATGAAAAAGCCTTTTTATAAGAAAAAAAACTGAAGTAGTGAGGTAGTTCACCGTTTATGTGCTCTTTTTGTTGCACTTTATAAGGTACCTACAGTGCCATAAAATACCCTGCAAAAATGTTGCTTTTTTGCTTATTAATCTTTGAGATTTCTTTGACAGACTTTAGTTTGTCCGTAGAGATTTCTAGCTAAAGTTGCAATTGGACACCTCCTCAGCTACAGTTTTTAGGATGGGAGTTCCCCAGGGCAGAGACGACCAGGATTACAGAACGATGATGCTGAGTTAACTGTTGCTAACTGTCAGAGCCACTAGCAGTGTCACCACGTCTCACCAAATAGCTAGGTCTGCCCTCACTCTGGCTTATATGCTAAAAATTCCCCACATCTTCAAAAATATAGTATCTTGTCTCATGGAATTTATCTCTCATATATATAAACACTCGTGTTTTCTTTTAGAATCTTTTGAAGACTGTTGTTAAAAAAAGTCGAGAATACAATATTTTTCAGTTGGAGAATTTATATGCAGTAATCAGCCAATGTATTTATCAGCATCGCATGGACTATGACAAAACAGCACTTATTCAGGTAAACCAATCTATATAAGGAATTATAAGATGATAAGAATTCTTAAAGACCATTTTTTAATATGTGGATTATGGACTATTTCTAGACACAGACAAGTTCTGTGCTTTTTGAAATCTAGCACTTCACTAGTTTGTGTTTCTTCAAAAAACATTGCAACTATTGTATTAGAAGACTATGAAAAGTCTCTATTTTGTGTGTGTATTGATGAAGATATAAAGCTCTTTTAAAGATAAGACTTAAGATGGATCAATCTGTATGTCTTTACCTACTCTTTATAGTGAGCATTGGTACTAATTTTTAAAAATAGATATTGGATGATAATATAGTATACTATACACACTACTGGTACCTACTAATATAGCTACTAGTATATAATATACTCAGTAATTAGTATATCTACTAAGTATAACATGGTACCTAAATAGCATAATATGTATGTAACATTAGTACCTACAAAATATGAAATATTAATACCTAGAAATACACTAGTGCCTTGATTATAACTATTTGAACTTAACATAAGACGAATGCATCTCAGACTCATTTCAAAGGGATTTAAATGAAGTCCCATTGGTGATATCAGTTTGTGTGATAGTCCTAAATACTGAACTAAATTTCTATTTTCACTATCATATATGGGTTAATAATATTCTTGAGGTTGTTGACAAAATAGATGTAATGTTTCTTTAGCTTTTCATATTGAAAGTTACTATTTTTCCTTCTTACTCTTTATCTAGAAAATGGAGCAAGAGGTAGAAAACTTCAGTTGTTCCAGATCATGATGTCTTGGTATCAAATATTCTTTATATTCAGTTCCTATTTAATTCACCTTTGTTGTGTCCGTATAACTGGTGCGAGATGAAATCCTGCATCTTTAAGGAAAAGATTAAAATAGTAAATAAAAATATTTAAGCTTTCTTGGTATTTATGTACATGTGTAAGATAAATTACAGAGATAACTGATAAATATTGAAAGTTTGATTGAAAAAGGCACTGTAGTAATAGTAATTCTGTAGCATATGAAGTGTGGCCAACTCTTAATAAAAGTAATTTTGATAACTAATGTTTTATGGCACTTAAGAGTAATTAGTGACATTGATATTTTTTGTTTTGAGCACTTTTAAGTTTTTTCCTTCCTAAAAATAGTTTCTTGTATCAGACTAGAAACTTAATCATTGTGTCTTTGCCATTCTTTTTTTTTTTTAATTCCCATCTCTCGTTTTCCTTTACCTTTCTTTGCCCAGTTACTTAAAAGCCAGGATTCAAGTCATGATTTGTGGGAAGGTCCTTGAACAACTTCTGTACATGAATGTCAAAATTGATGCTTTTTAGATAAACATTTTTATAATTCTGATTTGGGTTAATAAAGATTTTAAATATTTTTGGTTTATTTTTATGATTATACACACAAATGTATTAATAATTACTTTGTTGAATATCTTTTTAATAGAACAAAAGTTTTATATTTGAAAACTCTTTATATCCTTCTAAGTTTGTGTTTAGGTTGTATTCTATAGATAGCTTTTATATACAATTATATAAAGATAAATATTATAAATTTTGTATTAATGATACCAAAAATACATTTCTTTCTTAAAGCAATAAAACTATTCACTACCATGCATATTCTTTTGTTTTGTTCTTTTAAAGAGACATTCTAGTTTGTAAAAATAGTTGGAAACTTCTTTAGAGGGGAATAGGAGATAATGATCTCATATGAGAGATTCTGAACTCTAAAACAGTTTCAGGGGCACCTGGGTGGTTCAGTTGGTTCAGCGTTCGACTCTTGATTTTGGCTCAGGTTATGATCTCATGGTTTGTGAGATCAAGCCTCGCATCAGGTTCTGCCCTGCCAGTGCAGACCGTGCTTGGGATATTGCAGACCCTCCTCCCTCCCTCTTTTTCTCTCTCTCTCTTTCTCTCTCCCTCCCCCAGCTTGCGTGCGGGCCCACGCACACGCACGCACACACATATTCTTGCTCTCTTTCTCTCAAAATAAACATTTTTTAAAAGGGGGGTCGGTGATGCCTGGGTGGCTCAGTCAGTTAAGCGTCCGGCTTTGGCTCAGGTCATGATCTCACAGTTTGGGAGTTCAAGCCCTGCATCGGGCTGTGCTGATAGCTCAGAGCCTGGAACCTGCTTCAGATTCTGTGTCTCCCTCTCTTTCTGCCCCCGCACCCCCCCACCCCCCCACCCCCATTTATGCTCTGTCTTTCTCTCTCTCCCAAGAATAAATGACCATTTAAAAAAAAATTTTTTTTTTTTAATGTTCATTTATTTTTGAGACAGAGAGAGACAGAGCATGAACGGGGAAGGGTCAGAGAGAGAGGGAGACACAGAATCCGAAACAGGCTCCAGGCTCTGAGCTGTCAGCACAGAGCCCAACGTGGGGCTCGAACTCATGGACCACGAGATCATGACCTGAGCCGAAGTTGGACGCTTAACCAACTGAGCCACCCAGGCGCCCCTAAAAAATTTTTTTTTAAATAAAAGTTTCAGAGGTGAGTTGCCTTTTGTTGATTTATCAGCATACTGTATTTAAATTAAGCCTTTTAAAACTCAGTAATTTAGATACCTTAATTAATAGATACTGTCTATATAATGCATAACACAATGCCAGTCACTGAAAAAATGTAAAGTAGCATATATTTCTGGACTTAAGTATACACACATACACATACACTCATTTTTATTAAAGCTTATTATAACTTACTCCAGATGCATCTTCTGTAACTCCAGATGCATCATTTTTTATGTATAGCTTCTGTAGTAAATTTTAAAGGTGAAAATTGCTTCTCAGACTTGCTTCTATTTCTTCATTATTTCAAAATATCCTAAAGATAATCCAGTGTAAACAAGTACAAAATCTATTACTGTGCATAGTTTAAAATGCTGTTCACACTGGAATGTTGATATGATCTTTGTACTTTAGCTACAAAGATGAACATACTTCCTGTCCTTTTCATGACACACTGTCTATGGACAGGGAAATAATTTGTCTATGTTTCCTATTCAGACTTTCAAAACCATGCTGAAATTGCAAGCCTAGGATGTTTTATCTTTTTTGTTTTGTTTTTGTTTTTTGTTTTCTGTGGGGTTTTTTTGCTTAAAAGTGCAATCAGTCTGTAGTAATTAGGGCAAAAAAAAGAAATAAAAGGCATCCAAATGGGAGAGGAAGAAGTAAAGCTATTCATAAATGGCATGATTTTGTATGTACAAAATTCTAAAGAACTCACAAAATATCTGTTAGAACTAATAAATTCTGCAAAGTGGCAGAATAGGTCAACATAAAAATCAGTTGTATTTTAATATACTAGCAATGAACAATCCGAAAAGAAAATTAAGAAAGCAATTCCATTTACAATAGCATCTGAGATAATAAAACACCTTGGAATAAATTTAACCAAGGAAGTACAGGACTTGTACACTTACAGTACAAAATTTTGATGAAAGAAATTGAATAAGACCTACATAAATGGAAAGACATCCTGTATTCAAGTATTGGAAGACTTAATGTCAAAATGGCAGTATTCACCAAAAGAATCTACAGATTCAGTTTAATACCTATCAAAATCCCAATGGTTTTTTGCAGAAATAGGAAAGTCAGTCCTATATTCATAATATAATTGCAAGGGACCCTGAATAGCCAAAACAATCTTGAAAAAAGAAGAGAAAGTTGGGAAACTCACACTTCCCAATTCCAAAACTTAACACAAAGTTATATACAAAACAGGTGATGCTAGCATACAGGATAGCTATAAGATCAATGGGATAGAATTGAGAGTCCAGAAATAAATCCATTAATCTATGGTCAATTGATTTTTGAAAATGATGTCTAAGACCATTCAATAGGGAAAGAATAGTCCCTTCAACAAATGGTGTGCCGGGAAAGCTGGATATCCACATGCAAAAGAATGAGTTTGGACGTCTACATCACACCATGTACAAAAATGAACACAAATGGATCAGAGACCTGAATTTAATAGCTAAAACATAAAACTCATAGAAGAAAACGAGGACAAATCTTTATGACCTTGAATTTGGCAATGATTTCTTAAATGTGGCAAAAAACACTAGCAACAAAAAGAAAATTAGATAAATCAGACTTCATCAAAATGAAAACCTTCATGTCTCTTGTACAAATACTATCATCTCAAAGGATTATTAAAGCTCACCAACCAAAAGACAATTCAGTAATAGATGGGGAAGTTTTTGATGACTTAACAAATTTGAACAGTGTCCTGGTCAAATATTTGGAAGATGCCCCTCTGCTGGAATTAGCCTGTTTTTCTCATGATTAGACTGGGATTACAGATTTGGGGGAGGAAGATCACAAAATTAAAGTGATTATATCAGGTTATATACTATCAATGTGATTTATGGCTGTTGATTGGCCTTGACCACCTGGCAGAAATCATGTTTCTCAGGTTTCTCCATTGTAAAGTAACTTCTTTCCCTTTCAGTACTGTACTCTGGAAGATCACTGTGCACAGCCCACTCATAAGGATTGGGGGCCTGTCTCCCCTTTTGCCTTTCTTAAAACTGATTTTTTCAGGGATCCCGATTGGTATGCACTGTAGGATCAGTTGATGTTATTTCAGATTTACTTGTCTTCTCCCTGCTACCCTCCCACCCACACATATACATTACTTCTTTGCAATTGAGAGATTGCCCCTAACTTTGTTAGGACCTGAGGAACGACCTCTTGCTGAGGGATACTGTGGGGATAAAAAATAACTCTATATTAGGACATAGAGGAAATGATAGCCATTTTGCCTCCTAATATCCATTCTCTCTGCTTATCACAATACCCAGAGCAATCTGTCCTGGGAGATTATGTTTGCTAACGCTGAAGCAAAATGTGGCCATGTGACCACATGAGATACAAAGGGAAGTGTGCACAATTTCTAGGAGAGCTGCTAGGAAGGGAGGGGGTACCCTGAGAACACTTCCTGGCCTGTGCTTCATTTTACCTGCTGCCTAGAATATATATATACATAAAATGGCTAGAACTCCAAAAGCTATCTTGGACCATGAGGTGACCTTAAAGATGGAACCCATGCCCTGCTTCATAAAAGTATAAGATGAAAGAACCTTGCTCATAATAACTTTAGGGGATTGCTATTCAAGTCCTTAACTACATCTGGACTTTTTTTTTTCCAATCTGGACTTCTTGAGAGAGAAATTCTTGTTTATCTTTTTTCTTTTCTTTCTTTCTTTTTTTTTTTTTTTTTTTTAGAGAGAGAAAAAATGTGAGTGGCAGAGAGAAAGAGAAACGGGACTCACCTGAAGTGGGGGCTCGTGTTTTTACTCAAAGTGGGGCTCACGTTTTTACCTGAAGTGGAGCTTGAGCTACCCAATGTGGGACTTGAACTCACGAACCGTGAGATCATGACCTGGGCCAAAGTCAGACACTTAACCAACTGAGCTACCCAGGTGCCCCAACCTTCTCATTTTCTGAGGAAAACTCATCCTGACTTTTTGTTTTATAATTATAGATCCAGAACTTACATAATGTTCATATTTGCCACTAAATAAGAATCAACTGACCTAATGACTGGTTAATGGATAAGGAAAGCAGGACATTAAGGAGCAAGATAGGAAGATAACAAAGCTGACAGAAAATAGAGGTCCTTGGGGGTTATAGAGAAGGGAAGCCCATACCTCAGACAAAGAGTAGGATGTAGCTAATAGCATCTAATTTTCAAAAAGATACAGAATCATCTTCATTATATTTTTAGAAGTTGCATCTGTTAGATTTATCCAGCTCCAAGGCTGTAAAAGAACAGATTTTTCACTTCAGTTTGCTAACAGTTAATTGTTCACATATTGGGCATTCTCATGAGATTGAAACCCATCTAACTAATGATTCTATCTTAGCTTTGCAACTGATGATAATAGTTCATCGGTACAATGACTGGAAAGACTGAAAGGAAGATTGTGGGGATTTTTCATTTTGTTTTTCACTAGCTCTAGAATATTTACATATTTAAAATAATATTCACATATTTAATATATTATGTTTATGCATACACTAGAATTCACATGTAATTAAATTGTATATGTATTTTAAAATTATGTTTATATATAAATACTGATGAGAGAGCAGTTACCAGTTAAAGTGTTGAATTAACAGATGGGTTTTCGGAAAACTGGACGGTGACATGCAGAAGAATGAAACTAGACCACTTTCTTACACCATACACAAAAGTAAATTCAAAATGGATGAAAGACCTGAATGTGAGACAGAAAACCATCAAAATCCTAGAGGAGAACACAGGCAGCAACATCTTTGACCTCAGCTAGAACAGCTTATTGCTAGACACATCACGGAGGGAAGGGAAACAAAAGCAAACATGAACTATTGGGACTTCATCAGATGAAAAGCTTCTGCACAACAAAGGAAACAACCAACAAAACTAAAAGGCAGCCTACGGAATGGGAGAAGATATTTGCAAATGGCCTATCTAGTAAACGGTTAGTATCCAAAATCTATAAAGAACTTATCAAACTCAACACCCAAAAATAATAAGCCCAGTTAAGAAATGGACAGAAGAGGAGCACCTGGGTGACCCATTTGGTTCAGTATCTGACTCTTGATTTTTGGTTTAAGTCATGATCCCAGGGTAGTGGGATCAATCCCCATGTCAAGCTCCGTGCTGAGCATGGAGCCTGCTTAAGATTCTCTCCCTCTACCCTCTCCCCTGCTTGCACTCTCTCAAAATAAAATAAAGTAAAATAAAATAAAATAAAAATCATTAAAAACAAAAAGAAATGGGCAAAAGACATGAATAGACACTTTTCTAACAGACACATGAAAAGATGTTCAACATCACTCATCATCAGGAAAATACAAATCAAAATCAGGAGATACCATCTCACACCTGTCAGAATGGCTAAAATTAATAACATGAAAAAACAATACATGTTGGTGAGGATGCAAAGAAAAGGGAACCCTCTTGCACTTGGTTGAATGCAAAGTGGTGCAGCCACTCTGGAGAACAATATGGAGGTTCCTCAAAAAACTAAAAATAGAACTACCCTATGACCCAGCAAATGCCCTATTAGGTATTTACCCAAAGGATACAAAAATACAGATTTGAAAGGCTACATTCACCCCAATGTTTATAGCAGCACTGTCAAAAATAGCCAAATTATGGAAAGAGCCCAAATGTCCATTGACTGATAAATGGATAAATTAGATGTGGTAGATATATATATATATATATATATATATATATATATATATATATATATATCTACCACATCTAATACACATATACACACACACATACATACATACATATACACACATACACACAATGGATATTACTCGGCCATCAAAAAGAATGAAATCTTGGGGCGCCTGGGTGGCGCAGTCGGTTAAGCGTCCGACTTCAGCCAGGTCACGATCTCGCGGTCCGTGACAGGTCACGATCTCGCGGTCCATGAGTTCGAGCCCCGCGTCAGGCTCTGGGCTGATGGCTCAGAGCCTGGAGCCTGTTTCCGATTCTGTATCTCCCTCTCTCTCTGCCCCTCCCCCGTTCATGCTCTGTCTCTCTCTATCCCAAAAATAAATTTTAAAAAAACGTTGAAAAAAAAATTTTTTTTTTAATTAAAAAAAAAAAAAAAGAATGAAATCTTGCCACTTGCAATGACGGATGGAGCTAGAATATATTATGCTAAGTGAAATAAGTCAATCAAAGACAAATACCATATGATTTCACTTATGTGGAATTTAAGAAAACAGATGAACGTATGGAAGGGAGGGGGAAGAAAAGAGGGAAACAAACAACGCTCTTAATGATAGAGAACACACTGAGGGCTGATGGAGGGAGGTGGGTGGGAGATGGAGTAAATGGGTGGTGGGTATTAAGGAGGGCACTTGTGATGAGCATTGAGTGTTGTAAGTGTTGAGTCACTGAATTCTACTCCTGAAACCAATATTGCACTATATGTTAACTAAAATTTAAATTTAAAAAACAGATGGTTTTTACTGGTTAAGATTCTTTTGATTGCAAGCAACAGAAATTCTCTTTGGCTAACTTTAGCAAAAAGGCATATATTTTCGCGGTGCCTGGGTAGCTCAGTTAGTTAAGCATCTGACTCTTGATTTCAGCTTAGGTCATGATCTCCGTTTGTGAGTTCAAGCCCTACATCGGGCTCTGCACTGACAGTGTGGAGAAGGTTTAGGATTGTCCCTCTCCCCTCTTTCTCTGCCCCTACCCTGCTTGCTCTCTCCCTCAAAATAAATAACTAAACTAAACTAAACTAAAAAAAAAAAAGGCATGTATTTTTGAAAAGATTAAGTTACCTCATGGATGGTCTTAACCAAGTCAGTGGAGAGAACCAGGGCTGTTCCAAGCTCTTGCAGGAGTTTTTAAAATAGTTGCTATTAATATAATTCAACAAAGACACCCACGCTTATTGATTCCACTTTAATGTGTTTTTTAAATTTATTTTTGAGAGAGCGCAAGTGGGGGAGGGGCGGAGACAGGGAGACAGAGGATCTGATGCGGGCTCTGCGCTGATGGCAGTGAACCTGATATGGGGCTCAAACTCACAATCCATGAGATCATGACCTGAGCCAGACGGACGCTCAATCGACTGAGCCACCCAGGTGCCCCTCATTGATTCCATTTTGGATTTCACAGTTCCCCCCACCAAAGAATTGGATTGGTCTTAATGTTCCCCCTAACTATGGCCAGAAGCCAGGGTCACATAATTTGGACATTGTTAAAGAAAATCGCCATTACAAGGAAGTGCCAACCCAGAAGCCACGCCAAGAGGCTGTCGTAAAGCTTAACAAAGTCACAATTTACTGACATAATTTCTAATGTGCATTTGAGCCAGTTAATACATATGGTTAACTCTCACCTTGTATGTATTTTTTTTTTTTTTAACATTTATTTATTTTTTTGGGGACAGAGAGAGACAGAGCATGAACGGGGGAGGGGCAGAGAGAGAGGGAGACACAGAATCGGAAACAGGCTCCAGGCTCTGAGCCATCAGCCCAGAGCCCGACGCGGGGCTCGAACTCACGGACTGCGAGATCGTGACCTGGCTGAAGTCGGACGCTCAACCGACTGCGCCACCCAGGCGCCCCAACACCTTGTATGTAATGTACATGCAGTATTTTATTTAATCCTTAGAATGACCTTAGGAGGTATATTCTATGTTATTTTCATTTTACAAGTTTAATGGGTAGATAGGTAATTTATTCAATTTCACACATTAGTGGCAAAAGCAGGATTCTATGAAGTGTGTATGGTTGAAACCTATGTTCTTAACTACCTCCCCTAAACAGACACTGTGGTGCCCTACGCCTATGTTCTTGGCATTCAACATTCTGGCATGTGCCATTGGCAACCTCCTGCAAACATCTGTAACCCCACCCGAGGGTGTTTTCGTGATCCATGCTGGATGTAGGCTGAAAGTGACAGAAAGTATAACATCCCTGGGATTAGCTGCCAACAAGACATAGGTAGAAATTGATAAATAATAATACCCCGGCTCCCTTGCTCCTGAAGTGTCTTCTACACTGTCTCTAGTCTCCACTGGGGTTGAGCCCTAGATCCTGAAACTGAGGGCTATTCAAGCCCCGGACTGCTTAAAACTGCACTCTATCCTTGTAGCTTCCTTCCCTGTCTCATTTCTCTCCCCTGCCCATACTTCTTGGCATCGCCTTCCACATAACCATTTACTCTCACATTCTTTATTCAGGGTCTCCTTTAAGGAGAACTGAATCTATGACACTCCCTTTATATATAAAGTGAAAGAAAAATATGAAAATTCCCTAAGCAACGACTATAAGTTTTTTATGTTTCTCAGCTGTTATTGAACCTTACAAATCAGCATTCATTTCCTCAGTATTGTGACAGCTTAACAATTTTCAAATTTATTCCCATTTCAAAGATTGTCATAATTGTTTTGTAGTAATGCTAAATTATGTCTCTATTCTGTTTTCAAGAGGAAAAATCTGGAAGCTTCATGTTTGGGCTATGTAATTTTAGTATGCAAAGGTTGGAAATGAAATCATTACATTTGAGCAATCAACCCTGCCAACATCCAAGCTCTGGCTGGGAGTCAGAGAACAGCACTTAACATGCAGTGAGAGGGCTCTTGGAATACCACTACCTTCAGACCACATGCCAAATCAAAATGATTTAAACATCCAAAATATATGGGACTAAAACATTTACTGGATCAAAGAGTGCCAAACATGGGCACCCTGGACATGAGGACGCTGTGAGCTACAAATATTGGTTTAAAAGACCATTGTGAAACTTCAGCTTGCTTAAAGATTGACTTGGGGGGGGAAGGAGGGGGGGCCTGTTGCAATAGATAATGTATTCATGAAATAATTTGGAAACTGATTACGTGTGATGAATCTTAATTATAGCTATTTACTGTGGTGAATGTTTAGGAAAATCAGGGTCTTAAAAAAAGACACAAGCTTTTGCTTTAATTATTTAGGAAGAAAAATAAGTTACCCCAATCTTATGTTCTGTAATTACTTTTTTCATTCAATTTACATGTTTTATATTTAGGACCATAGCATATGTCTCTTTTCTGTTTCTTACTTAAATTTTTCCTAAGTCTCCTTCCCCACCCCACTAGGGAGAAAATGTAATTTACCATCATCACTCAAATGAATTCCCTGGTTTCTTCCGAACCTTCACCTCACAGCTGTTGCATGAAATATAATCACTAAAATACTAGCTAAATGAAAATGTCTATCCAAAATGACAGTTTTCTAATATTATTACATGAAATAACCTTGCAGAAGAAGAAACAAAGATAACATTTTCTCTCATCTAAATATAGCTAATCTGGAAATACACCAAAATGCTAATAGTAGTTAGGGAGAACTGTAGATGGGTTCTTACCTCTGTTTTTTCTTTTTTGAAGTGTTTGCAAAGTTATTATATTCCTTTGATAGTGCAAATATAAAAATTTTAAAGTTGTTTTCATAATTCTTGATTATGAAATGTGAAGGCAAAATCTAAAGGGAGGCAAAAATCAGAAAAAATCTTGTGTGTCTAAACTGAAAAAATGCGTATTTCTTATATTTTTATATTGTTCCTCAACGGTCTTTGGGCAAGTATTTCTCAAAAAGTTGCTAAAAGTCTGCATATCTCTGCATGATCAGAAAAGAGGTGTTGAACCTCTGGGTATGGGCATAACATAAGCATGGCAGTGTATCACCTTGCTGGCTATAAAAGGCATTCCTCTCATCCAGTTATGAAACAGGAAGGAAAGAAGTGTAAGGAGGAGGTAGATTATAAAATATCTGACCTACAAACCAGCCGAGAAATTAATGAGAAGCCCAAACTGATTGGTAGATGTGTTCAATTTATGACATTCATAAATAAAATGAGATAATGGTATAGTTAAAGTACATTACAAATGACAAGACACAAAACCAGTATATTATTATTAGGGTATCTTAATTGTAGTCATGAGGGCAGAGACTAGGTCTGTCTTGTCCAATTAATATTTGCTGAATTTATGTTTATGTGCACATACATACTATTGTTAAGGACTTACTGCGTACAATGCATTAGAGGAGAGAAAAATGATGTGTGGTCTCTGCCTCATAAGAAAGGTATAATACGACAACATCACATGTCAACACGCCTAACGTGCCCCCTACCTCAGTAAAGAATTTAGGTTTGCTTTTACTTTCTTTACCATCCATGGCACAGAAGAATGGACTGTGCAGTGGAAAAGGAGGGCCTGTGGAGTCAAACACGGGTTCCAATCTTCTTGAACATGTTCTCCAAAAAAAGAGATGCCTTTTGTTAAGGTAACATGGCAGCAACACTTCTTGCATAAGTGGTGGAAATCTCTTTTCCTCCTACGTCGGCAAACTAGAAGACATGTATTCCAAAAGGCACAGCCAAAAAGAGGGGTTAGCCTGGATCCCTGAGCCACCGCTTGGCAGGAGGTGACCCAGAGGTCACTGAGAGCTATAAGAAAACTTGATGAATGAGAAATAAATCATGATGTGTTAAATAAACCAAGGTTTATTTGGGTTTGTTAACAGCAGCACAGCCTTGTCTGTTCTGACAAACAGATACTATATTCCCTTGATGGTTGTTGAGCCTGTGGTGGAAGAATCAATGTGAGGGTAAAACAGACCTGATTTTTAAAAGTGGCCAAAAATTGTTGGGATGCCTGGGTGACTCAGTCAGTTAAGTGTCTGACTTGAGCTCAGGTCATGATCTCGAGGTTAGTGGGATCAAGCCCTGCATCAGGCTCTGTGCTGGCAGCTTGGAGCCTGCTTGAGATTCTCTCTCTCTCTCTCTCTCTCTCTCTCTCTCTCTCTCTGTCTCTCTCTCTCTCTCTGACCCACCCCTGCTTGTGCTTTCTCTCTCTCTCTCAAAATAAATAAACTTAGAGGGGCGCCTGGGTGGCGCAGTCGGTTAAGCGTCCGACTTCAGCCAGGTCACCATCTCGCGGTCCGTGAGTTCGAGCCCCGCATCGGGCTCTGGGCTGATGGCTCAGAGCCTGGAGCCTGTTTCTGATTCTGTGTCTCCCTCTCTCTCTGCCCCTCCCCCGTTCATGCTCTGTCTCTCTCTATCCCAAAAATAAATAAACGTTGAAAAAAAAAAATTAAATAAATAAATAAATAAATAAATAAATAAATAAATAAACTTAGAAAAAAAAATGGCCAAAAATTGTTCTCTGTGCTGATTGTCTCTCCAGTGTAAAAGCCCTGACCAGCCTCTAGTCCTATCTAGTCTCCTGCTACCCAGTATTTAAACCTGAATAACCCTTTGCCTCCACAGCTTGTGGGACTTGAGTAAGGCAATCTTCTTGAGCCTAGTTTTCTTGTCTATACAATCGAGGATGTAGCATTAATACTCCTAGGATTATTTTGAAAATTAAATTACATAGCAAAGCACCTAGCTCAGGGCCGGACAGGCAGAGGTGCTTTCTAAGAGTTGTTTGCCTCCCCTAAGCTATATCTGAAGCCAATGGTTCTCAACACCGACTTTATTTTAGAATCATTTGGGAATCTTCTTTTTTTTTTTTTTTTTTTAATTAGTGCCTGTATCCCAACCTAAACCAAATCATCAGAATCTTTGGAGATAGGACTGGTGAGGGGTACGGGGGTGGGAGGTGGAGACTGTTTTTTAAAAGCACCAGATGATTCTATTGTCTAACCAGAGTCGAGAACCATTTTCTTAGGCAATGTATAAACAAAATGCTATTTGATGACAGAGGTTTTTTTTCAAAAGTGACTTCAAAAGTACACAGTATGACCACTTTTTCACAGACTTGGAGCTTTAAAGAAGGCTTATTTATAAATGACAGACGAAAAGAGTCAATAAGTAGTTACTGGATGCTCTCAGGGGCTGAAGGGAATTCCGATAAGCAGAACTGTAGATAAGACCAGGAATGTTGCAATGGAACAGGCTCAGCTACCATTGACATTGTTTATATTAATGACTGTTTTCATGCTGTCATGGGCTCAATTATTGTGTCTCCCTCAGAATTTATAAGGTGAAGTTCTAACCTAGTCAGAATGTGACTATATTTGGAGATAGATCTTTGCAGAGGTAATTAGGTAAAATGAGGGCTCAAACCCACCTAATCCTATATGATTGGTATTCTTACAAGGGAGGAATTTGGAGGTGCCTGGGTGGTTCAGTTGGTTAAGCATCTGACTCTTGACCTCAGCTCAGGTCCACGGGATCAAGCCCCGCGTCAGGCTGTGTGCTGGCAGCTTGGAGACTGCTTGGGATTCTCTCTCTCCCTCTCTCTCTGCCTCTCCCCTGCTTGTCCTCCCAATATCTCAAAATAAATAAATAAGCATTAAAAAAAATTTTAGGGGCGCCTGGGTGGCTCAGTTGGTTAAGCGTCTGACTTTGGCTCAGGTCATGGCCTCCCAGTCCATGAGTTTGAGCCTCACATCAGGCTCTGTGCTGACAGCTCAGAGCCTGGAGCCTGTTTCAGATTCTGTTTCTCCCTCTCTCTCTGACCCTCCCCCATTCATGTTCTGTCTCTCTCTGTCTCAAGAATAAATAAACGTTAAAAAAAATTTTTTTTTTAATTTTAAAGAGGAATTTGAACACAGACATGTACGAAGGGAAGATGGTAAGAACACCCTGGAAAAAGACCCCCATCTACAAGTCAAAGAGAGAAACATGGAATAGATCTGGGGTACCTGGGTGGCTCAGTTGGTTAAGCATCCAATTTTGGCCTGGGTCATAATCTCACAGTTCTTGAGTTCAAGCCCTGCATCCATGTGTCCCCCTCTCTCTCTGCCCCTCCCCCATTCACACTTTCTCTCAAAAATAAACATATAAAAAAAAAACCCACCATGAAACATCTCGCTCTCTTAAAACCTTCAGAAGAAACTAATCCTGCTGACACCTTGGCCTCCAGATTTATGGCCTCTGCAACTGTGAGAAAAAATAAGTTTCTGTTGTTTAAGCTACCTAGTCTGTGGTACTTTGTTACAGCAGCCCTAAAAA
Source organism: Herpailurus yagouaroundi (assembly GCF_014898765.1). NCBI lineage: Eukaryota > Metazoa > Chordata > Mammalia > Carnivora > Felidae > Herpailurus > Herpailurus yagouaroundi. The sequence goes on along the minus strand of NW_024412417.1, from coordinate 32,190,611 downwards.
AGGGAATACACCTCTGCTTACAGCGAAAGCATGTGGTAGGTTTTTGGTGAGTGAGTGGGAGAAAGAGCCACCTACCTCCACTTTATTAAGAGCTATTCAGAGAGGAGATGGATTTTTATCAAGTCCTTGAAATTGTGTACTTCAGCTGTTTGATGGGAAGGTAATTGAAAATACTCGAGAAGGCTGCCTGTGTCCAGGAAACGTGAATCACTGTGTCTGCTGGCTCACAGCCATCTCCTGAAGGAACTGCTCTTGCTCACAGCCTCTGCTGCCCACATAAAGCTGCCCCTTCTCCCCAAGACTGCCCACCCCTCCTGCCATGGCAGAGTAGACTAAACTGACCTTTTGCGAAGAGAAGTGCTGGACCAAGCAGTTTCTCTCTTTAGATTTTGGAATCGGGACACTGAGAACCAGGCCATTGAGCTCTAATGAACAAAGCTGAACAGTCATATCGGATTCCAGGGCTGAGGCTACTTGGCTGAGGCATGTTCTAGAGGAGTCTTAAAAGGAGAGTCGAGGGAGGAAAAGATGGAGTGAACATGCAGGGGACAAACGGGAGCTTTGGCTTCTTTAATTGAGCTAGCTTGAATGGGTTTCTGTACCACAACCAGAAGAGTACTAAGTGGGGCAGCATGAAATCAACAGAAAAAATCAGGTCCAAAGTCCTGCCCTGCGAGGTCATCAAAAAATCAGCCTACTCTCTCTGCCATGCAGACTCATAAGACTTTCAGGCTAGAAAGCCCCCAGAGGACAGCATCAGCATTCTCGTGGCCAATATTGTCTGAAAAATTAACGTAAGCCAGGCCTCTTGCGTGAGCTATCAACCCTTTGAGATAGGGCACAACAATTGTAATATCTTCATTTTGCAGATGAGTAGAAATAGAAGTTGAGAAACGTGCCTTGAGTCATATAGTTATTGTGGTAAATCGATTATAAAAATGGCCACGACTGTTGGCCCCTCCTGTATCTTCAGGCTTTGCAGTGTGACTTTGCATCTGTTCCCCTCAAGAGGTGGAATCTGGGCTGGCCCTGTGATGCTTTGACTAGTAGACTATGGCAGAAATGACAGTGTGTCAGTTCTGAGGCTAGCCTTAAGAAGTCTCAAACACTGCTTCTCAGTTTCTTATAACTTTTTGCATGTGAAGGAATCCAGGCTATTTTCTCCTGGAAGATGAGACACATGTGGCTCAGTCACCCCTATGATCAATAGCCACACACCCACTGGAGGTATTGACTGAGGCCATCCTAGATGGCCAGCACCTAGATGATGCACTGACCATCAGCCAACTTCCAGCTACATGAATGAGTCTATCCTGGACCAGGCAGCCTCCAGACGACCCACCTGCTGACCAGGTGGTCAGGAGTGAGGCCAGTCAAGATCAGCCAAACCTGGCCCAGATCAGCAGAACCACCCAGCTGACCCACAGACTTATGGGCTAAATAACTGCTTGGGCTTTCAAGCCGCTAAGTTTGTGTGGTCTGTTATGAAGCAACAGTTGCAGATGCAGAGGATTTGGGACTTGAACAGAAAGAAGACTGTCTGACTTCAACATGAGGGAAGGCTTTCAAATTCTGTGCACACTGTAGCCTGGCTAATGCAATACCCTCTTTCTGAGAAAGGGTTTATGGAGCATCTTCATTAGATTTTAGGAAGGGTCAAGGTGGGTTCAAAATCCTTTACCTTATAGGTAACTGGGCAACCGACTGGCAGCTTAACCTCTCCAAACCTTGGCATCCTCATTATGTTAACTTCAAGCAATACCAACTACTTCACAGAGACACCAGGAAGGTGAAATAGTCTATCTAAAGTGCCCAGGGTTTACTGAGTCGCATGAGTTTGCCTGGAAGATGGACGTCTGTAGTGGATTTAAAGGTTCTTGAAGACCGAAGTAGAATGTCCCTTCCAGCGCTGATGTCCGACCAGCTGACAGCTTTAGAATATCTCTTCTTAGAGATAATGACTTGGCAGTTTATAACCCTTAGTCTACAAGAATGCAATAAGTTTTTCCTCAATTATAAGCATTTTGCTAGATCACTATTTCTCAAAGTGAAGCCTATGGGTCACCTAGGTGAGGGTCACCAGCTGCCTGCCAAAGGTAGATTCATGACCTCACCCCAGACCTACTGAATTAGACTCACCCAGGAGCAGAGTCTGAGAAGCTACATTGTATTGTATTGTATTATATTGTATCGTATGTATGTATGTATTTATGTATTTATTTATTTACTTACTTATAGAGAGAGAGAGTGGGTGAGTTGGGGAGAAGGGCAGAGGGAGAGAGAATCTTAAGCAGGTTCTACACTCAGCACAGAGCCTGATGTGGGGCTCAATCCCATGACTCTGGGATCATGACTAGAGCTGAAATCAAGAGTCAGTCACTCAAACAACTGAGCCACCCAGGTGCCCCTGAGAAGCTACATTTTAAAGTTCTCGGGGGGTGGGGCGCCTGGGTGGCGCAGTCGGTTGAGCGTCTGACTTCAGCCAGGTCACGATCTCGCGGTCCATGAGTTCGAGCCCCGCGTCGGGCTCTGGGCTGATGGCTCAGAGCCTGGAGCCTGTTTCCGATTCTGTGTCTCCCTCTCTCTCTGCCCCTCCCCCGTTCATGCTCTATCTCTCTCTGTCCCAAGGATAAATGAACCTTGAAAAAAGGGAAAAAATTTAAAAAAAAAGTTCCCGGGGAATCTTCACGCCCATTAAAGTTTAGGAACCGCCGCCCTAGACTCCTCTACTAAGTCTTTGAAAAACAGTGAAGGGTTGCATTTTCCCACTGTAGGTTTTTAGTTGGGTGTTCCTCTAGAGTTACTTGTGTCCTAAGACTTTAGGTCAAAAAAAGATAACACTGGCACCATTTTTTTTTTTTTTTCAGAGATAGCGTTGACAGAGCCACTAAAGTGTAACAGCATGTTATTCCTTTAATAAATACTGGAAATTCAGTTTTTCCTGCTTTTCTTGTTTTGCATCTGTGGTCCCATAGTCCTACATGCAGTCTTATGCTAGATACAGAAACCGGGGAGGAGTGGAATGGGGAGGGCATTATTAAGAATACTACCTTGTTTTTACTGTTGTTATTATCAACAACATTCCCGTTTTTACAAAGCAAGCATTGAGAGGAATAAGAAATGACTTGACCCTAAATTAACTTTAAAAGTTTGTTAAGTCTTGGGCGCCTGGGTGGCTCAGTCGGTTAAGCGTCTGACTTCGGCTCAGGTCATGATCTCCCAGTTCATGGGCTCGAGCCCTTGCCAGACTCTGTGCTGACAGCTCAGAGCCTGAAGCCTCCTTCGGATTCTGTGTCTCCCTCTCTCTTTGCCCCTCCCCCACTCATGCTCTATCTCTCTCAAAAATAAACATTAAAAAAAGAAAGGAAGTTTGTTAAGTCTGAGCTAGCTTTAGCAAGGACGTTTTTGTTTACCTTCTGAACTAGCCATTGGAGAGAATTGTGGGAGCATTTCACTAGATCAAAATTCTTGAGTTCACCTACCTGTAATTAAAAGCTTAAAGCGTCTTCGTTTGATGTCTTTTAGGCTGATCTGTTTTCATGATATGTTTTTTAGAAGACTTGCTCACCAAAAGAAGAAAAATAATAACAGAAGGAAACTACTACCAAAAGTGCTGTTGGAAGCCTATTCCTCTTCAGATGACACCAGTGCTGAGAACTTTTGATTCAAAGCTCTTCATTTCCTACAAATATTTTTTTCACTGTTCCAAATATGGAAGAGACTCTGAATAGCAAAAGTGCTGTGCTTTTTAAAACCTGCTGGACAACTTTTCATCTCTAGCAGTACTGAAGTTTTGCCATAGCAGACTGTGTGTGACAAACTGCAAAACATATGCATAAAAAAATCTAGACTCTTCTAACTGTGCCAATCCATGGCTAAAAACTTACTTCTGGAGCCACACAGCTGTTGAAATCAGTCATATTTACAATTTTTACAAATGAGTTTATTTTAATAAAAACAAGTTACTCTGAGCATGATCTCTAAACAGATTTATGTGGGCTGGCACAATCTGCTATGTTAAACATATATTCATATTGCTTAGGTCTGTAACCAGTTTTGTGTGTGTGTGTGTGTGTGTGTGTGTGTGTGTGTGTGTGTGTGTTTGAGGGTGATAACAGTCTTGCTTTGTTCAAGGATACCAAATAATTGGCAGCAATTCAGCCAAGGACACTGTTCTAAGCACCGTGCTATTGAAGTTGTTTTCCTGGACAGAATTGCCCTGTGGGCATGGCCCTAAACTGAGAGGACTCTGGGCTGCTGGCACTGGGCAGCGAACCAGGCAGACAGCTTCTAGTGAGAAGGAGGTGACTCTATAAACTGATGCTAAAGAAGATGAGGAGGAGGAGAAAAGGAAGGAAGGGAAGGAGGGAGAGAAGGGAGAAGGAGAAAGAGGAAAAGAGAAGAGAGGAAGATAGCGAAGGTGAGATTTCTGTTCATCAGCCCGTACCCTTAAAGGGATCTCTTTTTGAATCCCACCTTGATCTCTTCTCACTTCTCACCTTGGTTGATGTTTTCATGCTCATGTTTTTTGCTGGGTTACTAGACTGTAGTCTTCTTGAAGACAAAAATATTGCCGGACTCAGTTTTCATCTCCCACAGTGCCTGGCATATGCTGGTGCTCAAAAACCTAGCTGTTTAATGTATGAACAAAAGAATGAATTTCTGTAGCTCAAGCATTTCCTTTCCTCAGAAAGAAGTCCTAAGCAGTTTCTCAGTGGGCACAGTACTGCCCCCTAGGGGGCGTCTTGAGATTTTGTGGGGGCAGTTTTTGTTCCGTAGCTCTCACTGGGGCTAAAGTATTTACATAGCGCAACACATATTATTTTTATAGATATTAGTAGAGTATTTTAGAATAAACTACTTTCTCTTTTTCCACCTTTATAACATACACTGGTTTATTCAACTTATTTGTGTAGTTTACATTATCTGCGAATTTAATTCCAGGAGAGCAAAGTGATGGTACATTTTTGTTGTAAATACAGGATATTGAGTACGGTAGGGTTGAGTACCTCTGTTTATAAGATCATTAAGCTTTACTTGCTTCTGTTTCCCCCAAGTGCTAGGATTCTAAGACAAAACATATAAATAAAAAGAAACTGCTGTATATCGATTTCAACAATCAGGGTTGTACTTTAAGCAACTGCACATTTTAGGAATAATGTGGCTCAGTGGAGTACTACTGTCAAAGCACAGAGGGTTGAGCGTCCAGGCCCATGAATCTGTGCAGAGCAGCTTGGAGAGTGAGACGTTTCTCTCCGCTTTGGTTTGCACGTTTCATAATTTTAAAAAGGATGTGGGGGTGGGGGGAAGGGCAGCGGAGGTGAGGAGGGGCGGTGACGCCGTCCGGTTTTCCCCAAAGCCTGGGTCCTTGGCTGGCATCTTCTTCGGGACTAGCTCCCATTGAAGCTGTCCGGTGAAGACCATATCTTTAAAAGAAAGCCCTTCAGGGGCGCCTGGGTGGCGCAGTCGGTTGAGCGTCCGACTTCAGCCAGGTCACGATCTCGCGGTCCGGGAGTTCGAGCCCCGCGTCGGGCTCTGGGCTGATGGCTCAGAGCCTGGAGCCTGTTTCCGATTCTGTGTCTCCCTCTCTCTCTGCCCCTCCCCCGTTCATGCTCTGTCTCTCTCTGTCCCAAAAAAAATAAATAAACGTTGAAAAAAAATTAAAAAAAAAAAAAAAAAGAAAGCCCTTCAGCGGAGAGGGGCGGGAGCGGGGCGGCGGGGGGGGGGAGAGGGGGGAAGGGGCAGGCATGGGGGGAAAGGAGGACTTTGGGAAGCAAAGGGTGGTTCCGTCTTCAACTGCAGTTCGAAGTGAGGCTGAACTGAACTTTCGGTGTCAGCGGGTGGAGCTGCGGTTTGTGCTGGGGTAGGCACCCGCAGGCGAGAAGAGGCGGGCCGGCGGTTGACAGAAAGTGGGGTTTCGGGCTGGAATCCAGACTGGTCTCAGCAAGGCGGGGCTTCTTTTGACAGTGGGCGGGGATTCCGATGAAGGGGGCGGGGCTTGGATGCACTGCCACCAGGAGATGGGGCTTAAGATGACAAGGGGCGTTTCTTAGGATCCGGCGGTGACATTAGCAAGGCAGAGCGCCCGGAGGGCAGGGCCACAAGTGACAGAAGGCGGGGACTGACCTGAGTAAAGACACGACTTCTGTTGGTGGGTGGAGCTACCGCCCGCAAGGGGCGGGGCCGCTTCGAGACCTGGAGGAGGCGAGGCTTCTGCTGACAGAGGGCGGGGCTTCCGAGCCGGCCGGGGCGGGGATTCTGTTGACAGAGGGGCGGGGCGGTTCCCTACCTCCCCGTGCGCCAATCCAGAGGGTAGAGACCCGGGTCGAACCCCAGGGGAGCAGCCGGGTCCGTGAGTAGAGAGCCTGGCGCGGAGCGGGGTGGGGGCGCGCGGACGGCGCGCGCGCGGGAGGGCCCCGCCTCGGCCGGCTCCTTCCCTCCCTCCCCGCCCCCGGTCGGCCGCTGGGGCGCGCGCCTCGCCTCGCACCCCCACCCCCGACCCTCCACGCTCTGCAGGGCCCGCCGAGCTGCCTAGGCCGTGTGCCGGCCCGCCGAGCGGTTCCGGGTGTAGGGTTCACAGGTCAGAGTTGACTCCCTGAAAAAGTGCAGCCGGTTTGAAATGCAAGATGGCGGCGGCGGGGCGCTGAGAGGCGCGGCGGCCCCTGCAGGTAGCGGCACGAGCCGACTCCGCCACGAGTGGGCCGGGACGCCCGGGGACTGCGGGTGGGAACCGGCAGCGCAGAGCTCGCGAGCGGCGCGGCGGCCGGGGAAGGCGAGCGCCGCGCGGGCCGGCCGGAGGAGGGCGGCCCC
>NW_024412417.1:32096251-32183401 GCF_014898765.1 Herpailurus yagouaroundi | reverse complement strand
CCCCAGGGCTGAGACCCCGGGGGCTGAGCGCGCCGGCGGCGGCGGCGGCGGCGGCGGGGCGGACCCGGCGCGGGGCGTCCGAGGGGGAGGGACCCGGCCTGCTGGCCCCGGGGTATCGCCGCCGAGGGACAGACCCCCGAGGGTCCTTCGCGATTTCGGGGTGTCTGCGGCCGTGGAAGGAGCTGCGGGTGGGCTCTGTAGGGGAATATAGCAGCCCCGGTCCTTATGAGAGCACCGAACAACTTGGGACTGTTGAGGGGAGTGAAGACGGGGCTTCCTGGGGGAGGGGGGGTTGGGGGGGGAGAGGAGAGGGCGCCGCATGGACGGAGGACCCCAGCGATGTTAAGGGTCCTAGGGGAGGTCGGAAGGCCTGCCCTGCGGGGGGCCCGTGGCCTCGTGGGGACTGTCTCTCGGAGAGTAAGGAAAGATCGTCTTGCTGGAGCTGAGCTCATTGGCATTGGGGTTGGAGCCCCGGGAAACCTTTCCGGCGAGGTTGTACCCCACTTCGGAGAAGACTGGGCATCCATTTCGGGGTCAGGCCGTTCCCCCTCTTCGGGGCAAGACTCAGAATGGAGTCTTTAAGAACTGTATTCCGTTTTGAGGAAGACTGGGAGAAGTTAATTAAAGAGAATGGAGATGTTATCCGTCCCTTTCAGAAGGGAGACTGAGAGGCCGACCAGGGACTCCTCCGAGCCTTGGGGCCTAACGGGAACCATCTCCCAATCTTGGCGGGGAATGAAGTGCTGGGAAGGAGCTGTGAGGGGAACGGGAGCGGGGTCTAATGGCCGAGAAGACCTCTGGCGGGTGCCCTTTCCCTGTGGATTTACGCCAAAGTTCTAGGTACAGGGACTTGAAATTCTTTGTTTCGTGCATCTCCCTCCACCTCTCCCCTCCGTAGGTAGCAGTAAGAAAAGAGCAAAAGCCCAGAGGAGGAGAAGGTTCCGTTTGATATCCTTAGTTCAGGTTAGCGAAGGAACAAGCTCTGGCAAGGCTTCAGTGAAAGAGTCAGGGGAGGGGAAGTGGGAAGCGGGGAAAGGGGTGGATAGAGGAGGGATACAGGGCAGAGATGGGGCAGAGTGGGAATTCTGCGGCGCTTTTCTATCACACCCCGGAGCTGAAGAAACACATGAGGAGGAGCTGATCTTTTGCGGGGTGGGGGGGCTGGGGAGGGGGGTGGTAAAGAAAGGGTGATAGTTTGTAATGTGATTAGGTTGGGATTCCATGTAACTTGAAAGGAGAAAGCAGTTCTCTTGGAGGCCAAGAGGACAACAGAAAAGGGGGGGGGGGCGGAAATCAGAGGATTGGAAAATACAGGGTTCACAGTTAGGAAGAAGCAGCCTTCCCTCCAGGAATAGTGCCTGTTTGTGGGTTTGGAGTGTGTGTGTGTGTGTGTGTGTACGTGCCTACATAAGTGCACCTTTAGATTTGTTGGTATTGGTCATTGTTTCTTAGTCTTTGTCTGAAAGCTTCAACTGGTGTTATATGGTGTTATGTGAATTACCTTTGTTTCTGAAAAATTACCCCCAAAAAGTCATTTGTTCTTATGCCAACAGTGAGGATGAATGAACGTTGTTTCTCACAGGGATGTTGGCCTCAGTATATCCATAGATTTTTAAAAATTTTCTCAAGTAGCAATTCTGACTCTTGATTTCAAGCAAAAGAAATGTGGGCGCTGTCAAAGACAGTAACGCATAACAGGATGTAAAAGGGCCTTCATGAATGTTTTCCCCCTTAATCTGTCCCTCCTTGCTCTAAGCATTTTAGGGCAAAGCTGATTAATCTTGTGCAAAATGCAAAATAAAATGTAAAATCTTATGGTCTTTCAATATAGAATTGGTAGAATTTCACTTATCAATTAATCTTTGTAGAAGTACATCTTCAAATGCTCTATTTCATGATCGCGAATAAAATGAGAAAAAAAGAAAGTAAGACTTGGATAACTGATGACAGCTATGATTCATACAGGTTTTTTGAACCATTCTAGTATTTTTAAGAGTCTTAACGTCTGTCAGGGAAATGGCTTCTCAAACACATTTCAAGTATAAACCAGTTGGGAGCTGTGCATTTGGAGTATTATTATACATGTGAGCTGTTCTTCGGTGTCCCCAAAGTGCATGTAGCTCTAGTTTTGTATTCAGTTCTGAACAGATGAGGCTGGATGAACCAGAGTGGCACTGATGCCAGATGGTTTGAAAATATGCTAGGACTGAAAACATAAATGCGGTTGTGCTGGTGAGCACTCATTAGTAGTAGATGTCTCTCCTTTATAGTGAGCTTGTTATGTCCCTGGATTTGGAGGACTGTCCATTGATGATTTCACAATTATTTCACCTTCGATGATACTTACAGGGTTTTTTTTTTCCCCAATAAATGTGAATAAAGTTTTATGTTATTTATTGTTATTTTTTAACATTTATTTATTTTTGAGACAGAGACAGAGCATGAGCAGGGGAGGGTCAGAGAGAGAGGGAGACACAGAATCCGAAACAGGCTCCAGGCTCTGAGCTGTCAGCCCAAAGCCCGATGTGGGGCTCGAACTCACGGACCGCGAGATCATGACCTGAGCCGAAGTCGGACACCCAACCGACTGAGCCACCCAGGCGCCCCAAGTTTTATGTTATTTTATTAATGAACTTAATAGCATAGGTGAGGTGGCTCATTTTGCAGTTTCTCCCTTTTTTATTATATTTTACATTAAGACTGAAAGGTGATGTAATAATGTATTTGTTTTCTTCCTTATAATGTTAATTGGGCACAAAAATAGGTTATTTGGGACTTAGTTTGACGTAAATCATGGTTTTATATTTAAATGGAAGTACTCTTAAAATTACTAAAGTGATTACAAATGCAGCTGAGGAAATAACCTTTTTATATACATTGCATCATTGTGGATTTGGGCTCAAGAGACTCTACTTATTTGAATATTAGCCATGTTAAAACTTCAGTGCCTAAGCTAGGTTTTAATCTAATATCATATTCATTAATTCATGGAGGTGTTTGGAAATATCTATTGCATTGTTTATGGTAGTAGCTAGTAGCCAGTGTAGCACATTCACTTTTACATCTAAATTTTTTCTAACCTAAAATCCTTCTAAATCATCCTATGTAATCTCAGAAGCAGTTTAAATTACATTTAATTGAAGGGGGGAAAAAGGCCGTGTGCTGATAGCCTTTGAATAATAGCCGATGTTTCCATAATATTACTGATCTATTTTATCGTATCCTTGTTGCTCTGATATATTCGTGGTTGTGAGTGACCAAATTTACCTGACTGAGGCTGCTGATTTAGATTATTTATCAGGATATACATGTGAGTATACATTTTGGAGACCTGTATTTCATACAGATAATTTTTAAAGTAAATATTTATGTAAATTTTTAGGTAGTTGCCAGGTTTTGGTCTTAAAGGATGCTGAATTTTTGTAGCTTATATAATCAATATTCTATGATGCATTCAAGAGATACAAAAATATTACCTTTGATCTAAACAAATATGATGATGTACTTTAAAAAAGAAGTTTTATGAGCAGTTTAAGAATGACATTCAAGGCAGTCAGAATTTTTATGAAGGATGTTTGTTTTCAGTTTTTAGATTTTTAAAAAATAATATTTTCAAAATCTAAAACATCAAAACATTAAAGTAATAGACATAACATATTTATCATTTTAAGTAAAAGAACTTTGTCATTAAATTTGAGTGATTTCATATTTCCTATGGGATTTCTGACTCCCTTTTCTCCCTTTCTAAAGGCCTTTCTTTCTCTTTTTTGTTTGGTTCTTGTGAGGAATGAAAAGAGATGGCAAGATTTTGATATTTCTGAGTACTTCACTCATAATGATGTTTTTCTTCTATATTTAGTCTATTCCCTTTTACCTTCCAATATTGTCAAAAAGAATTGTGTTAAAACTTTACTGGGCGTGGACTGTCCTGGAGAATGAGGGCATGGTGAGGACAGAACAATTTCTCTTCATGAGAAATTCTACAGTTAGACGATTTATATCAGAGCTTTGTTAGTTCTGTGAAACACTTTTTAAAATGAGTCATATATTAATGATTGTCCTTGAAGCTAAGGTCAGAGAAAGTATGTGTATGTTGGAGTGGGGGGTATAAAATTATGATTGATTAATGTCTATCTGTTAAAGCCAACTTGTAGCATTGCTAAATATGCTCAAAGGTACGAAATGGAAATAAAATTGATTGATTGTTGCCTAAACTTTTAAAATATTTCATAATGTTTTGGGGCACCTGGGTGACTCAGTCAATTGAGTGTCCAACTCGATTTCAGCTCTGGTCAGAATCCCAGGGTCATGGGATCAAGCCCCAAGTTGAGCTCTACACTGAGCAGGGAGCCTCCTTGGGATTCTTTCTCTCTTTCTCTCTCTCCCCCTTCCTCCCTCCCTCCCTGTCTCTCTCTCTAAAATAAAAACAATAATAATAAACTATTTTATAATGTTTCAACATTTAGCATGGTTTGTGCAAAGACTTCCTCTGTTGTGTAACTTAAAATAAACACCTTAAATAAAAGTCAGAAAAATGTGAGTGCCTGGGTGGCTCTGTCATTAAGCATCTGACTTTGGCTCAGGTTCGTGAGTTTCAGTCCCACATCGGGCAACCTCAGGCAAGCTCAGGGGGAACTCGAGACCCGCTTCAGGTAAAACACAAGCCGTGCTTCAGGTGAGCCCTGCTCGTCTCTCTCTCTCTCTGCCCCTCGCTCACTTGCACCCTCTCTCTTCAAAAAAAAAATAAATAAATAAATGTCAAAAAAATGTAATTGTGGACTTACTGAGTGCCAAGAGATATTCCAAACACTTTACATATGTTATTTTATTTTTTAATTTTATTTTTTTAGGGTTTATTTATTTTTGAGAGAAAGAGAGGGACAGAGCGCAAGCAGGGAAGGGGCAGAGAGAGAGAGGGACGCACAGAATCTGAAGCAGGCTCCAAGCTCTGAGCTGTCAGCACCGAGCCCAGTGTGGGGCTCAAACTCACAGAGTGCAAGATCATGACCTGAGCCAAAGTCAGACGCTTAACTGACTGAGCCACCCAGGCACCCCTACATGTGTTATTTTAAATACATGTTCATAGAGACCCATTTTAAATGAGGGGCATTGGCATAGACAGGCTAAGTCACTTGTCTAAGGCCACCCAGCTAGTAAGTGACATAGCTGAGATTTGAACCCATGCAGTCTGGTTCCAAAGCCCAAGCTCTTCATCTTTGTTTGCAGTCCATCTTCTGCCAAAACAACTGATCTGTTTTCTTGTATAACGTAGACGGCTAAGATGACTTCTTTAGTTTTTGAAGTTCATTCTAATCTTAAAATTGTTAAAGTTACTTTGAGTTAGAGTGAAGTGTTCTAAAATAATCCCAGTACCAGGAACTGAAATAACATCAGGCAAGTATGCTTTTCATCCAGAAGTATGGCGGAGCTCATTTGTTGCTCCTCTAGTTGCCTTGTGCCTTCACGTGTCTCAGCAGCTCTTCTCAAGAGACTCTTACTCAGTAAAACGTCTTGTACTTACTGTGTGATTTAAGAATGAGTTCAAATAGGTTACCAATTTCCTATATTATTAATAATTCATTTTGGAAAATAACTTCCCCTCTTTGGCAGCTGTTTCCTATCTTCTCTTCTAGTCCACATCCTGTATATGGATGGCTCAGGAGTTTCCAAACAAGGAGATACCAGGAAATGAAACTGTAAAATCCCAGGCTGCAGATAACAGGATGTTCCCAGTGGGCCTACGAGGAAAATGCTCTTTTGCTTTTCATGAAAATAGTCTAACTATTCAGCCTAAGCTTTAACTTAACCTAGCAATATTTTACTCAACAACAAAAATGCTTCAACCCTTCAGAAGCACTATTTACTGTTATTTATTAAAAGAAGCAATTATAGCTTTTATTAAATTTTCCTTATTGGTTTAAGTGCTCCAAATAATACACCACAACATTTTTGGACACATATCTCAATTTCGGAAGATGATTTTCAGTTTGTTTGTACAGTCTGATGCTTCACAACACACTGATTGAAAGCCATTTGGTAGTAGCTTTCTTGCAAAAATGAAACACAGATCAGTCTATTACATACCACATGCTTTGGGGTAGAGTACCACTAACTTATTTAAGTTGTACTGGCTTGTTGCCAGCTTAATAATCCACCCCATTCCAGTTATTACATAGTAAACTAGGATTCAAGTATCAGTGGGTTTATTGTGTGAACATGTCAACATACACTTCCTCCCACCTCTTAGTTTAACTAAATTGTCTTTCATAACTTGTGTACTAATATTTTACAATTCCCAATTTCTTCACCTCAGTTTTTATATTATAGCCTGCATATATTCACATTTTGGAAATTTTTTATTGAAAATAGTATAATAGTGAAAATAGTATATGACTTGGTTGTTTTATATAATATAAATAGAATTTTTGAAAATGTTTTAAATTTTGTGTTTCTTACTAATATTGGGTTTGGCATTTAAATGATTCTTTTACAATTTCTGTGAGGAAATTAATTTTTTTCAGAATTATATTTATTTTTAAAAAGCCAACGCATAACCTTTAAAGTCCTAAGACTGAATTATATCTAGGATGATAAAGTGATATTATTATTATTATTTTTTTTTTTGTAGGAGATGGCAGATAGGTACTTCAGACCTGTTGGTAATGATGGCCTGAGCTAAACACCTAATTTGAAGGGACACTGTCCTTGTCAAAGAACAGAATGCTGAGGAAGCTATGGCAAGTATGTGTTTCATTGTTTGGGTATGATAAAACTCATATTCTGAATAATGCTCACTTTAGATTCCATGATACTATATTTGCCTAACGTTTTAAAAGCTTTTCTTAAAAAAGCAGCAGACTTAGTTAGTCTTTACACTTTGTTAAGAAATGTACTTCCAAGCTTTAAAAATAAAGGCATATCGGCTGCATTAATTTCAAAGAAAACAGCATCACACTTCATGATAAATCTAAGTGGTATATTAATAATTGATTTTTCGACTAATATTTGCTGAAATACACTGTACCTGGTGCTGTGGTAACAGTGGCAAACAAGTCAAATTAAGGTTGCGAGGGCAGAGACCTTTAGTGTAGGGAAATTGATTTAGAAATTTTACCTTTTTTTTTTTGCCTATATCCAGAAAAATGCTTCAAGACTTACAAGATCAGTTCCTGAAAATATACTTACGATATATAATCTATTAATAATAGTTAATTATAATATAAAAATTAGGATATTGATGATTAAATACTTGGTTTTAGGTGAAACATGCCAGTTTTTAAATATTTGAATATATTTGTATGTAATCACTTTTATATTTTATTTGCCTGACATAAATTGGCTTTTATAACAAGCATTAGATTACATACTATAGTGCTGAAATATTTACACATTATTCCAATTGTCATTTTAGATGATTTCAGAAAGTACTAGGAAAGATTCCATAACTATTAATGTGGTGGTTCAACTTTCATTTTCTAAAAATTGATAAGAGTCCTTAGAAGTTGACATTACCAATACTAATTACTGTTGTCTTTCAAAGTATTTTTTATAACTAAATGATTATAACCTGAGTGAAACAAGTAACATTTTATTTTATAAATGGGAAAGGTAACAGATAGATGAATGGTTTTTCATCCTCTCAGTGATAATCTCACTTGCAATCAAGAATAGCATTCTTATGTTACGTTGCCTGTGAAAGACTTGTTAACACACCTCCTTGAGAAAATTAGGGAAAAACTATTTGCAGCAAAAAATTACTTTGGGGTACTACTATAAACTTTAATAATAAATACAGGAGATTCCACCATAGTACTTACTTATATATCACTCTCAATATGTTATATACCTACCTAATGCCACAGAAGGTAGAAAACCAGGATTTTGGAGACTGTTTTTTGCATTTAATGTTTGTTTATTTTTGAGAATGAGAGAGAACACTCATGAGCAGGGGAGGGGTACAGAGAGAGGGAGACACAGAATCCAAAGCAGGCTCCAGGCTCTGAGCTGTCAACATAGAGCCCAATGTGGGGCTCAAACCCACAAACTGTGAGATCTTGACGTGAGCTGAAGTCGGACCCCCAACTGACTGAGCCACGTTCGTGACCCAGCAGAGACCTTTCAAAAAGACATTTCACTCCTCAAATATGGGGTCAGAGCTTGCAAAGAGAAATTTATCCAGCTTGAAATCTTCTTTTAATCTTTAGCATTTTTAAGGTTGGCTTTCTCAGGTGGAAAAAAGCAGAGAAGATGGAGTTTCTAAACCCTTAAGCCTTAGTTTAGCATTAGCAAAAGGATCTTCTGAAATTAGATGATCTTTGGCCAGTTTCTTAGATGCTTCCATTTTTATCACATTCACTCCTGTCTATATTCACCTTAATACTTGAATTTTGATTGTCTTGAGACCATATTGGCAATTTTCTTGAGATTCATCTCTTAGGTAATGATTCTAGGTTACCGTAATTCTCAAAAACATTTGCTGTGGGTACAAATTTGGGTTGTCAGATTTCTCATTTAATATTTTTTAGGAACTTGAGCATTGTTTCTAAATGCTTTTATATTTTCTCTTCAGGCCTCAAG
Organism: Herpailurus yagouaroundi; assembly: GCF_014898765.1. Taxonomy (NCBI): domain Eukaryota; kingdom Metazoa; phylum Chordata; class Mammalia; order Carnivora; family Felidae; genus Herpailurus; species Herpailurus yagouaroundi. The sequence goes on along the minus strand of NW_024412417.1, from coordinate 32,174,824 downwards.
TGCATAGAGGCCAAAATTGTTTTCCTTTTTTTAATTAAAAAAAGCATCCTCAGGGCACCTGGGTGGCTCAGTTGGTTAAGCATCCAGCTTCAGCTCAGGTCATGACCTCTCAGTCCGTGAGTTCGAGCCCTGTGTCAGGCTCTGCTAACAGCTCAGAGACTGGAGCCTGCTTCGTTCGGATTCTCTGTCTCCCTCTTTCTTTCTCCCTCCCCCATTCATGCTTTGTCTCTCTCAGTCTCTGAAAAATGAATAAATGTTTTAAGAAAAAAAGCATCCTTTTTTTTTTAACAAAGTGAATATTTGTTTTAATCCCATTACTCTTTTTTTTTTGTCTTTTCAAAGTTTTATTTAAATTCTAGTTAGTTATACTCTATTATTCTTTATTCCTATTATTATTTCAGGCATTCTGTGATTTGGGTGGATTTGTAACTTTTAGTTTGAATATAAACATGTAAAAATAAGTATTTTCAGCTGGCTAAACAGAACTGTGACTCAGAGAGTAAGAAGTGAAACTAAATAGAATACAGAGTTCTAAGAATTCTCAGTATAGGTATGAATACATATCCCAAAGGAGTCTCAGTTTATATTTTAGCTACCCTAAGAACAGTTTTTAGTTAGTACCAACTCAAAACTAACATAATCCCTAAAAATTATAAGTACTCATATTTGACTTAGAATTGGTATAAAAAATAGTTTTTATTCACATAAAATACCAGTATAACATGCTCTTGTGGCTAACTAGCCAAATAAATTATTATCTATTAATCATTTAATTTGAAGTACAAGACAGCCAAAAAAATAGAGGCATGGAAATTCAGTATAGTTCTGCTTAAGTATAAAAATTTTTAGGCTTTTTTGTAGCACTAAGCATAGAATTTAAAACAATCTACTATTTATAGTAGATTACATTGAGAACTTATTTTTTAATCTCTTTAAAAATGTAGAGCACCATTAAAGTACAGTTTTCTCCTGGAACGGAAAAATAATTATTCTAAGTTCAGATTTGCATTTGCTATTTTTACAAGAACCCTTTTCTCCTGAGTTTCACTGCAGGACTAATTCTGCGAATGAGTATGTCTCCCTTGTTTCATTCTTACGCAGTCCAAAATTTAGGCATGTACTAGTCATATGTAAAACTGATTTGTTACAACAGAATTATACATGTTGGTAAATGTTTGTTGAATATTCACTGCTATATTTTAATAAATAGGATGTTTTATATTTGAGTTGTTTTAATATTCTAGTGACTAAGGTAATGTTATTGGTAAGGATTTTACCATTGGAAGTAATCTATAAAATAAGTCAGATGTTCTTTATAACTCCTCTATAAATGAGTGTTAAAGGTCCCCTCCGCCCCCAGCAAATATTATTGAGGCCTTGATAGGCAATGTGTTAGGCCCTGGGGATATAGTGGAGAACTGTGTGGACGTTCTTCTTGACCATGTAGGAACTGCTGTTAGAACTGTCCTCAGTTTTTATACACTGATAAAATGAATTTTGCCTTCATTAAGTGCTTTCCTGTAAAGAAACATTGTCATAATTATTTTGATGAGTGAAGAATCATGAATTGTGTGAGAAGTATCCTACCCTCAGCAGAAGAGCCAGGATGCAGATAAAACCATGGAAATTGGCTTGGCCTAGATCCATATGCTGCAGACTCCGAGTGTTCTTGAGGGCTCTGAGAACTAGTTTGATTTCTCAGGCCAGGGAGAAGCGGCTCCCAAAAATGTCTGGGTGTTATACATACTCAGGGATTTCTGCTTCCCTGAAAAAAATCTTTATGTAGCCCATGTTTTTGCCATAGAAAGGGAACTTTGTTTCCAGCTGCAGACAAGGGACCACCAAAATATCCTAGCCTATTTGCAATTTTAAGGCCTTGAAATTAGTGTTTGTTGCATTTTCTAATAGAGCAATATTATAACAACATTAAAATTTGTGAATAGCACACATAAAAATTTCACCCATAATCTCATGTGAAAATTTCATTTCTTTATATTCTCATCTAGTTTTTGTCCATATACATACCTATTTTCCCATAGTTATTTTATAATTAATATGCAAATTTTGTTCTGATCTTTAAAAATTGTAACAGTAAATGGATAAATATTTTTTCATATTCCTTAATTGCTCTTGATTACCATTTTTAAGGGTAGTGTAACAGTTAATTGATCATGTTTGGTATTTTGTTGTTATTGGTTTTTTTTTTTTTTTTACCATTTTTCTACTGAAAAGTTAATTGAAAATAGCTTTCAAGTATAATTATATCTACAGTGCTGAACGCATTTAAAGCATAATTTTTTATTTTATTGGCAATCTTCATTTTGTGCTTAAATTGCAAAGCCACCTAGCTAGCTACTCAGTTGTGCAACTGAACTCTACTCTCCTTTACAGGTAAATAGTGCAAGTTTCCCCAAATTGATTTTGAGTTCTGTTGTTAGCTGACCTTCAAGTAGAGGAGGACTATCAGCTAATAGCAATTTCTGTATGACAGTTTTCCTGTCTCAGCCCTGTTGCACTTTAATGATAAAAGGAGATAAATTGGAACCACACCAAAGATATTTTCCTTCTGTCTTTTTACCCTTTCTGCTTCTTCATTCAATTTGTGTGCCTTGTCAGCTGATTATGTTACTTGAAAGAGAGAAAGGGAATAATACTAAATAAATGGTATTTCTTCATCTCCCAAAAGAATTTTTCAGAGACTGGAAAATAGCATTAATTAGGTACCTACTGTGTATCACAGTGTGTGAAGCATTTATTCAATCAGCCTCTGAGGTAGATGGCATCATTCTTATTTTCTCCAGGGTAGCCTTTTCTGCTGCTTTTCTAGAAGCCTCCTGCAATGTGCCCATAGAGTTTCTGATACTTCCTCTCTCATTGCATTGATCACAGTTATTTTAAGTAATTTTTACTGCCTGTTTTTCTTGCTCGACTGCTCGTATCTGACACGCCGGAGGCAGTCTGTCTTGATCGTCACTTTACTGTAGTGCCAACACAGGGCCTGGCTCATGGTTGACGTTCAGCAAATAGGTGTTGAGTGAATTTGTTGAATTGAAGAATCTTGGTTTTATGGGTGAGAAAACTGAGGTTGATACTGAGTAACTTTTCCAGTCACTGAACTACTGAGTGACAGAGGAGACTCCAGAACGTGGTTTTGTCTTATATCACAAAGCCTCTGTGAATTTATTCCTTTGGGCCTGGGTTTCTTCTGTCATAAAAGTGGGGCATTTGTACTGAGTACCCTGCTTCCCTGAAAATTATGACCTTATAATCAGTACCACGAGGATGCCTTTGTGCTTTGGTCTATTTTCGAGCTATATACATTATAGTAAAATTGAGCCATTGGACCAAATCTTGAGGATCTTTTGGGAATTTTCAGTCTCCCTTTAGAAATATGTTAAACAATATAGTGACTCTGGTTTTGTTAGGAAAATGTAAGCGAACAGTTTTCAGGAGTACAGTGGAAAGAGAGAGTATTTTTCAGGTCTGTGTAGTTGGGTATATAAGTAACCTGAGCTTGAGGCAGTCTTAAATGCCCAAGATGATCAGGTTTGAGTCTTTTGCATTACTGAAGACTTTATTTAAAAAATTTTTTTTAATGTTTTTTATTTATTTTTGAGACAGAGAGAGACAGAGCATGAGCAGGGGAGGGGCAGAGAGAGAGCGAGACACAGAATGTGAAGCAGGCTCCAGGCTCTGAGCTGTCAGCACAGAGCCCAACACGGGGCTCGAACTCACGAACCGCAAGATCATGACCTGAGCTGAAGTTGGACGCTCAACGGACTGAACCACCCAGGCGCCCCTATTTTAAATTTTTTTAAGGTTTATTTATTTTTGAGAGAGAGAGACAGAGTGCGAATGCAAGAGAGGCAGAGAGAGAGGGAAACACAGAATCCAAAGCAGGCTGCAGGCTCTGAGCTGTCAGCACAGGGCCCGACACGGGGCTCAAACTCAAGAACCACAAGGTCATGACCTGAGCTGAAGTCAGACGCTTAACCAACTGAGCCACCCAGGTGCCGCCTGAAGACTTTATTTCAAAAAGCTTCTCTTTTAAGTAGCTTGTTTAAGGTTACATTGCCAAGACCAATGCTTTCAAAGGACAAAGCACAACTGTGCATATACATCATTAGGTTGTAAAATAATGTATGAACATTTTGTAATTTTATGACTTTATCAAAAAATATGTAAGCTTTTAAAATTTGTTTATATCTGCTTAAATTCTTATGAATTTAAGAGTGAGCTATAAGGAAGAGAAATAAAAATAATAATTTGGCTAATTCCTATTTTTAAGCTAGATAAAATGAAAAGTAAGCGGTTTAACCTAAGACCTAGAGAGCCAGAATAATAAGGGGATCTTAGCTCCTCAAGTTTCCCTTCTGTATCTCCTATTAGTACTGGCTACTCTGTTTTAGCCCTGAGTGCCCAGGCCCTGCCTTCCACAGGGAAACAACCTGAAGGACACATTAAATTCACATTAGTTTTCAAATTTCACGGCTCAGCAGTGGTAAACTGAGAAGGATTTTTTAGTGACACCCATACATTGTCTTGAAAGTGTTTAAGGTTTTAAGGTACAGGCTTGCAAACACATCTCAGAACCCATCAGAGGTGCAAGTAGGGCTTACGGGATCCATGGGATGGGGTCAGGAAGTCGTTTAGCCTCTGCTTCTCCTGCCAGGCAGCTGTTTATTTGTCCGTTTTGCCCCAGGGCTTCTCCTAGAATTTTGTTTGAAGAAAGGGCTTCCCTGCTTACAACAAAAAGTTTGAAAACCATCACTAAGGAAAGGTAGTTCCAGAAAACAAAAAAACCAAAAACAAAAAAAACTCCACCTTTCCATCTTTGATTTGTAACTATTAGTATATACCCATTTAAATATAATCTGAGATTCTGGGAGAATAACAGTTACAAAATAGCTTACTCCCCTGCCTTTCAGCAGTTCTCCCTCACTGCCAAAAATGTGGGTTTTGCTCATTTATTACTCTTCCACTTACTGCAGGCTATTTGAGGAAATACCTCTTCCTAATGACAAAAAATAATCAAACAGCTATTCTAGCACTTGAACAAAATAGTTCAAATCCTACTGAATTGCATAGGAGAGATAGCATTAGTTTAGTTTATAACATTCAGTTAAGAAATAGTTTTAAATATCAGTGACTTCTTTATATTCCCTTAGAAATCAAAGGCATTTTCCAGAGTAAAAAAACGAACAACAACAAAAAGACACCTGTGAGAATAGGGATTCTTTGAGAATAGGATACTATTATTACTAAGCTGATGCTTTACTTAATTTATTTTTTAATTTTAGAGCAGGGGAGAGGGACAGAGAGAGAGAGAATCTTAAGCAGGCTCCACATCCAGTGCAGAGCCCCACACAGGGCTTGATCTCATGACTGTGATATCATGACCTGAGCTGAAATCAAAAGTCAGATGCTCAAGTGACTGAGCCACCCAGGCTCCCTGCTTTTTATTTTATAATATTGGAAGTCTGGGCACGAGGGGTATTTAGGCCAACTTTCCGTCTGTTGCTTGGATCCATCAAATAGATATGTAGTATGTACTTGAATAACCCCAGTGGAGAGGATCTTGCCACCTTCAAAGGCAGGGCATTCTCTCTTTGGACAGTTCTGTTTCCTAAAAAGTTTTCTTCTTTTACTGAGTCAGTATATCTCCTCAGACAGACCAGGTTTTGCTTTATAATCTTTGAAGTAAACTTTTTCTCCTCAGTTCAGCTAGGAAAAGGATTATACTAGTGAATGAAAATAGTTCTTGAGGTAGAGAGTAAATGAGACCGCTTAACTCATTTCCATTTTCATTTAGTTTAGACTTAAGCACACCACCTTTCATTGAGGTAGCATTAAAATTGTATTTTAGGGGCACCTGACTCAGTCAGTTAAGTGTCCTACTTCAGCTCAGGTCATGATCTCACAGTTCCTGAATTTGAGCCCTGCATCAGGCTCTGTGCTGTCAGCACAGAGCCCCTTTTGACTCCTCTGTCTCCCTCTCTCTTTGCTCCTCCTGTGCACTTTCTCTCTTTCTCTCTCTCTCTCTCTCTCTCTCTCAAAAATAAGAGAGAGATGTTTAACGTTTAATAAACATTAAAAAATTTTATTTTAGGGGCGCCTGGGTGGTTCAGTCGGTTGAACGTCCGAGTTCGGCTCAGGTCATGATCTCGCAGTCTGTGAGTTCGAGCCCTGCGTCGGGCTCTGTGCTGACAGCTCAGTGCCTGGAGCCTGCTTCAGATTCTGTGTCTCCCTGTCTCTCTGCCCCTCCCCTGCTCATGCTCTGTTTCTCTCTCTCTCTCTGTCAAAAATAAGTAAACATTAAAAAAAAATTAAAAAAAATTTTTTTAAACATTTGGGTACAAAATTATTAAAATGTATGTGTATGAGCATAATTCACTTTTTCTTGATGAGTCACGGTCATTCTTGTAAATTTCAGCTGCTATTCTCTGTGGTGATGTTCTCTGGGCATGTTGAGTTTCATAGGACTATTTTCCTATTTGTTCTAGTTCAAGTTAATAAACATTTTGTGAGTCCCTACTTCTAGGCTTCTTGTATGCAAAGGGGATGCAGAAATAAACGAGAAGTCAGCCAAGATAGTTAAGCTGGGAGAGCATTAGATTGAAGATATAAAGGTTCTTGGAAGAATGAGACACAAACTTCTAGTAAGGAGAGTAAGAGAGGTTGGAGGACAGATATGTAACACTCCTGTGCCACAACGCAGTAAGTGCTAGACCGAACGATAAACCGAGGAGGAGATGGGGCCAAGTTAAAGGGAGAAGGTGATCTAAAAGACAAGATCATCACACCACATTCACAAACAAGGGTCCTGGCCTAAGGAACAGCCTTCACTGTGTGTCCCTGGAACGGCAGTTGTGTCTACTGTGCCCAAAGCATAAGGAAATAGGAGTCAGGAGAGAGATGGAAGAAAATAGAGATGGAGGCCAAGTTGTGGTAAGAACTACATGTGGCTTAAGGAGGTTGGACTTCATTCTTTTGGCATTGGGGAAACTTTAAGTCAGGTGACTGATATGATCAGATATGTTTTATAAATTCTGGTAGCATTGTGAAGAATGATTAAGAATAATGTTTCTGAAACTATGATCATTCGTATCCATCTTTGCTGCTTTTGTCATGCTTGGCCATGCTACTGGAATGATAAAACAAACCAGTGGGAGGAAGAAAGCATAACTGATGGATTGAATTTCATATACACTTAATGCCAGAGTCTCTGAGTACCTGTGACTGCTTTTTATAGTTTTAAAGTTCCTCCTTAGTAACAGCTTATCATTTCGCATTGATAACAGTGTGCTTACCAAAGCAAGAGTCTTCTCCTACTTCCCTTTTATTATAGAGCTGGCTGAAAAATCCAAGCCACAAGCCTGGGGGCTGACCATTAGTATAGTACGTGACCTTCAGTGAATTGGCTTGGGATAATCCTCCTTAGAGGACTTTTTTCCTGGTTCTAGTCTTATTCTAGATCTTTATAACTGAGCTATCCAACAACTGCGTATAAGTGAAATATAACTGCAATTTGTTTAAAAGATCATAATCACGCATTTGAAACATTTTTAAATTTATTTTAATGTAGGTGATTGGAGTTGTGCTTCAAAAAGTTCAGCAGTCCAACAGTATTTTATCTGCCAACGATAAGCTCTTTACTTGATTGCACCATGAAAAAGCTGCTAATGAAACTTGTTGAACACAAAAATGGACTTGAAGAACCAAAAGCCATTGTTTTCAAATGAAGAATTCTGAACAGTTTTAAGCTTCAGTGCTTTTTAATCACCACTGAGGTTTTGCTCATAACATCAGAATGGCAAGCAGGCGAAAATCCACAACACCCTGCATGGTCCTTGCCAGTGAGCAAGATCCAGACCTTGAGTTGATATCAGATTTGGATGACGGTCCTCCTGTACTTACACCTGTAGACAACACCAGGGCAGAGAGTATCTCAAGTGATGAAGAAGTTCATGAATCTGTGGATTCTGACAATCAGCAAAATAAAAAAGTCGAAGGTGGCTATGAATGTAAATATTGTACTTTTCAAACCCCAGATCTAAATATGTTTACTTTTCATGTGGATTCAGAACATCCCAACGTAGTGCTAAACTCATCCTATGTTTGTGTCGAATGCAATTTTCTTACCAAAAGGTATGATGCACTTTCTGAGCATAATCTGAAATATCACCCAGGAGAGGAGAATTTTAAGTTGACTATGGTGAAACGAAATAACCAGACAATCTTTGAACAGACAATAAATGATCTGACCTTTGATGGGAGTTTTGTTAAGGAGGAGAACTCAGAGCAAGCTGAACCAACAGAAGTTTCTTCAGGAATATCTATCAGTAAAACTCCAATTATGAAAATGATGAAGAATAAAGTAGAGACCAAACGGATCACAGTTCACCACAACTCAGTGGAGGATGTTCCTGAAGACAAAGAGAATGAAATCAAACCAGATCGTGAAGAAACTGTGGAAAATCCAAGTTCTTCGGCTTCTGAATCTAACACAAGCACTTCTGTTGCGAACAGGATACATCCAGGTGCTGCCAGCGCCGTCGTGACGCCAGCAGCGGTTCTTCCTGGGTTAGCACAGGTGATAACCGCCGTCTCGGCTCAGCAGAATTCCAATCTGATTCCCAAAGTCTTAATCCCTGTTAATAGCATTCCTACCTACAATGCTGCATTGGATAACAACCCCCTTTTGCTTAACACCTACAACAAATTCCCTTACCCGACAATGTCAGAAATTACTGTTCTCTCTGCTCAAGCAAAATACACAGAGGAACAGATCAAGATATGGTTTTCAGCCCAACGCCTAAAACATGGTGTCAGCTGGACTCCTGAGGAAGTAGAGGAGGCGAGAAGGAAACAATTCAACGGAACAGTACACACTGTACCTCAGACCATAACTGTTATTCCCACACACATTTCCACAGGGAGTAACGGTTTACCATCCATTTTGCAGACATGCCAAATAGTTGGTCAGCCAGGTCTGGTCCTTACACAAGTGGCTGGAACAAACACCCTGCCGGTGACAGCACCTATAGCCTTGACAGTGGCAGGGGTTCCAAATCAAACAAATGTGCAGAAGAGTCAGGCACCTGCCGCGCAGCCCGTTGCAGAGACAAAGCCGGCGACGGCAGCCGCTCCCCCTCCTCAGCTTGTCAAACATGAAAGCGCAGTGGCCAACCCTGATTCGTTCGGCATTCGGGCAAAAAAGACGAAAGAGCAACTGGCAGAACTGAAAGTTAGCTACCTTAAAAATCAGTTTCCCCACGATTCAGAAATTATCAGACTTATGAAAATCACAGGCCTGACTAAAGGAGAGATTAAAAAATGGTTTAGCGACACAAGGTACAACCAGAGAAATTCAAAGAGTAACCAGTGCTTACATCTCAACAACGATTCCTCCACCACGATCGTTATAGACTCCAGCGACGAAACCGCGGAATCCCCAACCGTTGTCACGTCACAGCCCAAACAGTCCTGGAATCCTTTTCCCGACTTTACTCCCCAGAAGTTTAAAGAGAAGACGGCAGAGCAGCTTCGTGCTCTTCAGGCAAGTTTTCTCAACAGCTCCGCACTTACAGATGAAGAATTAAATAGGTTAAGAGCGCAAACCAAACTTACCAGAAGGGAGATTGATGCTTGGTTTACAGAGAAGAAGAAATCAAAAGCTTTAAAGGAAGAGAAAATGGAAATAGAGGAAAGTAATGCGGGTAGTTCCAAAGAAGAAGCTGGAGAAGCTTCTCCCAGAGACGAATCTGGTGCACCTAAGCCCGGGAGTACAGGCAAGGTGTGTAAGAAAACACCCGAGCAGTTGCACATGCTTAAAAGTGCATTTGTCCGAACGCAGTGGCCGTCGCCAGAGGAGTATGACAAGCTGGCTGAAGAAAGCGGGCTTGCGAGAACAGACATAGTTAGTTGGTTTGGGGACACCCGTTACGCTTGGAAAAACGGAAACTTAAAATGGTACTATTACTATCAAAGCGCCAATTCGAGTAGTGTCAATGGCCTGTCTTCCCTAAGGAAAAGGGGGAGAGGGAGGCCCAAAGGAAGGGGAAGAGGAAGACCGCGCGGGCGGCCGAGAGGGAGCAAGAGGATGAACAACTGGGACAGGGGGCCATCACTCATAAAATTTAAAACTGGAACTGCAATACTTAAGGATTATTACCTGAAGCACAAATTTCTTAACGAGCAAGACCTTGACGAACTTGTTAACAAATCACATATGGGCTACGAGCAGGTCAGAGAGTGGTTTGCAGAAAGACAGAGAAGATCAGAGTTAGGTTTAGAATTATTTGAGGAAAATGAGGAGGAAGATGAAGTCATCGATGATCAGGAAGAGGACGAAGAAGAAACCGATGATAGTGACACTTGGGAACCCCCACGACATGTGAAGCGGAAGCTTTCTAAATCAGATGACTGACATGTAAGTTTTTAATCTGAGCGTACATTCGTCAACCACATACCTTTAGAATAGTTGCCTCGTACCTGACAACGTTCATTTTTGATAGTTTTTTTTTTCTAAAATGGTTTTTATTTTAGCTAAGAAGATGACCAGGGGCCATGACTGTAGCCAAGAGATACATGATTATTATGTGTAGTCTGATTATTATGATTGTTAGGTTTATTATGTAGAGTTTAATGCTGCTTTAATTACTTACTTTTTACATGAAATGTTTTTTTACTTTATCTTAAGGGAAAGTTGCCCATTCTCAAAGAAGGGAGATGGGGCAGCGGGGAGGGGGGGGTGGATTCACAAATACTAAAGATAACTAAAATGTATTGCTTGCAACCCTCCTTCACTAAAGCTTCATTTTTTGCCTATTTAAGGAAAGAATTCAAAAACGAAAACTAAAAAGAAGGGGAAAAGTATACCGAAGGAAAGACTTACCACAGGGGTGAGGATTGCTCAGTTTTAGGAAACTAGGTGAAAATGGGTATCTTTTTTTATTCATTGTATTGCCCCCAAACTATTAGGTTTTTAACTATAGTTTAACATGCTTTATGTGTTAAAATTATTCAGTAATTTTTCTCTTGAAAGCCAAAGGTCTGTTTTAGGCTCTATGTAAATTCACATTTGCTTAGATGGCATCTGTTTTTGAAAACTGTGATATAAATTATTTCTGTCTCAGAGATCAAAAGGTAAATAACAGATTTGATATTAAATTAACTCAGTTGCCTAAAGTATCTTTTCACTCTTTGATATAAAACAAACCTGCTACCAGCAGAAACACTGTATTTGGTTAAAAATGTATCTCTTGTTATAAAAGCACAAGTAAATATGCTTTAAATCTGAAGATTTGGCATGTTCCTTAAATTTTAATTCATAGATTGAGTTAATTAAAATTCCACTGTAGTTGCAAATCAGATACCGGATTCAGAGTTAGGATTTCAATTCTTAATACTTCTGGAATTCAATAGCATAGTTCTGTTCTTTCCTACTCTCTGTGTTGGAGTATTCCAGGATCAAATTTACACTTTTTTTGGGAACAGTGCACTTGTCACAAAATGCTTGTGTATGTCTATTAGTAGTCCCAAACCATCTTATTATCAGAAGTCACTGTGCTGTTCTCACACAGTAAAGAAGGCAATAAGGCATAGACCCTCATTATCATATGAGCATATTTACTTACTTCCTTAGCTTTTTGCATCCCTACCCCATCCTCTGGTTTTATGCTCTGTTATTCTGCCAGCTATTTCCTTAATTCTTCCACGTCTTCCTCCCTGGCTTTATTTATTTGCCAAGCAATTATTTATAGAGAGCTTAATATGTACCAGGCACCTTTTTTACTGTTTAGCAGCCCTCTTCCAAGTTTTCTTTCTGTTAACACTTTTTTTTTTTTCAGGCAGAAAAACAGATGAAACTAAAAATGCACCTATTTTATATTATTTTTTTAACACACCTGTCTTAGAATAAAGCCTCGCTCCAGGTTGTAGAGCGTAATGTAAGTCACCAGCAGTTGAACAGTTTTTGCAGGTTTACTCTGTGTTGCAGCCCTCTGCTTCCTAATGTCAGAAATTTTCAGGACAGGCTTTCTTCTGACCCAGATGCATAAAATATTTTTAACAGGCATTTTTTATTGTTGCTAAACACAAGAATTCTCACTTGGCCAAGATGAAAGCAAGAAATGCGTTGCTGCAGTGAATTGTCATTGCGGCTGTAGTAACCTCAGCAGTGATTCTGTAGAGAGCGCCAATCTTCCAAAAATAATAGGAACTTTTTTGTACAGTTTGGTTTGACTTTAAGTTAGTGTAGATAATTCTCGTGTTCTATTGATACTCTAATGGATACTGTGGTCAGAAAATTCATACAAAGCCGCCGTTTTCAAAATATTATATATAATATACATGTACTTTCATGGTACATATTCAGGCATGCCTTTTAAAATATTAAGTCGAACATCATGAAACACATTAACTAACAAGTTATTGTTGGCTTAGCAAAATACTTTTTCCTCTTATAAAAGGATTCACCATGAGTTTCCTCTAAATAGCTATTTCTCCATTTAAGTATGGTTCAGTTTACCAAAAATAAGTAACCAAAACTTCCAAAATAGTTATTGCAGAAAGTGAGATACATTAATATGTTTTGCACAAGCCAGCCTTGTATATAAATAGAAAAAAAAATACAAGAGACTTTAGATTTCAGTCTTTTTACTACAAATACTGACAATGAGGAGCGCCTGGGTGGCTCAGTCACTTAAGCATCTGACTCTTGATTTCCACTCAGGTCATGATCTCACGGTTGTGAGTTTGAGCCCCATGTCAGGCTCTGTGCTGACCATGGAGCCTGCTTGGGATTCTTTCTCTCTCTCTCTCTCTCTCTCTCTCTCTCTCTGTCTCTCTCTGCCCCTCCCCTGCGTGTGCACGCTCTCTTTCTCTCTCAAAATATATGTTAATTAATTTTAAAAAAACAAATACTGAAAATGAAATATATACTTCCTACTAGTAATTTTTTAATAAATCATTACATATAGGTGAAAATGTCTATATGCAGAATATATACATAGGAATTGTTCCCAAAATCTAGTGCTTTATATAAGATGTATACAGCAAGTGATTTCTGTATTAATAAGCGAATACAGAGGATGTATTTTCATGGCTAATTTGTATAATTTTTGTTTCTAAAGTGGTAAACATTAAAATATTGTTTTCTTTAAAATTTTAGTTTTTTATTATGTTTTTCTTTTATAGCTGCCTAAAATATTGGATGAGAATCAATTCTTCAACGCAAGATGTCTGATTTACTGTGAATGGGCCCAAACTTTGATGACACTGAAAACGTTTTGGGGCATACACATTCTCAAAAGATAGGATCCAGTGCCCAAAAGAAATGGAACTTAATGTTGTGCCAAAGTTAAACTACTGCATTTGGCGGAAGTTCTGCAATGTAAATAGAACACTAATTAAAAAAAAAAAACTTGTAAAAATTCAAATTTTAATATAGTACATTTTTATTCTGATATGATGGAGACGTTCTGATTCTTAGACTTTCTGAGGGGGTTTAATGACCACTAGAGCTTGTCCTCATCTTTTGTCCAGGTTAATACTGTATGTCTAGTGAGATGGGCCTTACTGCCTATATTCTTTGATACGTGATTAAGCTTATAGCTTTGAGTGACCAAACATTTTACAGAGTAAAAATTATTAGAAACTGGGGGAAAAAAAGAACCTGATTTATTTCTATGTCTTATTTATCAGGCCTTGCACTAAGATTAAAATTTGTACGTGGGCTTATACCATTTTAATGTAAAACAGCCGATTGACACGCGTTGGAACCATTAAGATTTTGTGGTATCTTTGGCCCTTAATGATTGGATCTTTAATTGAACACATTCGTAGATACCACTCTTACTCTGTAATACTCTGTTCATTTTTTTCATTAGAAGCTGAATTTGCTTTGTAGTAAACTGAAGATAATCAGTATTGAAGAAGGAAAAGAAAATGGCATAAGAATTTGAATAGGGTGAAACTCTGAAATAAATATTTTACCAAAAATGTGAAGAAGTACCATGTAGTAAATATATACTTAGTGTTTTCTTACAATCATATAGAAATCAGAAATGTGTGTACAGGTATCAGATCAGAATTTTCAAGAATTATCTTTCAGTGAAATTCTACTGTAGGTAGCAATTTCAGTGAATAGAGAAAAAATTCTGAACTGATCATAATGAGTTAAAGGTTAGCTTTTCACTTATGAATTATGGGAGTGTTAACTGTTAACTCTTGCCATATCAGGAGACTGAAAGTTCATACTAACTTATAAACTTTGTAAAGACAGGTGCTGTTCATTCATGTTGAGATGGACCCTTTTTTTGTGACTATAGGATCATTTTTCAAACTGTGCTTTCTTCATAGAAAAATGTTCAGTTTAATTAGCTCTGCATTTTAAAACGTTTTTCTGAATGACCGGATGTAGTGGGCTTGGCCAGTTTCTTTTGTCTAATTTAATGAATAATATTAAGCTCTTGTTTTTACCTAAATGTTTGTCAGCTAATGAAATGTTATGAAAAAGCCTTGAATATGCATGCTGCTTTCATTTTTATAAACTTTTTATTTTTTAACTATAGCTTTATTAGTAATTCCAAAATGCTGCAATGTAGCTGATTTCTTCACTCAGACAGCTGGCTTCGTGGGTGGCTTTTTCATACTACTGTTAACTTTTTTAAGAAGAAGCAATGTAAAGACTGTAACAATTTAATGCACTAAACTGTTCTTTCTTTTACACATTTAAAAACTTCTTAAAGCACTCTGTATTATAATGATTAAATTGCTCCCTTTTTTAAACCATTGCTAACATGTCTGAGTTTTGTTTGACAATTTTACTATTTTCAGATTTGAAATGTCAAGTATTGGAAATGAAGCCTTTGGATATATATTATGCTTCCCTTGCACTATATTAACTTTGTATAACTGTAAATAACTAGTAGTAATCCCCCTCCCCCCTCCCCCCACCCCCGCCACCATCTTCTCTTATAAACTTGGCACTTCATTCTGCTCTGATGTTTGCTAGCTTTTAAATATATTTATTTGACAGAGCAAAACCCTCTTCTCCTGGTTAATTATGTCCTTGAATACAGAATAAAAGTTAGCAGTGATTTGTAGTTTTCAGTGATTTTTTTTTCCATTTTATTAACTGAGTTTTTTTAAAACTTGTGGTATACTATACATAACAAAATTTGCCACTATATCTGTTTTTAGGTATATGATTCAATGGCATTAATTACGTTCACAATGTTGGGCAATCATCACAACTATTTCTAAAACTTTTTAATTATCCCAAACAGAAACTCAGTAACTATTAAGCAATAACTCCACATCCCCCCTCCCCCAGCCCCTAGTAACCTTTGAACCTACTTTCTGCTTCTATGAAGTTGCCTGTTCTTGATATTTCAAATAAGTGAAATCATACAATACTTGTCTTTTTATATCTGACTTATTTCATGTATCAAAATGTTTTCAAAGTTCATTCGTGTTGCAGTATATATCAGAACTTTGTTCCTTTTTATGGCTGAATAATATATTTCAGTGTGTGTTGCAGGAGGGTAGGGGCAGTGTACCACAATTTTTTTTTTCTTCTAACAATACCTATAGCCCTCTGGTTTTGTTTTTTGTTTTATTTGAGTATAGTTGCCACACGATGTTACATTAGTTTACGATATACAATATAGTGATTCAACAACTGTCAATTACATTTTGTTTATTCTGTTGATGGGTAGACACTTGGGTTGTCTCTTCTACCTTTTGGCTAGAAAAATGCTATACTAAACATTGGCATATAAGTATCTGAGTCTCTTTTCAGTTCTTTCAGATGTATATCTAGGGGTGGAATTACTGGATCAAAAAGTAATTCTATGTTTAATTTTTTGAGGAACCATCACACTTTTCCACAGTGACAAACTGTTTTCCACAGTGCCTGTAACCATTTTACATTCCACCAGCAATGTACAAGGAACGGTTCCTGATTCTCCGTATCCTCACCAACACCTTTTATTTTCAGTTTTTTAAATTATTATTACTGTATTAGTAGGTACGAAGTGGTATCTTGTGGTTTTGATTTGCCTTTCTGTAATGACTAATGATGTTCAGCATCTTTTATCTGGTTACTGACCATTTTTATATTTTCTTTGGAGAAATGTGTATTGAAATCTTTCTCCAGGTTTGTAATTGGGTTGCCTCCTGTTGAGTTTTAGGAGTTCTTTGTATATTCTAGGTGTTACACCCTTACCAGAGATATGATTTGCAAATACCATCGATTCTCATTATCCAGATTCTGTATGTAGAAACTTGACTACTCGCTAAAATTTATTTATAACCCCCAAATCAATATTCATGGCACTTTTGTGCTCATCCACACACATATGAATGGTGCTGAAACATTTGAGTTCCAATCTGCATGTTCCCAGGTGGGGTTAAATACAAAACAAAACAAAAAACAAAACAAACAAAAACGACGCTTTGCCTCTTGCCTCTTATTTCAGCTCTCAGAATCTAAAGAATCATCTTTTTTGTAGTCTGTTAGTGCCACTTTTGAAGTATTTTTGTGTCTTTTGGTGGTGATTTCACTGTTTAAAATGACCCCTAAGTATAGTCCTGATATGCTGTCTAGTGTTTGTAAATGCAAGAAGTCTGTGAGGTGCCTTATGGAGAAAATACATGTTCGACAAGTTTTATTCAGGCATGAGTTATAGTACTGTTGGCTGAGAGTTCAATGTTAATGAATTAACAATGTATATTAAATAAGGTGTCTTTAAACAAAAGCACATGAAACAAGGTTATGTATTGACCAGTTTATGAAAAGGTTACGATCAGAAGCTCCCAGGTTCTTACCCCTAGGAGCATTTGTTCAGTATTCACTAATTCAGTGTTCATGGTGACTTTATAGAACACAACTAACTTTTGTAGGAGAAACAAGAATTGCCTATATTTTCTCCCTTCTGTAGATTGTATTTTCACTTTCTTGATAGTGTCCTTTGATGCACAGAACATTTTCAGTTTTGGTGAAGTTCAGTTTATTATTATTGTTGTTGTTGCTCATGCTTTTGATGTTGCTTAAGCCCCACATCGGGCATAAAGATTACCTAATAAGAAAAATTCCATTGCCAAATCCAAGGTCATGAAGATTTACTCCTACATTTTCTTCTAAGGGTTTTGTGGTTACAGCTCTTGTATTTAGATCATTAATCCATTTTTTTAAATGATTATTTTTGAGAGAGAGAGAGAGAGGGAGGGGCACTGGGAGCAGGGGACAGAGGATCCGAAAGGGGCTCTGTGCTGACAGCAGTGAGCCTAATGTGGGGCTCGAACTCACGAACTATGAGATCATGACCTGAACCAAAATCGGCTAGTAACTGACCGAGCCACCCAATCACCCTGGTCATTAATCCATTTTGAGTAAATTTTTGTGTATGATGAGATAGAGGTCGAACTTCATTCTTTTGCATGTGGTAATCCAGTTATCCCAGCACCATCTGTTCAAACAACTATCTTTCCCTCATTGAATGGACTTAGCACCCTTGTCAAAAATCAGTTGGCTAGGGGCTCCTGGGTGGCTCAGTTGGTTAAGTACCTGACTCTTGATTTCAGCTCAGGTCATGATCTCCCAGTTCATGGGACTGAGCCCTGTGTTAGGCTCTGCACTGACAGCACGGAGCCTGCTTGGGCTTCACTCCCTCTCTCTGCCCCTCCTCCACTCATTCTCTCTCTCTCTCTCTCTCTCTCTGAAAATAAACTTTAAAAAAATCAGTTGGCTGTATATGTGAAGGTTTATTACTGGACTCTCACTTATATTCCCTTGGTCTGTATATCTATCCTTTTGCCCATGCCACACTATTTTGATTCTTTTAGATTTCCAGTAAGTTTTCAAATCAGGAGTGTGAGTCCTTAACTTTCTTCTTTTTCAAGATTGTTTTGTCTCTTTGGGGCGCCTTGCAATTCCAAATGAATTTGAGGATTGGCTTTTCCATTTCTGAAAAAGTTATTGGAAGTTTGAATTATGAACTATGGAAGCAATTATGCTAAATCTTTAGATTGTTTTGGGTAGTGTTGACATCTTAACAATATTATATATTCCTATCTATGAGCATGAGATTCCTTTCCATTTATTTATGTCTTATTTAATTTCTTTCAGCAAGTTTTATACTTTTCAGTGTATAAGATACTCTTTTAGATGCCATTGTTATTGGAATTGCTTTTTTAAAAAATTTTTAAATGTTTATTTACTTTGGAGAAAGACAGAGCACAAGCAGGGGAGGGCAGAGAGGGAGGGAAACACAGAATCTGAGGCAGGCTCCAGGCTCTGAGCTGTCAGCACAGAGTCCAACACGGGGCTCAAACCCCCAAACCATGAATGAGATCATGACCTGAGCCGAAGTCAGATGCTTAACTGAGCCACCCAGGGGCCCCTGGAATTGCTTCCTTAATTTGTTCTTCAGATTGTTTATTGCTGGTGTATAGAAACAGTTTTTTTTTTTTTAAGTTTTATTTATTTATTTTGAGAGAGAGTGGGGAAGAGAGAGCACAGCAGGGGAGGGGCAGAGAGAGAGGGAGAGAGACAATCCCAAGCAGGCTCTGCACCAGCAGCACAGAGCCCGACACAGGGCTCAAACTCACAAACCATGAGATCATGGCCTGGGCCGAAACCAAGAGTCAGACTGAGCCACCCAGGTGCTCCACAGAAACAACTAATTTTTGTTTGTTGATCTTGTAAACTGAAATTTTGCTGAATTCATTCATTAGCTCTAATAGTTTTCTTGTGGAATCTTTAGGATTTTCTATATGTGGGATCATATCCTCCTTAAATAGTTATAGTTTTACTCTCTTTCAATTTGGATGCCTAGTGTTCTTTTTCTCATCTAATTACTCTGGCTAGAGTGTTGAATAACCTGGTGAAAGAGGGCATCCTTGTCTTGTTCCTGATCATAAAGCTTTCAGTCTTGCCATCAAATATCATTATCTGGGGGTTTTTCATGAATGTCTTTTGTCATGTTGAGGAAGTTGTAGTCTTAGTGTTCTGACAGGTTTTATCGTAAGAGGGTGTTGGATTTTGTCAGAGGTCTTTTCTGGCGTCAGTTGGGATGATTGTTTGACTTTTTTCCCCTTCATTCTGTTAACATGATGTATTACATTGATTAATTTTCTTATGTTGAACCACTCTTGTATTCCTAGGATAAATCCCACTTGGTTATAGTGGGAGGGCCCTGGGAGGGGCTTTCCTGATGAAGGAAATGGTGAGCTGAGACCTGGGAGGGGCAGGGAAGGTTGCAGCATGAAGGAAAGACTTGGGGGGAGAGGCGGGGAGGCCCATTCTGGAGAGGACCAGCCTGGTTGCAGAGCAGGATTCAATTGAAGCAATGAGGTAGGGGAGGAATAAAACCTTTACAGGTGATGGATGTGTTCATCACCTCGAGTATAGGGAAAGTTTCACAGAATATATACTTAGGTCAAAATTCATTTTAAATGTGTGCAGTTAATTGTCCAATACACCTCAATGAAGTTGTAGAAACAAAAACACTAAAAAATAAATACATACATAAAAGAGTATGAGTTGGTTTGGTAACAAACTGTAGATGGTTTTGAATGCTTGAGTAAGGATGTGTCGTTAGTAAGGTGTCAGGCTTTTTCAAAGCACCTCCAACATCTCCATTGGGCCAGGAAGGAAAGTGGTAACCTCAGACATGCATCTTGGAGTGCTGGATAAAACTTTTCTCTGGCTTCACAGAACGTCTGGATTTCTGGGTAATTCCAAAAACAATTTGAAAACAACCGGTCTCCTCATCTTTGGTTGAAGCCTGTGGTCAAAGATAATATTTTGGTGTTCTGGACGGGAGTATCTTTGAGAGGTAGAAATAGAAATTGAGCAGGGCTCAAGACTGAGAGGGGTGTGGAGGTGTGTAATTTCTAAGTACAGTGAGAAAAGTCTTGTACTCTGGAAGCACCCCTGGGTCTGCAGAATGATGTATGCAAGAGGCTAGACCCTAGACCGGGGTTTCCAGACAAGACCAAAGCAAAGACCCCACACTGCCTGGCACAGTGACTGCAAATCCCACAGACTACACATATATGTCAAGTTTGCTCCCTGCCACCTCCCGGTCCCACAGCCACCCCTGAGCCACCAGCAGAGCACCAGAATCTTCAGCCTTCAGCTCTTTGAAACAGCGAGGGCTTCTCACTCTTTGGCCAGTAGGGTCTCTTGGCAGGTGACCTGGAATTGGACACATAGTGATGCTTCTGGGGGCTTGAATTGCCCAGGTTTCAGAGGTCATGTTGGAATGTGCACAAGCAGGGCAGAGAAAGCCATTCTGCAGAGACACACAGAAAGAAATGAAGAGTCCTGAAGCCTCCAGAACATGAGGCAGGCAGAGGCAGCCAGTGACAGATTCAGTTCTCCAGGTCTTTCTGAAACCCTGCTATTTTGGTTTCGGGAGATAGTTCAGAACACAGACTTTGATGTCAGATAAAGTTGATTTTTAATCTGGTTTCTTTTACTCACTATCTGGGACTCTGGGCAAGTTACCTGTCAGGTCCTATTTCCTTGTCTACAAAAAATGGAAATAGTAATGTCTAATTCTGAGGGAGATATTTTGAGAGTTAATTACAAGGAAGTTAATAGAGTGTTCATAGCACAACCTAGTGCATAATAGATGCTCATAAATGTTGGCTCCTTCCCTCCCCCTCAGAAAGGACCCGACTATGTGACTGAGAACTGAGAAGTGGGCACCTGGGTGGTTCAGTCAGTTAAGTGTCCGACTTCAGCTCAGGTCATGATCCCGAGGTTCCTGAGTTCGAGCCTCGCATCATCTGTGCTACTGGCACAGAACCCACTTCGGATCCTCTGTCTCCCTTTCTCTTCCCCAACTTGCTCTCTATAAACAATTAAACAAATTTTTTTAATATATTTTTTTAATGTTTATTTATTTTTGAGACAGAGAGAGACAGAGCATGAACGGGGGAGGGGCAGAGAGAGAGGGAGACACAGAATCGGAAGCAGGCTCCAGGCTCCGAGCCATCAGCCCAGAGCCTGACGCGGGGCTCGAACTCACGGACCGCGAGATCGTGACCTGGCTGAAGTCGGACGCTTAACCGACTGCGCCACTCAGGCGCCCCAACAATTAAACAAATTTTAAAAAGAAAAAAAAGCAAGCTGAGAAATGCTTCTGTCTGCTCCTTCTGCTATTTCCCGTCCATTCAACAAGCATTGATTGAGCAGCCCTGGGCCAAACCCTGTCTGAGGGCTGAGTTTCCAAGAGTGAAAAAGACACCATCTCTAACCTCCAACAGTCCACAGCGTCATAAATGCCACAACGGATAAAAGCATGGAGGAATTACAGGAAAGAGGAAGGACGGCTGCCTGGAGTAAGTGATCTCTACCTTGCAGTGGGGAACTGAATCACCCCCTCAGTCAAAAATCAGATTTTTATAAATAAAAATCTATAAAAACAGATTTTTATCGCAACCCACACAATCTTAAACTCTTGCAAAATTCCCTTTTACTCCCTAACAGTGCCTAACATCTGGCATTTCCTAAGTATGTAAATTGTATTTAATAGTTACAAAGTGTCCTTCTCTCTTCCTGGTTTACTCTCCTCTTTTTATTTATTTTTATTTTTTTCAAGTAGGCTCCACACCCAATGTGGGGCTTGAACGCACAACTCTGAGATCAAGAGTCACGTGCTCTACCCACTGAGCTAGTCATGTGCCCCTCTCCTCTTTTTAAAAATGACATTATCCAGGGGCACCTGGCTGGCTCTGTCAGTAGAACATGTGACTCTTGATCTCAGAGTTGTGCGTTCAAGCCCCATGTTGAGTGTAGAGGTCACTTTAAAAAATTAAATTAAAAAAATCTTTACGGGGTGCCTGGGTGGCTCAGTCCGTTGAGTGTCCAACTCTTGATTTAGGCTCAGGTCATGATCCCGGAGTTCTGGGA
Organism: Herpailurus yagouaroundi; assembly: GCF_014898765.1. NCBI lineage: Eukaryota > Metazoa > Chordata > Mammalia > Carnivora > Felidae > Herpailurus > Herpailurus yagouaroundi. The sequence goes on along the minus strand of NW_024412417.1, from coordinate 32,152,893 downwards.
TCAAGCCCACTTTGGACTGGGAATCATAAAGCCCCCTGCTTACGATTCTCTCTCTCTCCCTCTGCGCATTCCCCTGTGCTCTCTCTTCTAAAAGATAAATAAATAAAAAAGACAGTATCCTAAATCCTCTCTATCAGTGAGGCAGTGGTTTAAAATTGGGGTCCAGATACTGAGTCCTCAATAGTGATAGGGGCCTTTGTGCTGTTTTCATTGTTAACAAAGGCCCGATGTTAATCATGTTTAACCTTTCACCAGGCCTTCTGCAGTCCCTCACTGCTACTTCTTTGCTTTCAACTAAAATCCTAACTCACAATGAGGCAATGCCAGTAGGCTCAGGCTGGACAGAGGCTTGTATTGGCTGTTATATAGGAACTTGGATTCAAATTTTTAAAGGAAAACAAAGCAATTACTAATTAACTCAGTTTTGTGTGCACAAATCCTCCACAACTTTGAGGAAAAATAACTGAAAGGGTTCTTAGTGGTGAAAATGCTGGAATCCCCTGAGCTCAGAAATCTTGAGTTCAAAGGGCAAAGAACTCTCTCTTACTCATAAGCAGCAATTCTGTGGCTTCTTTACCATTGCAGGAGAAGATTTAGCTCAGGTAGTTGTTGGGCCAGGAGGAGGCAGGGGTGGGGTGGGGATGCGGGGGGGGGGGGTGTGAAGTGGGGGCACAGAACCCAAGAGGATTGGGTGTGCCAAAACTAAATAGCCTTTAAAAAGAAAAGGCTGAAAAAAATGATCTCTGCCTGCCTTTGCTTTGTTCTTACTTCGCTCCTGAAACAGGAATTTTGAATCAATGTGTATTACTCATTTGCTGACAGGCAACTTACATGCATTATTTTAATCAATGCCCATTTGACAAATTGGATCACACTGCTAGTGAATAACTGAACCAGGATCATGAGCGCAGAGAAATCTGGTGTATGAGGCTGTTTCAACACTATGCTGTATTGCTTATTCTGCTAGAACAGGACTTATTAACATTAGGACAAATACGCTTACCTTTTTTAGACTCTCCATTGCCTCTGGATGATGATATTATGGGTATCTTTTTTTCTGCTATTTTTCTATAATTTCTAAATTTTTCCTAATTAGTACTATAACATCTCTGATAAGAAAACATTTTCTTCTTCTTTTTTTTTTTTTAACAGCCCTTCTATGGATGAATACATCAGTAGCTAATGTCTGCAGCCTGTCCTGATAAAGCCTTCCACTCAAGGTTGCTGGATATATGGACTGACTCTAAATTTGAGGACTGATCAGCAGAGAGATGGATTTTGAAACCTTGGGGAGTGGATTAGGTTCCCCCAGGTTAAGTTTGTGGAATAGAAAATTGGGTTGAAGATAGAACCTTGTAAGACAAATGGTGGAAGAGGAACAGGTGAGTGGGGAGAAACAGGAAAACCAGGGAAAACCTGCTGTGTAATATGTCACAGTAATATTGAGCTGTAGCATATTGGCCGGTATTTTGTCAGTAATTTTGATTTTCTAGTCTCAAGGAGTATCTTGAAAGTATAAGAACTCTAGTAAATGTTAGTTTTATACTTCTGGGATTTGGTGTTTTTTCTCCAGATAAAATTAATGGTCCTTGATCGAGCATCCAGAGTAAACTTCTGTCCTCCATTCTGTAAATGCGTGAATTACTCTGGTCTTTGTTATTGGTGGTGTCCCTTTTCTGGAAACATGGGGACTAGAGGTTCGTTTCTGTCTTTCCCAGCTCTTAGCCACGTAAAAATTGACGCTAAGCAACTTCTCTCTAAGCCCCAACAGCTTCATTTGCAAAGTGGGAATCATTGCGCCTTTCATAAGTTGTTAAGAGAGGATGTAAAGTGCAAAAACTGCTTAACACAGTGCCACAAATATCTTGAGTGGTGAAAAAAATACTACCTTTGAGTTTTAAAAAGCTACCCTGGAGCCTGCTTTTTGATGCGTGCAGATGAGGATCTCTGTCCATCTCCTGAAACGGATAAGTCAAACACTCCGTTCCCGACTTCGGTCAGTTTGTGAGTCAGATAAAAATCCTAGTTCCCCCGGGACTCCATGCCAGCAGCGGGCCAATTCCCGCTTTGGGCCCCTCCTCCTCCAGAGACTACAAGCCCCAGCATGCCGCTCTCTGGCCTCTGGCGGCTCCGCCCCTTCCGCATTGGCCCGCACGTGGGCGCCGCTCTAGACTCCTCCTACTCCCGAAAGCCGGCGGCTGGCGCGGGATGGAGACTGGGTGCTGGTTGCTGGGGGGCGAGTTCGAGGACTCGGTGTTCGAAGAGAGGCGGGAGCGGCGGCCGGGACTGCCGGCGTCCTATCGCGCCAAGCGCTGCGAGCCGCAGGTGAGAAGGCGGGGCCTGCTGGCCTCTGTCCGGGCCGCCGGCCTCGGCCTCCGCGGGTGCCAGGCGGGGAGTTCCTGCCAGCAGTAACGCCCTCCGCCTCGCCGGGCCGCCCCTCCCGCTGCGCTGCCCCTGTCCTCACGAGACCGGTGCGTTTCCCGAGCCCCACCGGTGGGCTCGGTCCGGCGGTCCCGCGCTGGCAGCGATTAACTCGTACCGGGCGTTTAGCGGGTCTCTCCAAAGGCTCGCTGACCTCACGTCGCCCCCTGCCCTGAAATCTTCAGGAACTCCGTGTGCCCACACTGATTGTGCAGCCGGGACCCTCAGAATCCGGTTCCCGCCCACTTTCCAAAACTGAACTCTTGGCCGCTCTGCAAACGGCGACGCCCCGCCCACCGGCCTGCCCTTGGTCAGTGAATTCCTCCAGCCCGCGTCAGCCTCGCTCGCAGGGTCAAATCGCTCAATTATAGCCATTTCTTAGAGTGCACCTTGAATGCTGCCTCTTCCAGGAAGTCTTTTCTGATTTCCTCCTTCCAAGGAAATACGTTTGCCTTTGACTACTTTCCCCCTCCATTCAGTTTGTGTTACATCCCTTGTCAGGAGCGTCAAGCTCTTGGAGTGCCAAATGATCTCAGCAGAGTGGGTGCTTGACTTTGTGTCCTCTACAGTGCCTGGCAGTTTTTGTTCATAATAGCAACTCCGTGAATGTTTTGACTTCGTAGAATATTACTTTGTGTTACTCAATGGGTGTAAATCTCACCTCACGTATAAGAACTACTGTACTATTTATCAAAAACTTAACCTGTTCCCGGCACTGTGCTAGGTTCCTTTATATGTATTGTCTTCATTTTTCTTTGAAACCGTTGTAGAGATCTCAGGCGCTCAGTAATTACGGAAATATGTTTGTTTTATTTCACTTTCCCTTTCTCCTTATCTGTACATTCTTTCAGCGTTACCTGTAGTAGTTGATCGCAGTGTAGACTGAAAACAGGAACGGGCTTAGGAAGTCATAGTGGTGCAGCATCAAAAGCTACATACGGATAGTTATGAGATAGGATCCTGAATTCCAGCCTGGGCTTTACCACTTGCCTTTCAAGGTGTCGGTTCCTTTGTCATTTGGGGAAAATGGCATTTGCTGGCTCCCAGGGCTGTTGTGGAGTGAAGGGGGCGAGAGACCGGCAGGTGTGATGTGCTGTATGCTTAGAAAAGTCAAAACCAGGGGCGCCTGGGTGGCTCAGTCGGTTGAGCGTCCTACTTCAGCTCAGGTCACGATGTCGCGGTCCGTGAGTTCCAGCCCCGCGTCAGGCTCTGGGCTGATGGCTCGGAGCCTGGAGCCTGCTTCCGATTCTGTGTCTCCCTCTCTCTCTGCCCCTCCCCCGTTCATGCTCTGTCTCTCTCGGTCTCAAAAATAAATAAACGTAAAAAAAAATTTTTTTTAAAGAAAAAAAAAAGAGAAGTCAAAACCAAAAATCGCTGGTCTTTAGGACTTGTTTGGTACGTGATACTGCTCGTGAAGCCAGAAAGGCCTTCCTCAAGTCTTGTTGGTTTCTTTGGGTGTAACACCAGGAATTTGGGTTAGAGGATTTGTTGTCCCTGCTCAGGTTCGGTGTGGGACGGAGGTGGGCCGCATCCAGCGCTTCACCTCTTAGGGCCACCCTTGTTCACAGATCTCCCCTCCTTCCTCTCACCGGAAAAGGGTGTTTGAAGCCATCTCTGTTGTGAATTGTTGCAGGCCTGCAGGTTACAGGGGAGCATAAAGACAGTCATTTGAAAGCCAGTTTTTGCGTGATCGTTTCCCAGTGGGATCATGAAAATTGGATGAAGGTTTGCAGTGAGGCAGTTGGGATTGGCGCTGTGACTGGAGAGCAGCAGAGCGCAGAGGAATTGTGGGTTCAGTACACAGACTGTTGTTGGCTTACGCAGTCCTCCGGGGACAACAGAAAAACAGCAGTTGCCAGCTTTCTTCGCTGTGATGGGTGAGGCTAAGGAGAGAAACGATTTTACTGAGATAATAGGAGGGCATGGATACCCCGGGCAACTCTTTTAGAAATGGAACCAAGCAATTTGGACGTGATGGTAGAACCATCACAAATGCAGTTGGCGTTTTAATAGCACTTACCTGGGGATAGACTACATTCAGACTCGGTGTGTTTTTCTGTGAGGAAAAGGGAGGTTGAGTTACTGCTTTGGAGCTGGAAAAACTGGCATACAGACTGCTTTTTGTTACACCTGTTTTCTCATCTTCATGTTCATGATTCACTAACCAAAAATTCCCAGTTCACTTTCCTTCTTGTCCATAAGGTTTAAATCAGTAGAAAAGGGAATAAAATATGCCAGATGGACATTTACTCAGACTTCCTTTCTACAGGTCTTTGGCATTTGATTGCATGGAAACCTACTTTCAGCCTTAATTTCTGTCTCTTTTGGTTAGATTCTGCCTTCTGCTTTTACAACATTTTTATGATAAGCACTATAAAGATAATTCTTCTTCCCTATGTCCTTTCCATAAAGAGTTGTCAATACCTGTTCTGACCACTCTAAAAATGTCTCTACAGAGAAACATGTCAGCCTAAAGAAGCATTCAAGGGACACCTGGATGGCTCAGTCAACTTAAGCGTCTGACTCTTGATTTTGACTCAGGCCATGATCTCATGGTTTGTGAGTTCAAGCCTGGCGTAGGGCTCTGTGCTGACAGTGTGGAGCCAGCTTGGGATTCTCTCTCTTTCTCTCTATTTCTTTCTGTCAAAATAAGTAAATAAACTTTAAAAAACAACAACAACAACAACATTTGAACTGTCCTAATTAAAATGTAGCTTCCCAGGCACCACAACCCCACTTTGAAATGCTATAGATAGAACCAAATAGGCCTGTGCTTCTTTTTCAGTTGAGAGGTTCCATGTGATGAGTGCGTTTGTTACTTATGATAAGTTTAATAAAAACTGAGCCATCACTAAAAATCGTCGTTCTCGTCATAGGTTTTCCTGTGAGTCTCATCCTAAAAAAGGATCTTTTTTTGAGGTCTAATCAATAATACATGGGAAATTACTTCTACTTGAGTATGAGGTGGAAAAGTATCACTTAATTCTCTGTAATGTGCTATTTTCACAATTTCTAGTGGTTTTATGAAGAAACGGGGAGCAGTGATGAAGTTGAAGCTCTAACTCTGAAGAAATTCAAAGGGGACCTCGCCTACAGACGGCAAGAGTATCAGGTAGAATTGAACATATCTAAGGTTGCACTGCCTGAAATAGGTTCTTGTTCTATCAGTTATAGCATATCAGTTATGAGTGTGTTGTTTGTGAGGATGAATTTAGTCTTTTGTGGTAAGGGTCTGTAATCTCAGAATCCCAAATTTCTGTCCTTTTCTACATGGCTCTCTGCCATTTGTTTTGTTTCCTGTAACTACAATATAGGGATCTTCTTGGGATCCTTGCAGGTCTGTTTCCCCAGGCTGTGCGTCTCCTCATTCTGTGGGACCCTCTAGCACAGATGCCTCATGGGGTCAGAGGAGCAAAGCACCCCAAAATGTATAAGAAAAAGAAAGAACTAACAGTTAGGTCCCAGCTTGCTTTACATATAAAATCTCATTTCTTCTTCACAAGAGTCCGTTTGTTATTTTGCTGATGAGAAAAAGAAGGCTATATATAGCAAGTTAGTGGCAGAACCAGGATTCAAACCCTGGTCTGCTTGGCCCCAGAATGCTTTCCTACCATACGGTGATATTTTCCATGGTAGTAGGGGTTATATTCTCCAGCCATCTCTTTTCTACTTCTTAGAAAGTAGTACTGACAAATGCTCAAGCCCCCCTTAGTTCATTGTAGAGTCCATTATAATATTACCTTCTGCCAAGAAAAAAATCATCGCTATAACTAAATCCTTTTTTCTACTATAGTTTCACCTCTTTTTTTTCATCCCTTCTTTTCATTTCCTTTATTTAACAAATAATATGCAGAAAGCACTGCAAGAGTACTCGAGTGTCTCTGAAAAACTGCCATCTACAAATTTTGCCATGAAAAGGGATGTCCAGGAAGGCCAGGCGCGGTGTCTGGTTCACCTGGGAAGGCACACAGAAGCCCTGGAGATCGCTGCAAACTTGGTAAGTGGTTTCATTGCTTATTTTCCATTTGTTGTCCGCGGATTATTGAATAGTTTGTTTTCTAAAAAACAAAACAAAAAACAACTTCTTGCTTGCAGCAAAATCTGTGGGTTTGGATAAGTAGATGAAAATTGTCAATGGTGTAAGAACTTTATTATGATGAACAAACAGTTCAGAGCTCTAGACAATCACTTTCTTGTAATATTTTTTCTTTCCTGTGTTAGGCTCAAAATTCTTCATTGCCTGAAAATCTCATTTGTAAAGGTTTTACTCTTGTTAGGAGTAAATATTCAGAGTAGAGGGATCATCAGTGACTTTTTCTTCAGTTTTTTTTTTAGATTTTATTTCTCAAAATTTTTACAATGAACATGGATTACTTTTGTAAACAGGAAAAAAAAGTTACCAAAAAACCCTAAATATAAACTGAGCCAAGCTTAACATTCCTTTTTTATTTTTATTTTTTCCAGCCTTTTAGAATCCCTTTTTAAGGGATAAAGAAAAGCAGTTATTTGCAGTTCTAGATTCTGCTTGTTTTTGTTTTCAGGTGATGGCATTTTTGGTTTACTTCTGTTTTGTGTGGGTGTGTAAATTTTATATGGGATTGGTCTAAGTTGACCAATCTTAGTTTATAGATGGCCAGTTTACCTCCTCAGAGGGAATTAATGAGGCACTAGGGCACTGATCTTGAACCCTGTGGATCAAGCCAAACAGAGGTCAGCCTAAAGTATGCACGCAATTGAGCTCGTCTCTTCCATGTCATTAACTAAGAGAAATCCCTAAATTTGCTTGCCGACGGGGTTCATTGCCTAGTACTTCAGCCTCTTGCGGTGAGAGGAAACCTTGAAAATTGTGTGTAGAATGTGGAAAACAGCTGTGTCTTGCTCTTCTCCTAAGTGTGGGTGAATTCTGAAGCTGGAAGGTAAAATTACCTCGTTGAGGAAGTAGACGGCACAGTGAACTTGGTGGAATTTAACAGTGTTCATTCTCGGTCTCCCGGGTCTACAAATTAACAACAGCTTTGGCCCTTTTAGTACTTTTTCTAGACATCAGTCACCCATCCTTCATTCCTGTTCCTTACTCTCCTGTCACCTCTCTCTTCCTGACATCTGCACATCTCTGTTGTGCTCGTTGTCCCCGCCTAACCCACTGAAGGCAGTGGCGGTGGCTTTAGCGTCTGGGTTATTTTTGTGGTTCCCTCCAGCTTAGTTAGTCTGTTTCTGTGGCTCAGAGAAAGATCTGTTGCCAGTCAGCAGATGCAAGGTCTCCGGAGCTTGGGATGCTACCAGGCAGGGGGAAGGACCAGGCAGAAGACCTTCAGCTCCCCTGCCAGGACTTTGGGAACTATTCATCAGGCTTCTGGGCATCCTGTTGGGGAAGGAACCAGCAGTGCAGGCCAGGGGCCTTACCCTTCCTTTGGGTCTCTTCACAGGATCTCAGTGGACCCTACCGATTTATATAGTTTCTCATTTCCTGGTACCTTGTATTTTATTTTTTAAATTTCTTCCCTATTTATAGACCCTTCTCTTTTGCTATTAACTCTGGTCTATTTCTGTTTGTGTCTTGGTGGCTGTTGTCCTTTCCTGTTCTGTAGGGGGACAGGCCAGAATACAGCATTGAACAAAGTAGACAGCTAGTTTTGGAGTGCCCATCAGGATATGAACATTTTATGCTCACAACTTTTTTTTTTTTAATGTTTATTTATTTTTGAGAGAGAGAGAAAGAGAGAGAGAATGTCAGAGCGCAAGCTGGGGAGGGGCAGAGAGAAAGGGAGACACAGAGTCTGAAGTCAGGCTCCAGGCTCTGAGCTGTCAACACAGAGCCCGACACAGGGCTCGAACTCACAAACCATGAGATCATGACCTGAGCCGAAGTTGGATGCTTAAGCAACTGAGCCACCCAGGCGCCCTTCATGCTCACAACTTCTAATTCACTTCTCTTCTTAATGATTTTTGGACAGAATTTGTAATGGATTTTATTTATATATTCTTATTTCTTATTTAAATAATTTAAACATTTTAGAATAGCTGATGTACTCATGTGATAAGCTGTGGTAAGGACATTGCTTTCTGATGGTAAATGACTCTTTTTAAAATTTATGCACTCTAAGAGACTGTTAAAAACTGAGAACAAACTGAGGGTTGAAGGGGGGTGGGAGAGAGGGGAGGGTGGGTGATGGGTATTGAGGAGGGCACCTTTTGGGATGAGCACTGGGTGTTGTATGGAAACCAATTTGACAATAAATTTCATATATTAAAAAAAAAAAAATTTATGCACTCTTGGGCACCTGGGTGGCTTAGTCAGTTAAGTGTCCAACTTCGGCTCCGGTCATGACCTCACAACTTGGAGTTCGAGTATCATGTCAGGCTCTGTGCTGACAGTGCAGAGCTTGGAGCCTGCTTCCAATTCTGTGTCTCCCATTCTCTCTGCCCCTCCCCTGCTCATGCTATCTCTTTTTCAAAAATGACTAAACATTAAAAATAAATAAATAAATTTCTGCACTCTACAAACATGTATTTCAGTCCCACCCTGTGCCCGGCTCTAGGTTCAATGCTAAGGTGACAGATGGAGCATATAAATACCTTGTGCATATACTGTTCACCAAGTAAACACATGTCTGCTCTTGGAAAGTACCCTTGAGGCACCTGGGTGGCTTAGTCAGTTAAACATCCAACTCTTGATCCAGCTCAGGTCTTGATCTCAGGGTCGTGAGCTCAAGCCTTGCATTGGGCTCCATGCTGGGCATGAAGTCTACTTTAGATAAATAGAAAGAGAGAGGGAAAGGGCCCTTTATTCTGTGACTTCTAGTGTGACTTGTAGCTCTGCTGCTTACTAGCTGGGTGACTTTAGGTAGGTTCTCTAACTTTTCTGTTGGGACTCAGTTGCCTCATCTATAAAATGGGGATAATAATGGAATCTATTTTAAAGGATCATCATGTGGGGCGCCTGGGTGGCTCATTCGGTTGAGCATCCGACTTTGGCTCAGGTCACGATCTCGCGGTTTGTGAGTTCGGGCCCCGCGTTGGGCTCTGTGCTGACAGCTCGGAGCCTGGAGCCCGCTTCGGATTCTGTGTCTCCTTCTCTCTCTGCCTCTCTCCTGTTCATACTCTGCCTCTCTCTGTCTCTCAAAAATAAATAAATGTTAAAAAAAAAAAATTTAAAGGATCATCATGAGGATTAAATGAGTAAAGCACTTAGAATAGTACCTGGTACATGTTAGGACTCAATAAATATTAACTGTCTTCATCATTATTGCATTTCAGAAGGAGTTGCATCATTCTGGAAAAATCACACAAAGTCATTTATTTTTATTTAATTAATTAATTTAAAACAGGTTTCACGCCCAGGTGGGCCTGGGCAGCCCAGTCAGTTAAACATCCAACTCTTGATTTCGGCTGAGATCATGATCTCGCGGTTTATGAGATCAAGCCCTGAGTCGGGCTCCATGCTGAGTGTGGAGCTTGCTTGGGATCCTCTCTCTTACTGTGTGTATCTCTCTCTCTCTCTAAAAAAAAAAAAAAAAAAAATAGACTTTATACCCAGCTTGTATGGAGCCCAGTGTGGGGCTCAGGACCCTGAAATCAAGACCTGAGCTGATGAGCTGACAGGGCACCTGAGTGGCTTAGTCAGTTAAGCGTCTGACTTCAGATCAGGTCACAATTTCATAGTTTGTGAGTTCAAGCCCCACATCGGGCTCTGTTCTGACAGCTCAGAGCCTGGAGTCTGCTTCGGATTCTGTGTCTCCCTCTCTCTTTGCCCCTCCCCTGCTCTCGCTCTCTCGTGTTCTCTCTCAAAAATAAATAAACATTAAAAAAAAAAAAAAGGACCTGAGTTGAGATGAAAAGTTGGACACTTAACTGACTGAGCCACCCAGGTACCCCCATACAGTCATTTAAATGGAATTTAATTTCCAGAGAGTTATTTACTACCTGTGCTATAAAAACTCTCCCATCAAAATCATGGTTTGTATGTAACAGCCTCTACCCCAACATACATTCTTTTTTAAATTTTTTTCTTTTCAACGTTTTTATTTATTTTGGGGACAGAGAGAGAGAGAGAGAGAGAGAGAGAGAGCATGAACGGGGGAGGGGCAGAGAGAGAGGGAGACACAGAATCGGAAACAGGCTCCAGGCTCCGAGCCATCAGCCCAGAGCCCGACGCGGGGCTCGAACTCACGGACCGCGAGATCGTGACCTGGCTGAAGTCGGACGCTTAACCGACTGCGCCACCCAGGCGCCCCCCAACATACATTCTTAATATGAAATGTTATTAAACAGCATAAAGCACTTAGACTACTTGTAGAAGAAAAGTAGCTTCTCTTAAAGTCTCTTGCTCTCCTTATACGTAGAAGACATGAAGACCTATTACTTAGTTAAAACATCTGTTAGTTCCGAGGTGCTATGTTCTCTGTTAGGAATTCAGCATTGAACACTAAAACCTTTTGGGAGAGAAAAAAAGAGTCAAAACAAAACCAGACTCTTAATTATAGAGAACAATCTGATAGTTATCAGAGGGGAGGGGTGGGCGATGGGTGAGATAGATGAAGGGGATTAAGGAATGCACTTGTGATGAGCACAGGGTGATGTACTCCTGAAACTAATACAACACTGTATGTTAACCAACTGGAATTAAAATAAAGCTTACAGTAAAAAAGGCAAAATTGTAGAAGTTTCTGAAGGAAAACTTTAGGAAAGAATTTTATGTGTGGTCAGGACTAAGGTTGAAATAAATGAGTTTTAAAAAGTGAAAAAAAAAAGGAACCTAATGTTTAGGAAGGACAGAATACTAAACAATGGTAATAAAACCAGATGTATTCTGTCATCGAGAAGGTGCAGTATCACTAAATAGGTTGCATGGAGCTTTATTTTCTATATTCTCACATAATGTGTAAATATTTGGAATCCTCCGGAAGCTTTCCCTCTCTGGCCTGTTTCTTCAGTCTGCATACTGGGTAGTTTTACTTGTATTTCTTGCTCAGTGTAATTCTTTGCAGGAGCTTGATCCGGAGGCTAGTAGGACCAGGTTTTCTTTAGACTTAACGTTAACTGAAAGGTAATTTTAGTCTGCCATCTGCTCTTTATAGACTTTAACTTAGAAAAAGAAGCCTGTTTTCCCTAACCCACAGGGCTTTTGCCATATGGCAAGTTAGGCAAGAGGTGGTAACTCTGGTTAAAGAGACTTGAAAAGGATTTTCTGATCAGAACGAAACCAAGCAACCCCTTCTGGCCAAAAATAATTGACCTTCGTAATAGTTACCAGGGACGGCATTTGGATTCAATTATGACGCATCATGAAGCACTGAGAGCTTCAGGGCTATCCTGTTTAAGATGTCTAAGCCAAGTCAGATTTGGAAATGGAATCCATTCGAATCCTCAAGGAAATTACCATTTGGAGTTTTAGAAAGCCTGGAATATTAAAATGGAACCATTAGCCCAGGGTACAAAAAAGTTGGCTTGGGTCTTTCAGCTACCTGGCTGAAGACAATAAAGATTACAATAAAACTGGAAGATAAACTGACATTTATGTTTTTGATGCTGAATTTTGTCAGGACATTGTCCCGGGAATTACGTTATGGTTATGACAAGAATGTTTGGGAATTTCTCATGGTTATTGGTAGGTAGTATATGTTTCTCTACGTTTACAACTTCAAACTTTGTTCTCTCTCCTTCTGTAGCTGCTGAAAGATAATTCTGATTTACAACATATGCAACTTGGGTTTTTAGGCATCTCCATTTTCACATGGAAAAGATTCTGCTGTTTCAAGTTTTTAACTTTGGGGGCACCTGGCTGGCTCAGTTAGTGGAGCTTGTGGTTCGGGCCTCACATGGGGTGTAGAGATTACTTAAAAATAGAATGTTAAAAAAATAATAAAGTTTTTAACTTTTTTTTTCTCCCTAGGAAAATAAAGCAACTAATACAGACCATTTAACCACTGTGCTCTACCTCCAATTTGCTATTTGTTCAAGTCTGCAGAACTTGGAGAAAACAATCCTCTGCCTACAGAAACTGATTTCTTTGCATCCTTTTGATCCTTGGAACTGGGGCAAATTGGCGGAGGCTTACCTGAGTCTGGGCCCAGCTCTGTCAACATTGTGTGCGTCATCTCAAAAACAGAACAGTTTTACCTCCAGTGACAAAACCATCAAATCCTCCTTTACACACTCAGGAAAAGACTGTCTTTTGTGTTTTCCTGAAACGTTGCCTGAGAGCCCTGTGTTTTCTGTGGAAGCAAGCAGCAGTAATAACCAGAAGAATGAGAAAGCTATGAAAAATATTCAGAACTGTGTGGCAGAAAAGAGAGAAGCAGTGTTGCTAGAGACTCAGATGAAAGCGTGTGCCTCCTTTATACGAACCAGGTAAATGAAGAATAGATTAAACACCACATGGTACTAAGCCTAGAGTAAAGGTATTATTTTTTTTTTAATTTTAAGCTTCAGAAAGTTCTAGGCGGGGCATTTGGTAGATTTTTTAGATTTTTTTCCTATAGTCTAGGTGAATCTTTTGAACTTGTCCTTTTGGTATGTAAGATTTAGATACAAACCTATATTTGCTCGAGAATATGATTTGTATCATTACTCAAGATAAAATGTTAAAGCTATAAAACAGTAAAATTAAGAAAAGAAAATTAAATGTATAAAACATTGACAAAGGGGAAGAGGTATTTTAAACCAGGAATTTTTCACCGGTAGGTTCCACAGAAATCTGCAGACAAAAAAATCTGCTCTTGTGTTTGAATCACTATTAATAATATGAATAAACAATATTTAACTCATTCTACAGAGAATTCCCATGGCTTAGGTACTCTGAACACTTTAAATCCATAATAATAAGAGTTTAAGGGAAAGGGGAGCATACACTTTACCAATTCTGTAATTTATGAGAGAAACAGATTTGCTGAAGTCTCAAACGGTGCCAAAAAACAGAGTGGTGTGGTTGTTGTTGTTATTTTTAACTCTGGAGAATTCAAGAAATACTGATTAACAGTGAGGCTTACTGAGAAGTGTATCTGTTTGGCAGATTTTAAACTTTATTCAGCAGGTTTATAGTCTTGACTATGTTACTTTTAATTCAGAAGTGCATTGCATGGCAGTGGTGTGCCAGGCACCTGCCTGAGTCTGGGCTCATAAAGATTGTTAAAGAAAGAGGCCCTTTCTTTCCACCACTCGCTGTGTGCTGTGCTGAGGGAAACACTGTATCGTCAGTGACAGGTGGCACAGGCGCTGACGGGGTGTCAGTAGTGTGAGCAGAACCTCGCGGGCCGGCAACGGGAGCGGTTCGGTGTAGCAGGAAGAAGGAAGCCTTTGCAGGGGCAGTGATGCCTCTGCTGAATGTTTCTGGGCACCTCGGTCAGCTGTACAGAGAAATGGGTACCACGTGGTTCGCATACGCCGTTTCCCGTCCGTGCGCACCACTGCCCAGGGCGGGTGTTGGATTCCCACCCTGGAGACTAGGAGACTAACGTAGAATTCTGCCCAGAGTGGCACAGCTATGAAGTGCTGCCGTGACCTTGACCCAGGCCTCTGACCCCAGAGCTTGTGTTCTTTCCAGGGTATGTTGCCGCCTCCGTGCAATATTCCCCAGCTGAGAAGAGGCACGCTGGGTAAAGAGAAAGAAAGGGGGGTCCATGGGGTGGAAGCACTGTGTGGCACAGTGTGGTCACGTGGTCTGCTGTGGTGACAGTGCATTGATGGTGGAGCCAGAGAGGCAGGCTGGAGACCGCGAGCCCGGGATGGCATAGTGAGGAGGGGGAGGAGGAGGAGGAGGAGGAGGAGGAGGAGGAGGAGGAGGAGGAGGAGGGGTTTTGGGGGCAGAGCTCATTGTAAGGACCTAATAAATTGTTACTGAGTGAACGAATCTGGACTCCTCTACTTGTTAGCTGTCTGACCTTGCACAAATTAAACTCTCGAACCTCCGGTTTCTTCATCTTCACCTTCGTGGAGAAATGGGGAAATGCCTTCTTCGTTGTGAGAAGTGAGTGTCTGAAGGACTTGGTATAGTGCACACTGTGTGGTGAGCATTTGGTAAAGGTTGTACTTCTACTGGCATAAGATGTTAAATGTCATCTTAAAGAATTTGGTTCTTAAGCTGAAGGCCTGAGTAGTATTTGAAAGTTTTAAATGTCCCAAGTGGTGTGACAAGAGCTGTGATTTCAAGAGCGAATCTGGTGGCTGGAGGATGTATTAGAAGAAGGAGTTGGGATCCTGGGATGCCATGAAGGAGCTGTGGCGTCATCAGTGGGTGGCAGTGAGGACCTGACCTGGGACAGTGCAGTGGTAAGAAGAGGAAATGAGCATCACTGCAGGAAGGAATAGACAGGACTTGGGGACCAGCTGAGGCTGTGGGAAAGACAGGGAGGGAAGAGGGGAGCGGAGGAGTCCAAGACGAGTCAAGACTCTACCTTGGGTAGATGGGTAGGTGGTGGCACCTTCTGCTGAGACATAGCACACAGGAGGAAGAGCAGAGCAGACTGAGGGTGGAATTAAGATTTTGGTTTAATGTGCTGAGATTCAGGTGCCCGTAGGACACCCAACTGGAGCTTTTCACCAGGAGGAGTTGAGCTCAGAAGAAGGGAGCTAGAGATGAAGGAGATTAGCAACGGGATGATGGTGAGGAGTCAGGTCTGAACGCCTCTGAGGAGATTTGACACTGAGGAGGTCATTTGTGGCCTTTGAGAAGGCAGCTTCAGTAGTGATGGGTGACAAGGCAGATGGCAGAGGGCTAAACAAACATGACACGAAGGAGCGAACGTAAGTTGTGTTTTCGAGTACCTTCAGGCACAAGAGGGAGAAAGCAAGTACATAAGAGATCAAAGGAGTCACAAATGTCCATGCTTCCAGAGGCCAGTTGGTACCGTAAGCAGGTTTGAGTGAGTCAGGGGAATGTCGGTCAAGGCATGCTCTTCACCACACTCTCCTGCTGCACCTACGTAAATGCTGC
Organism: Herpailurus yagouaroundi; assembly: GCF_014898765.1. Lineage (NCBI taxonomy): Eukaryota > Metazoa > Chordata > Mammalia > Carnivora > Felidae > Herpailurus > Herpailurus yagouaroundi. The sequence continues at coordinate 32,137,541 of NW_024412417.1, read as the reverse complement.
GGTGCTTTCCACGGGCTGCGAAATGTTATGGAATTGGCCTTGCCTTTCTTCTCCTCATTCACTAGTTTTCTTCTCTCTGGTCTAGCCACGGTGATCTCCAAGGTTTTCAAACATGTCAAGCTAATGCATGTGTCAGGGCTCCTTCCCCCAGATACTCTTGTGGCTGGCTCATTATTTGGGTCTTAGCTTGAGTGGTAACTCAGAAAAGCCTTCCTTCACTGCCTAAAATCGTCTTATTTATTTGTGATCTCTCGTCTTCCATTCCATGGAACGGGCACCTGTCCTCACCAGTTTCTCCTCATGCTTAGAGTAGTGAGTGGTCCATTCTTTAAGACATGAAATGAACAAACAGGAGAGCTGAATGCTTCTGGGAATAGCAGTAGGGACCAGTCAGGCCTGAGGGGAACTGGAAAAGTGTACACATTCAATATTTAAAAAAACAATGAAGTGGGGCGCCTGGGTGGCTCAGTGGAGCCTGGCTCTTGATTTTGGCTCAGGTCATGATCTCTCAGTTCGTGAGATCAGGCTCTGCTTTAGGCTCTGTGCTGACAGTGTAGAACCTGCTTGGGATTCTGTCTCTTTCTCTCTCTCTCTGTGTCTCTCTCTGCTCCTCCCCTGCTTGTGCTCTCTTTCTCTCAAAATAAGTAATAAACATAAAAGCAATTTTTTAAAGAAGAGGAGATATGTTGTCTAAAAAAATTTAAATAAATAAATAATAAAAAAACAATGAAGAGAAGGGGCCACGTGAAAGGACAGGAGGGAGGAGGAAAGAGAAGACCAGGTTATGATCATGATGGGAAAGTTAGCAGTGAGACAGTTGCAAAGTGGTCACCAGAGGCTCATCAGAGATTTGACCCTGCTTTGGGTAATTGAAGTACACTGGAGAATCTAATTAGTCCTTGAGGTCAAGTTGCTGTGGGTTCTGGGAGATTGAAGGGTCACAGAACACTGACTTCAAAGGAACACATCCCAGCACTTTGTGGGGAGGAGCCTTTGATTGGGAAGCTTGTCCTTTTCACTCCAAATTGTTTGTGCTTTCAATCACTTGACTCCTACAGGAAGCCCTTTGAGGTTTCGCTTTCTAAAGATTTCTTTGAGAAGCTTTAGTCTGTGAATTTTAGAAAAGATGACTCTCCAAGGCAGTTTGCTCAAGTAAGAAGCTTTAGGGATTCAAATGAAGGCGAGTGCATTCCAAGCCTGGTAGGACTCCCATCCGGCAGCATGCCTGTGCTCTCTGGGAACATTCCCTCACTGCTTTCCCTTACCTGTGCCCACACGTTGGGACTTCTGTTTTTCAGGCTTTTGCTTCAGCTCACCCAGTCGCAGCAAACCTCGTTTGCTTTGGAGAGGAATTTAAGGACTCAGCAGGAAATTGCAGATAAAATGAAAGAGTTCGGCTTCAAAGAAGACACTTTGCTGTTGATAGCTGAGGTGAGTGTTCGCATAAACCCCTAGGGCTTTATGTGAACCGAGGCATCAGAGGTATTTTTCCTGGCTCTGGTACCGTTTTTAAAAAAAACAGCCAAATCTCATCTACCAAAAGGACCCTTTCTCCCTGCTTTACATGCCGTTTGATCACTTAATCCCCGAAAGCGGCCTCTTCGTCATCTTTCTCCTGCAGCATGCTAGAAGCAAGGGCTCAGTTTCATTTTCTTGTTGGTGCTTGTTAGTACATGCCTGCCTGAACACCATAAATGCCCCCAAATTGTTTTTTGAGTGCTGTTTAAACGAATGAATATTGACATTCTTGCAGCATTTCTGCGCATTTTTACCTCCTTTTGTTCTCCTGACACTCTTAACGGCCTATGGGACAGGTGGAGCTGGGAGTGACACCTGTTGGGACAGGTTGGGACCTGCCTAAGGCCAGATTTTAAGCGGCAGAGCTAGACTGAAACCCATCCGGCTACAAGTCCATTTTTTTTCTGCTCCACCTTCCTACCACCTCGATGTTTGAGAAATTCAAATGTCAGGGTTGTTGTTGTTTTTTTTTTTTTAACCTTCATTAGCTTTTTAAAAAATATGTTGAAATTTCTTAAGATAGAATTTGGAGATTATCTGTGTTTGTATTCAAGTTATTCACACTAGTTCCCTTTAGTATGAAATTGAAATTGACAGTTCGGGTATGTACCCTATGAAAGACCTTCTATCCATACCCATCCTAATGTCTTTCTTTCCAGAAACACTTACTGCATATCTAGATTGCCAGGCTCCCTCCTTCTCCAAGCTAAGCCCCCACTTGGACCCTGTTTTCCCTCTGGTGGGACCACGCCCCTCTATCTGTTCTCTCTGAGCCTTTTTCAACCTTTCCCCTTCCATGGGCCCTTTTCCTTGAGCCCACAGATGTGTGCGGACAGCCTGTCCCTCCTAAGTTTACTGTAGCCTTTCCTTGCTCTTTGTTTTCCTTCATCTTTCTGGGGTATTTGTACCTACTGACCACTCACTTTTTGTTCCCTCTTCTCTTTCCTTCCAGAGGCCACACCAGTCTGGTTTTCTCCTGAATTCTTGATATTCCTCTGCCTCTTGGGACTTCTGGTTTCCTTTGTGTCTTAAGTAACAACATGCTCTGAGGTTCCACTTAGGTTCTCTCTCCTCTCTGCCTGTCTCCCACAGAAGTCCTAACCCCACTCACGGTTTTAGCTGTCACCTCCTGGTTGATTACCCTCCACTCTGTGTCCCTGGTCCCATCTTAAACACTCAGACTAGTTACCTACTGAGTATTAATCTGAAATTGCTGATATCCTCCTGTCATTTCAAGTACAAAGTGTCTAAAGTGGAGCTGCTCATCAAAACACTTTCCAGTCAGTCTTCTGTCAGTACCAAGCAGAGAGGAGTTGGAGAGAACCATGTCTGTGTTCTAGACTTCATTCTTTTCATCAGTCCTGTCTGTCATTCTTCTTTTACCCAGACCTGGGACCTCACCAGCTGTGGGCCTTGTCTTCTCCAGTCTCATCCCTAGGGGGCACTCAGCCCACCCTTCCTTCAGGTCACCTTTCATTTCTCTGGCACCGCCAGCACCCTCATCCTTGTCACCTCATGCTTGACTCGCAGTGACCTCCTGGTTCATCCCTCCTCGCTTCTTCGCTTTCTCCCCTCAGATCTGTCTTAAACGTTGCTGCCACCAGGTTTATCTCACAGCATTGCTTTGAACGTGTTACCAGATGCCCAAAAACTAAAGTTGTCTCCACCATCACCTCAGAGGTCAGGTCTAATTTAGGCGCCTTCCAGAGAGTAGCCCCAAACTTAGGATCTAGTAATTCCTTGCGCAGATCTCGTACATCCTTTAGACTGATCTGCACATCTGACAAACTTGTCATGGGTTTTCTCATCTCCACCAATTTACTATATTCCCATCCTCAAAGACCCCACCGAAGTCCCGCATCCTCTAGGAAGCTTTCCCTGAATGTCCCTGTCTGTGGCAATGGCTCCCTCTGAGCTCAGGTAGAGTGAATCCTTGAATAGATAGCTCTTTGCCCCCCTCGCCCCCCAAAAAACCAAACAAGAATATATCTTATCTTTTCAACTAGGTTTTAGATTTCCTTATAAGAAAAAATATAAGGCATCTTTACAAGATGTCTTAAACACCTTCATATTCTTTGCGGTGCTTGATGCATCTGTGGACTGAGTGGAATGGTCGTTCTCCATCTGCACAACGCATGAGAAGTATCTGTGGAGCTTTTTAAAAAAGACGAGTGTCTGGGCTCTCATTGGGATTATAATGTACATTTCACTACGTGCTCTTTTAATTTTACTTTGTGACATGAGTAGGATCCTCTGTCCTTAAATGTCCTTTCATTTCATACTTTTTTCTCCTTTTTAGAGTTGTTTTATTTGAATTAGGATCCATATAAGGTCCACAGACTGTATGTGGTCTTCTGTCTCTTACGTCTCTTTCGTTCTGTAGTAGCTCCCCTTCTCTGCTTTAAGATAAAAAAAAATACGTGACCTAAAATTTACCATCTTAATCATTGTTTAGTATACAATTCAGTACTTACATGCACAGTGTTGTGCAACCATCACCACTATTTCCAAAACTTTTTCGTCATTCCAAAGAGAAATTCTGTAACCATTCCCATTCCCCCTCCCTTCGACAGCTGGTGACCTCTAATCTACTTTCTGTGTCTATGATTTGCCTGTTCTAGATGTTTCAAATAGTGGAATCATATAATATTTACCCTTTTATATCTGGCTTATTTCACTTAACATAATGTTTTCAAGGTTCATCCGTTCGTAGCAGGTGTCAGAACTTCATTCCTTTTTGTGGCTGAATCATACTCCATTGTGTGCACATAGGTGCCACGTTTTGTTTATCCGTTCAGCTGTTGATGGGCATTTGCATCATTTCCACCTTTTGGCTCTTGTGAATAATACTGCCATGAACATTGGCATACAAGTATCTGTTTGAGTTCCTGACTTAAAATCTTTTGGATATATACCCAGGAGTGGAATTTGCTAAGTCATGTGGTGATTCTGTGTTTAACTTTTTGAGGAACTGCCAAACTGTACTTTTCACCTTATATTCTGTTATTTTTACCTAACATTGTGACATAATCATGACCCCGTGTCTGTAAATACTGTTTGAGTATGTACTTTTTGATGGCCGGATAGTAGTCTAACTAGCTTTTGATGCGCTATCATTTATTTATTTAAGTCCTCTGGATTGAGCATTTTTAACAAATATCAAGTACCTATTTTAATAAGTCTTAGCAAAATAAATCATTGTACGTATTTGTCCCTTTTAGAATAGATTACTGGAAACAGAATCACTAGGCTGAAGTATGGTTTAAAGACTTGAAGTTCATTTCCAAATTGTGATTCAGAAAGGTCAGTTCACTTTATATATCCTGTATGAGAAGACTGATTTCCCTTCTCCAGTCCTAGATACTAGGTTGCACCATGTGAGATTGTCAATAGTTGATCCTTTATACCTCTAAAGACAATTCTGTAGTATTTATTACTTTTTGAAATTTTCAATTTGGTAAAAATGGCATGTTTTAGTATTACTTGTTTGATTACTATTTTTTTGTTTTTAACGTTTTATTTATTTTTGAGAGAGAAACCGAGCATGAGCAGGGGAAGGGCAGAGGGAGGGAGAGGGAGACACAGAATCCGAAGCAGGCTCCAGGCTCTGAGCTGTTAGCACAGAGCCCGATGCGGGGCTTGAATCCATGATCCATGAGATCCTGACCTGAGCCGAAGTCGATGTTTAACCGACTGAGCCACCAGGTGCCCCTCTTGTTTGATTACTATTAAGATAAACAGTTTTTCATGTGTTTCATATGTTTGGCCATTTCTATTTTGTGAAATACCAGTCATGCTTTTTCTTCATTATTCTACTTCTATGTTTCTGTTTTTCTTACTAATTTTTAAGAGCTCGCTCTCTATCCTAGGCTTACTAACATTTTATATGTTGCAGTATTTTCTTTTCTTTTTTAGTGTTTATTTATTTATTTTGAGAGAGAGCGTATGAGTAGGGGAGGGACAGAGAGGGAGAGAGAATCCCAAGCAGGCTCTGCACAAACCCCAGAGCAGGGCTTGGTCCCATGAATCATGAGATCACAACCTGAGCTGAAATCAAGAGTCAGATGCTTAACTGACTGCGCCACCCAGGTGCCCCTTTTGCAGTATTTTCTGAAGTGTATGATATTTTTCTGGTATATAGAAGTTTCAATTTTTTTCTATGGTCAAATTTTTTTTTTTAATTTTTTTTTTAACGTTTATTTATTTTTGAGACAGAGAGAGACAGAGCATGGATGGGGGAGGGGCAGAGAGGGAGACGCAGAATCGGAAGCAGGCTCCAGGCCCTGAGCCATCAGCCCAGGGGCTCGAACTCACGGACCGCAAGATCGTGACCTGAGCTGAAGTCGGATGCTTAACCGACTGAGCCACCCAGGCGCCCCTGGTCAAATATTTTTGCAGATATTTTGAACCTGTGAATGATGTACCTGCTAATGCCTTTTTTTGGAATATTGCACATTTGGGTATTACTATTATTCAAATCTCTTTTTTTTTAATTAAAAAAAAAAAAAAGATGTTTGGTGTTATATCCCAGATTTTAAAGTTCTACGTTTCATTGAGTCCAAGAAGTCACCAATTGTAAGCCACATCGTTGACGGGTCACCAAAAGAAAAGCAGGATGCCGCTTATACTATGACACACCTGTGTTACAAGATACCTCTTGATGTCAGAAACGTTAAAATACAAAAACAGAAATTGTCTTAGAATGAATGAAAATATCATGCTTTAATAAGTGTGGACAGTTGCCTGGTTAAGCTGTTCATCTCATTAGCTCTTGCCTCAAATAATAAGTAGCGCTTGAAGATTTAAAGCCAGAGGAAACGATTCTTTGAATGTGCTTCTAATCCATTATAATTTGCGTATTCATCAACACACTGGATCTCAGGGTTTACAGGAAACTTAGTCATCATCTAGTCCAAATCCCAAGTGGCTTAAATTCCTTCTGTAGCATCCCTGCCAGGTGGCTCCCCAGCCTGTCATGCCAGTGGTATGAAATGTATTGGGACTTAAGTTTAGTTCACTGTCCTTACTGAAGATGGGCTGATCACTTAGTGGGTTCAGGTGCCGGCTTTCCACAACTTTTACTTGTCTTACCAGAGAAGCGAACACCAGATCTGGGCCTGACTCTGACCAGTAGGGAGCAGTATTGTGCCTTCAGAGGGCATGTGCAACAATTCCAGACGGTTGAGTCTTTCTGGGTCAGGAAAGGGTAGGCCCAGCTGCTTGCTACTCGACTGTTCACAGTCTTTGACTTTTTTGGACAACTTCTAAGAGGAAGAGTCTGTGCCCTCACCCCACCCCCAGCAGCTGTATTCTGCCCCAGCTCTGTTTTCTGGTTATTTTACAGTGAGGGAGAAGGACTTGCAGATGTGGTCTTGCCAACAGAAGACGCTCTTTGATTTAAGAAGGTTGACCGGGCGCTCTCTCTAGGCTGATAGCTGCCACATCAGTAGTTCAGTGATTTGTTCACTCGGGAAGACAAGAGGAGAAATACAGGGTATTTTACACATGTGGTCCTTGGATCGCTACTTCTAAACAAACAGCTTTTCAATATGTTGGAATTGTTGGAATTGTCCCCTGGCTGCTAAAGTATTCTGCTTTTTTTGGTATGAAATCCTTTACTCTTGATGAATAGCATAGTCTTCCATTCTGCGCACGCTGCCCCTTTTATTGGGACAGGTTTTTGTTTTTTTTTCCCCTCCTGCTACAGGTTATGGGAGAAGATATCGTCCCAGAAAAAATAAAAGATGAGGTTCACACAGAGGTGAAGTGTGTTGGCCCTACAGCCCTGACTGCCTTGGTGATTGCATCTTCGAAAGAATTTGAAGACAAATGGTTCAGAAAGATCAAAGACCACTTCTGTCCCTTTGAAAATCAGTTCCATACAGAGATAGAAATCTTGGTTTAGTGGTCCCTTTAAAAAAAAAATCCTGTACTGTTTTAATTGTTCTTGTTTATTTCAGATAGAATGCACTGCCATTCATTGAATATAATGGATTTGAAATAATTATTTGTTTTATAAAAACAGCTTCTCTTCAGATTATTTCTTCTGTGTTCAGTTTCTTGATTTTTTGTTTGTTTTCTTTGTAGATTTTTGCCATTCACTTATCTTAGACCTACTACCCCTTTAGAAGATATCTGTTGGAAGTGTATAAAAGAGCCTTTTAGGTATTACAGTCTTTTAAAAACAGGAACTGTGTTATAATTAGCAGTAAAAGTGGCCACATTGTTTAGGTAAATTCAGGAAAGAACAAGAATGTTCAGATGTAGCAGTAAACCGTTTCTAAGAAGGGTGTGTCAAGATCTGCGATTTTGTGTGTGGGCCTAAACAAAAGAGTACACATGGGGTGGGCTGTATTACAGGGGAAGAGCCCTGAGCTGAGGAAACACAGGTCTTCTCTCACAGGCAGTAGTCAGCATGCTTGCTTCCCGCTCCAGAGGACGATACGGTCTCTTTTGTAAGGCTATTTGCTATGCAGACATCATTGAAAAGATGGTCTGGAATGAAGGGCATTTGGTGCCTTGCTCATGAGATGGCACAGAATCACGAGGCCCACAGAGCACCGTCTCGCAGGGTGATGGTCCTGTCCTTCCAGCCACACGGATTACAGTCACAGTCTCTAACATCTTCGATACATCTTACTCGAATCATCTGAGATACAAGAGCTCCCTTATGAGGAGTGGAATTTAATAGGAAACCAAAACATCATCAAATGTTGTCCCGCACAACTTTTTATTCTCAGCAGAGGGAAAAGAATCCCAGCCCTGGGTCAAGAGGTGGAGTCCTCAGGATTTCCCTTCCACCTGCTGCTTCTCCCCTTTCCAGGCCCCTTTCCAAAACAGACAAACATCTCATTGTGTTTCTATTTTGGCTGCTCTTTTAGTAGGTACAATAGCCTGACTAGCAACTGCAAGTTGTCATTTTTCTCTAATGTGAAACCAAAGATTGGTATGATTAGTAGACATTTCGATTTTTAGGAACCATTAAAAAGTATGGAAACCTCTCAACAGCTCCCCATTGGCCTCCATCTATTCGTGGAGTCATGAACCATCACTGTGTTATGTGTTATGTGACAATCATGGTGCGGTTGCCGTGGAGACCCTGGCTTTCAGGGAGTTAGCGGTCTAGCTGTGACCGGCCCTCCGGATAGAGCCCAAGCTGAACTGTGGTTTGGCAAACCCTTCATCATAGTCTTTGGCTCCCAGGCTCCCTCCTTCCTTGCTCCCCAGCTGTGCCTTAGCTTTCGCCTTTAGGCCTTCACGCTGGCATGAAGGGATGGTACCCCTCCCCACCCCCCATCATGGGGCTAATTCTGTTCACCTTTCAGGTCTCCACCTCCTTACAGCTTCCCAGGAGTCTTGACCTCCAGGTGGCTGTAGGTTTCCCTCTTTCCTTCTCCTTTACTGTTTCACTCCCATACTGATTCTTCCTGCTCTGTTGTCACGATAGCCTTTAGGACTGTCTTTTTTACATTGATATCCTCAGGGCAGAATACCCGGCATTTCATTAAATATTGGTTGAATTTCTGAATTAACTGGCGAGCATCTTACTTTGTTTGCACCCCAAAGATCCAGCACACTGCTGAGGCCATCAGAGCACCCTGCCTGTTTTTCTCAATGGAGCTAAACGCCTTCCTCCTGTTAGTCTGGGCCTCCTAGAGATGCCCTTTTCGGGGCGCCTGAGTGGTTCAGTCAGTTAAGCGTCTGACTCTTGATTTCGGCTCAGGTCCTGATCTCACGGCTCATGGGATCTGTGCTGACAACATGAAACCTATTTGGGATTCTCTCTCCCTCTGTGCCCCTCCCCCTCCCTCAAATAAACTTCTTTTTTTTATTGCCCTCTTCCCTGCCTGGCTTGGCTTCCTGTTTCCATCCTAGTGTCCTTCTAACTCTGTCCATGCTGTTAGCTTTCAGCCCTCTGGCTGTCCTCCCAGATCCACTGTCTGTGCTGTTCTGAACTGCCTGAGTGGTCTTCGTGAATCCCCCCACATTCTCACTCCTGCCTCACCTCACGTTCCCGGCAGCAACATGGTGATGTGTGTGAGAAGCCAGCTTCCCGCACTATGATGCTTGGCTGTAATCCAGGGCAGGAAAGGGCACTCAGGAATACCGGCCACCTCAGAGTTTCATCACACCCAAGTCATCTTGATCATTTCCAGCACAGATGGTGAAGGGTAGGGTTAACTGAGCAACGATTGTGCTAAAGAAAAATCTCAGGCCTGCCTATTTAGACACGCCACCCTCTTGTCAGTGAATGAATCACTCAGAAGGTGAGCAAATGTGAACCACAGAGGTGACTGCACTCCAGGTGGGTGGGGTGGGACCCAACGGTGATTCGTGTCTCCTGTGATTCCCAAAAGGCCTGTCTTCAACATTTTCTCCCAAGGGGGGCAGGGTTTATACCTGGTATTCGAGCTGGTGAGAGTCCTTTATCCTTTACACTCTTAACACCTCTGCAGTCTTCATACAGAGCCAAAGCATCTTATAAAGATTGTTTTCAGTCATCCAGTGATTTCCCAACTCCTTCACAAAGCCCGTGTGTGAGGTTCTGTGTGGTCTGGCCTGGCCCACTTCGCCCTGGCTCACTGGTTTTTCTCATGTCCTTGGACTCTTCAAGCATCTTCGCACCCAAGCCCTATGTCCACCCAGTTATCTCCACTTGGAACATTCTTCCCTGCAATCTCGTAACCCTGCCATAAGCTTCCCCTTCCTACAGATCTCAGCTCGGGTCATTCTCTGGCCAGATGGTCCCGATCCCAGACTTGCTCAGGTTCCTTTAAATGTCATGGTACCTGTGCTTTCCCCCGCAGAGTGTTTAATAGGATTATAATTGAATTTTTGTTGTCTGAAACTTTGCTGGGTCATAAGCTCTAGCACTGTGTCTCTGGTTTGCCCATTTATGGCAGAGCCCAGCTTACCGGACACCGTGACTTCTGCCCATTGCTGCCTCGCTGGAGGCCCAGGCCTTGCAGAGGCCACCAAAGGCCTGGGGAGTCAGAAGCCCGTGTGGCCCATTCCCACTGAGATCCACTGTCAGCGCCACAGGCCCCCTGCCTGCCAGCACAGTACTGCATTTCAACAAAGATGTGCCTCATGTTAGAAAATCTTGGGTAGAAATGTCTATGAAACAAATGCAAGGCCGCCATTTACAAAAACAGATTGTTTTAAATTGCAGTTTTCTAATACTTCTGCAATTTCATCTGTAAAAGTAGTTTATACACTGATTTCCAAGGTCTTAATCACAAAAACAATATGCAAACAAGCACAAACCAAGGAGGATTGTACAAAACCACCAAAGCTTGTGAAACAAGTCCTGATGAGGGGCAGACCAGGCCTGGTTCCAATCTAATCTGAGTGTGTCCACCGGGAGGCATTGGTAAAGAGGTCAGGAAAAACAGAGGGCAGGCATTTGTCTATTTGGGGCTCACACTTGTCCTTTTCTCCCTCCTTGGCAGAGTGGCTTCCTCACCTAAAGCTTCAGTGTTGTGTCTGCTCAGCCCTTGAGCTAACAACCACCCCGCCCCCTGTCTCTGGGAAGTGCCCTCTCACCCACACCGGTGGCAGCCATATTTATACTCAATGACCCTAACTAATTGGAGAGGGGAAGGAGGGTTTACCTGATTGAAGCTGGACCAATCAGACTCTCAAGAGATTTAGAAATGAAAGATTCTTCTCCTGTGTCTGAAACCGGTAAGGGCAAAACCTGGGGCTGGTTTTGTTCTTCCAAGTGGACTGAGGAGCAGAGAGCAAGTCTACAGAGAAAAGGAGGAAAATGAAGGAGATGCCCAACTATTTCCTCATTGCAAACCCTTCCTGTTCTCTAGCCCTAGCCACACTCTTGGCCGAGGTCTCCATGAAACACCTGGAGTGTGGTAGGCAGAATAATGGCTCCCCAAAGATATACACGCCTTAAATCCCGGAAACTGTGAATACGTTAGGGGAATTAAGGTTGCTAATCAGCTGACTTTAAAATAGGGAGAATATCCTGGATTATCCAGGTGGACCCAGTGTAATCACTGCAATGTTTCCAAATGGAAGACGGAGTATATTAGGGCTCTCCAGAGAAGCAGAACTAACAGGAGATAGGTAGGTAGGTAGGTAGGTAGGTAGGTAGATAGATAGATAGATAGATAGATAGATAGATAGATAATATGCAGATATGTAGATGTATGTGGGTATTGTGTACGTATGTATATGTATATTTGTGTATGTATGTATATGTATATATACACACATAGAGATTTATTATGGGGATTGGTTCATATGGTTATGGAGGCTGAGAAGTCTAATGGCCTGAAAATCAGGGGGCCAATGGTGTATGTCCTGATCTGAGTCCAAAGCCAGAGAATCAGGAGTGCCAATCTCCAAGGGCACAATATGAATGTCCTAGCTCAAGCAGAGAGAGCAAATTTGCCCCCCTTGCCTTTTTGTTCCATTCGGGCTTTCATGAGGATAGATGATGCCCATCTGCATTGGGGAGGGTGATCTTCTTTACCCAGTTTGTCAGTTCAAATGCTAATCTCTACCAGAAACTCTCAGGACACACCCAGAATAATGTTCTACCCGCCATCTGGGCATCCCCTAGTCCAGTCAAGTTGACACATAAAATTAGCTATCATCTGGAGGCAGAAGAAGTGGGTGAGGGTCAGAAAGATGCTATACTACTGGCTTTGAAGATGGAGAACAGAGCCATGAGCCAAGGAATGTGGGTGGCATATGGAAACTAGAAAAGATAAGAAAATATTCTCTCCTAGGGTGTCCAGGAAGGAACACACCCTGCTGACACCTTGACTTTAGTCCAGTGAGACCTGTGTTGGAGTTCTAACTAGAGAACCATAAGGTAATAAATTTGTGTTGTTTTAAGCGATGATGTTTGTGGTCCTAAGTTGGCTGCTTAAGCTAGTTTCAGCTTCTGTTATTGTAACCAAAGAATCCTAACAGAGGCCGCTTGGGCCCTTCCTTTTTTTTTTTTTTTTTTTTACTTTTTTTTTTTTTATTACTTGGGCCCTTTCAGTCATGGTTGTACTGTAAGATTTTGTTTCTCAGAAGACTTTCTTTTACACAGGAATTTGTTTTGTGAAGGCTTGATAGAGATTACTGTAGATCTCAAAGGCGCAGCACCTGATTTCGGGATCTTCCATTCTCCAGCAGAGGTGATAGGACATCCACATCAGTAGTAAATAAGGGGTAGGAGGGAGGTCTGGACATGGCAGAAGTGCAGAGGAAGGCTGGGCTCTCAAATAAGTTTCATGAAGGGGGCGCCTGGGTGGCTCAGTCGGTTAAGCGTCCAACTCTTGGTTTCAGATTAAGTCATGATCTCACAGTTGTGAGTTCGAGCCTCGCATCGGGTTCTGTGCTGACAGTGCAAAGCCTGCTTGGGATTCTCTTTCTCTCTCTCTCTCTCTCTCTCTCTCTCTCTCAAAATAAATAAATAAACTTTAAAAATGTTTTTAAAAATTAATTTAAAAAATAAGTGAAAGAAGTTTCATGAAGGTGGTAACATCTGAGTTGGACCTTGGGAAGGGGAGAGTTTGTAGCAGGCTCTGTGGAGAATGAAAGGCAGGCATGTTGGGTTTCTCAGCAGGGGGATGAAAGGAGCCACCACGTGGAGGACATGAAGACTGGTTGTCCAGGTTAGTGGGCATGAAGGGATGTGGGTGATGAGACACGGCAGGTAACCCAGCATCAAATTATGGAGGGTTGTCAATGCTGGGGTAAGAAGGTTGACTGTAGGGACGCCTGGGTGGCTCAGTCGGTTTTTTTAAGCCTCCAACTCTTGATTTCAACTCAGATCATGGTCTCATGTTTTGTAAGTTCGAACCCTGAGATAGACTCAGCACTTGCAGAGCCTGCTTGGGATCCTCTGTCCTCCCCCCCCCCTCTCTCTCTCTGCCTCTTCCCCACTCTTGCTCTCTCTCAAAAATAAATAAACGTTAAAAAAAAAAAAAAGGCTTTGAGCTTCAGGCAGTATGTGTTTTCTGGGTCTAGGAAAGCCCCAGATATTCGCACTAACATGGAGGGTGGAGGTGGGCTCAAGATACCCAAGGCGTCCGAGCACCTTACGGAATTTACATTATCGTAGTCTGTTACTCCTCAGGGCTTCCCGTTACACTTAGAATAAGGCAGACTCCGGCCAGCCTTTGCCTGCTGTCCTGCACACTCTTCCTGCCTCTTGCATGGCTGACTGCTTCTCGTGTTCCAGTCTCCGCTCCTGTCTCCCCTCACACGGGCCTTCCCTGCCCCCTGTCACTCTCAGACCCAACAAACCGCCCATTAGCAAGGTGCAAACCCCGGAGGCAGGGAGGCTCTTGATGCTGTGATGTAAACTGGGAGCACATCTGCTTCCATCTGTATTGACCACCCAGCTCTTGGCACACGGGTTGGGGCGGGAGGCGAATGTGTGATTAGATACACGAGTCCAGGCCCTTTTGGCTTGGAAGCCAAGACTGGCCTCGCAGGGCCTGGGATAGAGTAATTGTGAACTGGACGTTTCTTCACGCTGTGCCTGAGGGGAGGGTTCCCAGAACAGCAGTGCTGGGCTTGCCCCTCAACAGCAGGCTGCGCTGCCTGCCGAGGCCTCTGCGAGGAGCAAACACGTGTGTATGTCTGGAAGAAAAGTCAGGAAGTGCCGTTCTCGAAGAGCGGCCACCAGAAGCAAGCCTCTGACCCTGCTGGCCAAGAAACACAGTTTGAAGGGAGAACAGCCATTTCCAGACACTGGCTGAACTGACTCAGCTGTTGGGTGTTCCACAGCAAAGCAGGCGACGAATGTCGTGGGGACAGAGGGAGAGCGAGCAGCGGGGGGTCGAAGGAGCAGCCCAGATGTACAGACCGGGCCCCTTCGGCCACGTGGGCCCACAGGGGAGGCCTGTCTGTCAGGGCTGGACTATGTCCCCCCACTGAGAAGTTGCCTGTTGAAACCCTAACCCAGAATGGGACTGTATTTGGGGATAAGGCCTTTAAGAAAGTTTTTTTTTTTTTTTTTTTTAATGTTTATTTATTTTTGAAAGAGAGAGAGAGGGAGACACAGAATCGGAAGCAGGCTCCAGGCTCTGGGCTGTCAGCACAGGGTCCGACACGGGGCTCGAAGCCATGAACTGTGAGATCATGACCTGAGCCGAAGTCAGACGTCTAACCCACTGAGCCACTCAGGCGCCCCTGGAGATAAGGCCTTTAACCTCCTGGCACCAAAATCTGTATCGGTCAGGATTCTCTAGAGCAACAGGACCAGTAGGATGTGCATATCTACACCTGTATCTCTATCTACAGCTCTAACTATCTGTCTAAGAGAGAGAGATTTATTACATGGGTTGGCTTAGGTGATTATAGAAGCTGACAAGATCTGCAGGGCGAGCTGGCAAGCTAGAGACCCGGAGAGCCCATGGTGTGGTTCCAGCCCAAAGGCCAACAGGCTGAAGACCCAGGGAAAACCGCTGTTTCAGTTGGGAGTCTGATGGCAGGAAAAACCTATGGCCCAGTTCAAAGGCAGCGAGGCAGGAGGAATACTGTCTGACTCAGGGGAGGGTCAGCCTTTTCGTTCTCTTCAGGCTGTCCAGTCAGCATGACACAGCACCGTGGGACACCCTCACTCGCCACACCCTGCCGAGGGAAGAAGGACGGAGCACCTCCGGAAGCCACATGTCTGGCTCGGTCAAAACACAGGGAACAACGAGAAAAAGGAGTTTGTGTTTATGCTCGTACATGTGTGTCTGCGATATTTATATACCGTGGTAACAGTTTTTCTGACACACATACGCTCTTCAGGAAGAAGCTGAGAAAGTGAATGACAGTTTCTCTGTGTCCCAACACTTCTTGGACCAAGTCCAGAAAATGAAGCATTTGGAGATGCGGCTCTGGCATCTCTGTGATGGGCCAGCAGGGCAAGCAGGGAGGAGGCAGGGAGCCCAGGTCAAGGTGAGAGCAGGAACGGGAAGAGTACAAGTCGTCCTGCAGTGTCTGAGTGTTCGTGTCCCCTGCAGGAGCAGAGAGAGCTCTTTGACCAGCCGGTCGGCACTCATAGTGCACTGGGACCAGCCAAGGCACTCAGGTTAGGGTCCCTTGGGCCTGCAAAGATACCCTCGGCCTCTGGGCTCTTACAGTGCAGATAGGGGGATCAGTATCTGGTGAGGACCAAATGAATAGTACAGATAATTCCTAGGGGAGGCTTGGGGAACCAACATTTCCGGTCCTGGCTGATAATGGTACAGGTGGATAATGTGATCCCTAATCCCTGGTATGGGGTGTGCATGTGGCCATAAGTGGACCCCCCCCCATCTCTGCCATGCCCCCTGGATGAACACTATTGAACTATTTCTCTCATTCTCTCATGTTCTTCATGGTGGTGGTTCATGTAGGTGTCACCTCTCAGCTGACTTCGGAGTTCTCCAGGACAGATGTGAGTCTGAGTCTCTGCCTGGCACCAGAATGGTGCCCGGCACACCCACGGGGGGTGCTCCATTGCTGGGGTTGAGTTTCCCGCTGCAGTAGAGACGCCATGTTTGGGACGGCCCACAGCAAGCAGGCCTGCAAGGCAGGTGCAGGTGTGATTCTAGTCCAGAGCAGAATTAAAGATGGGGCAAAGTGAGTTCGGGAGCATTGGAAACTCCAATAAGGGTTTATTTTGATCTTCGGCCATCCCCTTGCCAAGGGTGTAAAAACCTCGCAGTCTCTGGTGGAAATAGTGTCTCGGAATGAGAGCTCAGGGCTGGGGGCCCTTGGAAATCCAGTCCCATAAAGGAAAGGCCCGGCCTCACGTGAGTGGGTCCCAACCTTGTGTCAGGCTAGGCTGGATCATGGTGCAGGAAGAAATAACCCCCAATCTCAGTGGCTTACACACAAAGGTTTATTTCTGGCTCACGCTGCTTATCCACTGCGGGTCGGGTAGAAGTGGGAGGTCCTACTCACCACGGTCTCAGGAATCTGGGCTGGCGGGGGGGTGGGGGGGTGGGGGGGTTCCATCTGAGGCGTGCTCGTGCATAGCCAGCTGCACCCAGGCTCTTTTTTTTTTTTTTTTTTTTATATGAAATTTATTGTCAAATTGGTTTCCATACAACACCCAGTGCTCATCCCAAAAGGTACCCTCCTCAATACCCATCACCCACCCTCTCCTCCCTCCCACCCCCCATCAACCCTCAGTTTGCTCTCAGTTCTCAACAGTCTCTTATGCTTTGGCTCTCTCCCACTCTAACCTCTTTTTTTTTTTTTTCCTTCCCCTCCCCCATGGGTTCCTGTTAAGTTTCTCAGGATCCACATAAGAGTGAAACCATATGGTATCTGTCTTTCTCTGTATGGCTTATTTCACTTAGCATCACACTCTCCAGTTCCATCCACGTTGCTACAAAAGGCCATATTTCATTTTTTCTCATTGCCACGTAGTATTCCATTGTGTATATAAACCACAATTTCTTTATCCATTCATCAGTTGATGGACATTTAGGCTCTTTCCATAATTTGGCTATTGTTGAGAGTGCTGCTATGAACATTGGGGTACAAGTGCCCCTATGCATCAGTACTCCTGTGTCCCTTGGATAAATTCCTAGCAGTGCTATTGCTGGGTCATAGGGTAGGTCTATTTTTAATTTTCTGAGGAACCTCCACACTGCTTTCCAGAGCGGCTGCACCAATTTGCATTCCCACCAACAGTGCAAGAGGGTTCCCGTTTCTCCACATCCTCTCCAGCATCTATAGTCTCCTGATTTGTTCATTTTGGCCACTCTGACTGGCGTGAGGTGATACCTGAGTGTGGTTTTGATTTGTATTTCCCTGATAAGGAGCGACGCTGAACATCTTTTCATGTGCCTGTTGGCCATCCGGATGTCTTCTTTAGAGAAGTGTCTATTCATGTTTTCTGCCCATTTCTTCACTGGGTTATTTGCTTTTCGGGTGTGGAGTTTGGTGAGCTCTTTATAGATTTTGGAGACTAGCCCTTTGTCCGATATGTCATTTGCAAATATCTTTTCCCATTCCGTTGGTTGCCTTTTCGTTTTGTTGGTTGTTTCCTTTGCTGTGCAGAAGCTTTTTATCTTCATAAGGTCCCAGTAATTCACTTTTGCTTTTAATTCCCTTGCCTTTGGGGATGTGTCGAGTAAGAGATTGCTACGGCTGAGGTCAGAGAGGTCTTTTCCTGCTTTCTCCTCTAGGGTTTTGATGGTTTCCTGTCTCACATTCAGGTCCTTTATCCATTTTGAGTTTATTTTTGTGAATGGTGTGAGAAAGTGGTCTAGTTTCAACCTTCTGCATGTTGCTGTCCAGTTCTCCCAGCACCATTTGTTAAAGAGACTGTCTTTTTTCCATTGGATGTTCTTTCCTGCTTTGTCAAAGATGAGTTGGCCATACGTTTGTGGGTCTAGTTCTGGGGTTTCTATTCTATTCCATTGGTCTCTGTGTCTGTTTTTGTGCCAGCTCCCAGGCTCTTAAAACTTCTGCCGGGAAGTGATCCTCAACATTTCTCATATTGCACCAGCCACGGCTAATTTCCCAGCAGGCAGGGGTCACACGTGGCAAAGGTGTCCAGAGGAGGAGAAACAGTATTTGTGAACCCCTAAGATGACAGGCCGGTGGAGAGTGACGGGGGGCAAGAGGGCTTGCTCCTGTCCACTCAGGCCAAGCCAGACACAGACAGAGGCAGGAGCGGTCCTTTGGGGCTGTTGGCCCCCAGAAGTCTTTACCTTTCTGAAACTTCCTCAGCAGACTGTGGAACTCACTTTAGAACCTTCTGCAGCCCCTGATTGTTCTAGCCTAGTCACTGCAGTCAGCAGGAAGACAGCACATCGGGACTGGGGTTTAAAGAAACTTAAGGAACCAAAGGGGTTTGGGGTTGGACTTCCAGGGAACTAAGGAGGAAAAAAGTAAAATGAGGACAGGAATGCTATTTAAAAGAAAACAGAAGCAAAGGTGGCTTTGCCAGGAGTACTGGACAAACAGGGATGGGCTGAAGGGGGGTTCTCTCTGTAGAGCATAACTTGGGGCGCCATGAGCTGTCGGGGTTCAGGAGCCAGCAGGAGGAAGGGCTCTGTCCTCCCAGCCCTCCACGACAAAAGCAAAGCTTCTGAGCCAGAAACAGGCAACAGCAAGACATTTGCTGAGATGAGTTGGTGGCAGGAGGGCACGGAAACAGGAAGTTGCCTGCGGGTCTCTGTGGCTGCTTCTGTCAGGCTAGAATAGCCTGGGTTCCATCCCTCTCCCCAGCTATAACACCCTTGTTCATTGGGTCTCGTTACCTGTCACCTCCCTCCCACGTGTCCCCTGAGGTCCCCATGTGGGCTGCCTGGCCCTCCCAGTGCTCCTTCAGATTGCTGTATGTATTCTTTGTACCCCAGCTAGGCTGTGCCCTCGAGATCTGGTACCACCTCAGGAACAAAGGACGTGCTGTGACTCTGATAATGAATGAACGATGGGGCTTGTGAGGGCCCAGCACCCTTTTTCAGGATGTCAATGAGCCAGACAGAGGCTCCTGGGTCTGACTGTGAGGGGTCTGCAGGATCGATGCTGAGCCCTCCATGGTTGCTCAAGGCCGTGCTGGACACTGACAACTCAAGCCCCAGGGACTGGCCCGGACTGGGGGGACTCTAGGCCAGCCCAAGGCTCCCTGATGCCAGAAGCTGAGCTGCAGAACTTCATCCCCTCGTCACCTTGGCTCACCCCATCCCTGGTGGCTACAGTTTCAGCTGGCCCCACACTGCTTACAGCGGCACGTTCTGGGGCCTAATTCATCGGGCCAGGGATACTTTCCCAGAAACATTCAGAATGTTCCCATACCTGTGGAGTCTCTGTAGAGTGGGCCATTCCCGAGCACTGGGAAACAGGAGTACCTTGGTCCCACCCTCAGCGGACCTTTAGTGCCTCAGTTTACCCATATGTCAAACTGGGGCTGCATCCACCCCTTCTTACGTCTCAGAGATTCAGGAAACATTATTATTAAAGGACTGGCTGCTCTCTGGAGGAAAAGGACTTTATTTTCATGATTTTGTTCTCTAGCTCCCCACCCCACCCCCCCACCCGGAACTTTCTGGAATGTGCTCCACAGGCCAAACTAGAGAGGGAAGCCCAGGATCTGGTGGGTGTCGGCCAGTGAATGGTCTCAGGCCTGGGAACATTCAAACACAGAGGACAATGTTGTCTAAGCACTTTCAGCTCAAAGGGATGCACGTTCAAAGCTGCTAGTATTGAGGTGGGGTCCTTGGGCCAGACAGCCCAGGAATGCCCGGCCCCGGCCCTCGGTGGCGGCATGTGGGGGGGAGGGTGTGCTGCTGGAGGAAGCGACCCTTCAGAAATGAGGGGAGGCCTGTAGAAACGGCCTCCAGATGTGGGCCACCCTGGGCACCAAGCCCAGCTGCTCGAGCTGCAGCCGAGTGGGCCTGTAGGCGTTGAGGTTGCTGTAGGGAGCCGGCGTGCTGTCGTGGGGCCTCGGGCAGAAGTGGGTCTGTGGGCTCGGGGCCCCCCAGGGGCCGTGGTGGGGCTGAGGCCTGGGGGGCGGAGGTGGGTTTGGAGCCAGGGGACTGCCTGGCCCCGACGACACCGACAGAGTCCGGTTCTGGGGGTTGCTGCCCGTCGAGGGGCTGCTGAAGGGGTTGGAGGACGTGTGGTCGCTGGCAGAGCAGCTACTGCCACTGAGGCGGCCGGGCGGGGGGCTGTGGCCGGCTCTGGGCTGGAGGGGGGCCGCCAGCCTGGGAGACTTTGGGCCCATCACGGGCTTGGAGGAGGCGTAGAGGTGGCGGAACTCCTCGTCAAACAGCTCCACCGCCGGGCCCGTGAACTTGGAGAGGATGTTCCGGTGGACGTGGCCGCAGAGCCAGGTGAAGCTGCAGGGGAAGAGGAGCGTGAAGGGTGGGAGTGGGGAGCTGGGCTGACCGCCGGGCTGTGGGAAGGACCCCATTTCATCCTGGCAGCACCCGTGCAGGGTGGCCGTGGGAGCCCCCTCACTGATGGCAAGACTGAAGCTCAGAAACCAGCAAACGTTTGCAGGTGAACGGTAAAGACACCAGGTTGAATCCCGGTGCTCAGATGCTGGCCATCCCTGCGGAAGCACAAAAGGGCTGACAGCTGAGTCTCAGTGTCCCCAGCTCTGTGCCGATGAGTCGGTCCCCTAGCTGCTGAGGCCACTTGTGAAATGTGGGAACGCCTGCCTCTTCTGAACGAATAGGCGTCTGGGGAAGGCACCGCAAGAAAGCGGCCGCTCCTTAGAAGGCAGGGGCTGTGTTCTCTTGAAAGCCTTAAGGGTGTGGGCCCAGCTCAAGCACCTGGACCCGAAGGGGTGGGAGGGGAGGGAGGATCACATGCTGTTCAGGAGGTGGGAGGTGGAAGGGAGAACACAAGGCGGGCCCACAAGCACCAGAATGACACAACTTGGGCATGCTTCGCCCGGACCCCCAGGGAGGACACCCTCCAGCAGGGACCGTGGCCCTCCCTCTGTGTATTGGTCTTAAATGAAAATAAAATTCTGAAGGCATTTATGGATTACTTTTCACGATCCCATGATTGAACCAAATTCCTTTTTATCTCTGATGGAAAAGCCCCCTCATTATCTCTCCCTGCCCCACATCCACACCCCCTTCTGTGCCTGGTGACAGCACAGAAGACCCACCAAAAGGGTCAGGTTAGAGATTTCTGGGTCCCTAATAATGGGAACCCAGGTGTGGGGAGCAAAGGTGGCAGGATGGTCACAGGGAGACATGGTCGCTGGGGGGGGGGACAGGAGTGACCCCCACCAATGGTCTCAGCCACCCCCCCACCAGCCTAGCCCAGCCTGCAGAGTCCCTTCCCGGTGAGGCAGGGCAGGGCCCAAGCGGGCTGCAGCAATCCTGGGAAGAACAAGGAGGCTTTGTTTAAACCCCGCCTCCCACCCGGGAGGAGCCTCCCACACACCCCAGAGAGGTGAGCAGCTGATGCTGGGCTAGGGCCAGCCAGGTGACAGGGAAGGCGGCAAATATGGGGACAGGGGACCCTTGGCTATGCTAAGAAATCAATTGCCCTGTGTAGTTTGAAATCAGACTAGATTAGGCCAAGCTACTGCATGCTTTACGCAACAAAACACGTGCAAAGGTGCCTTAGCAACTCTTCGGACCCCCACGGCCCCTGCAACCCACACTCAGGTCCCTTGTGGGTCGCTGTAGCCCCTGCGTGCCTGCGCACTGTGCTGGGGTCCCCCTCCCGCACACCCCACGTGGCCATTCGTCCTGTGCTCTAGTTTTTACTCTTTTCCTATCTCCACCCATGGTAAGAAATACACTTCATTTCTATTGCTTTTTGGCACTTCGTACATGGAAATGACTTTCACAATCTTTGGCTCAAGAGCAACTCTCATGACTGGTCTATTCTTGGCCCATTTTAATTTATGTAGCTATTTACTTGGTTATTTTAAATAATGTAATAAGCACCAATGAACCCACCACCTAAAATAAAAAGCTAGCATCTTGACAACAACCAGCATCTAATCATAAGGGTCCCTCCCAGCAACCCATTTTCCAGGGCCCCCCAAAAGAAGGAATCATCATCCTGAATCCTGTGGCATAGCTCCTATACTTTCCTTTCTCTATTACAAAAAACAAAAAAAGTTTTATGTGTTCTGGAAAGAAAATGTCTTAGTTGTTTTTAAAGTATATGTAATATTTGGGGATTTTTTTTCACTTAATATTATATTGGTAAGATTTAGCCATGTTATCTGTTTCAGTACTCCATTCATTTTTGATTGCTGTATAATATTCCACTAGTGGCTAGATGATGGTTTATTTCAACATTCTCCCATTGACAGGCATTTGGATTGCTTCTGCTATATTTCTGTTGTGACCAGTGCTCTAATGAACATTCTTACATATGTCTTTTACTGTACCATGGGCTCATTCTCTTGGAAACATGCCTAGGAGGAATTGCTGGATTATAAACCAGGTGAATAGTCAGCTTTAGGAGAAAACTCCTAACTCTGTTGAAAGTCACTGTATAGATTTACAGTCCCATCAGCAATGTAGAAAAGATCCTGTACATCCAGCATTTGGTATTGTCGGTCTTATCTTTTTTGCTTGTTGAAAAGGAATAAAATGGCCACTCATTCTAGCCTTGATTTGCACTTTCCTGGTCACTGATGATGCGGAACACCTCATCATGTTTTCACACACGTTTGCTCCTGGCCGAAACGCCCGCTCATGCCTCTTGCCCACTTTTCCTTGCCCTGCTTTGCTCTTGTGATTCCTAGGAGTTCTTTGTGGTTTTCGACACAAATCTTCTCAGGGCATCATGAAAACCTGCTCTCACTTTGTCATCTGACTTTTCACCTTCCTCCAGATATCTTTCAATGAACCAAAGTTCTTGATTGTAATATAGTCCGATTTAGCAATCTTTTATAGGCAAGGCTCTTTTGTGTTCTGCTTAACACAAAAGAGGGGTGTCTGTGTTAAAATACTTAATCTTTGGGGGCACCTGGGTGGCTCAGTTGGGTAAGCGTCTGACTTCGGCTCAGGTCATAATCTCGCAGTTCGTGGGGATGAGCCCTGCATTGGGCTCTGTGCTGACAGCTCAGAGCCTGGAGCCTGCTTCAGATTCTCCCTCTCTCTATCCCTCCCCCGTTCGTGCTTTGTCTCTCTCTGTCTCAAAAATGAGTAAACATTAAAACTTTTTTTAAATAAAATTAAAAAAAAAAAAGACACGTAATCCTTATCCTAAGGGCTAAATGATATTCATGTATTCTTTTCTACCAAGAGTTTTAAAGTTTGTTTTTGACATTGAAGGCCTTTTAATCTATTGGAGGGTGATTTTTTTTTTTTTTTGTATATGTGTTTTGTATATATATTTTCTGTATGGAGATTTTTTTTTCCTTTCCCCATGCCCTGACATGCCCCATCATGTGCAGGTCTCTCTCTGGGCTTTCTGCTCTGTTCCACTTGTCAGTCTGCTCCTCCAGAGTCACATTGTCTTCATCACTCAAGCTCCATGACAAGTCTTGATCTCTGGCAGGGCAAGTCCTCCCTGCCTGTTCTTCAGACTTATCTCAGCTAATCTTGGAGAAATACATTTTACGTCATGACCTACTCACACGTACAAACACATACATGCCCCTGCAACATGTTTCCAGAACATCCCTTACCTTGGTCTGCTCTTATTATGTTTATTCTATCCTATTTCACTATTAAAAAAATTTCCAGGCATCCTCCACTACATTGACTTCCTATCCTGCTAATGGATTGATGATGCACACAGTTTGAAAAACTTTGTTCCTCTAGCTGCACTGGATGACCAGGACCTAATGTGGACATTCATTCATTCATTCGTTCAACAGATATTTATGGTCATATATGAAACTCAGGCACCTGATTAACTGTACTTCACGCCAGGAATGCAACTGAGAAGAAAACAGACCCAATCCAGGTTCTGCCATCATGTTTCCATCTTGGCTAAACAAGCCCACAGAGAAGCTCTCTAGGGGATGATCTGGAAGCTATAAGATAAGGAATTAGCAGGATAAAGACAGCAGGAATGACCTCTCCAGCAGAGTAAATAATCAGCAAGTGCAAAGGCCCTGAGGTGTGAAAGAGCATGAAAGACCTGGAGGAAAACAGTGTGGCCACAGCACAGTGGAGGGGAAGGAAAATCCTGCTGAGACAGAGGCCATGGTAAGAATGAATTTTTTTTTTTTTTTTTTTTTTTTCATTTCTAGGAGCAGTGACAAGTCTGGAAGGATTTTCAGGATGCAAGTGATTTGATCTGGTTTGAATTTAGAAATCTTTCTGTTCCTGGTGGAGAAAGCCCAGAGGTGGAAGGGCGGCTCGGGGCAGGAATGGAATCAGGGCCAGTTAGGTTCTCATGCTGTGCCCACCAAGGCCCCACCCCTGGACCTGCCATCAGGAAGTGGGAGCTTCCTCCTGGTTGACCCCCCAAGCACCTTCTTAGCTCATGCTGATCTTACAGCACGTATCACACCACTCTACAGCCATTTATCCATATTTTTTGATGACAGAGAAGAGCTCTGTGTCCCCAGACCTGGCACAGTGCCTGTGCTGGGGTAAGACTTTCTACAAGAGCTTAAATGTTGAAATACATACAAGCCCCCCAACCTCACCCCCACCCCTCGGCTGAAGATGCGGACAGAGCTCTTCAGTTTGAACTGGGTGCAACCAGGGCCAGAATATCTGAAGTCCAGGGATAGCTGGATTGAAAGAATGAAATAGAGACTGCTTTAGCTGTGTTTTAACTGGAGACAACTCTGAGAGTCCCAAGGAAAAGGATTTTCGGAAAGCCTGGCAAACAGGTCCCCCTTGAGAGCTGAGTGCAAAACAAGTTATAGTTGCCGCCCTGCACTCTCTCCAGATTCTTCAGGTCTCAGGAACGGCCTTGCATGTCTTCAAGCCCACTGCCAAACCTCCTCCTGACACCTCCCGTATCCGGAGGACAAGCCCAGTAGCAGAGAGGACGAGCTCTCTCTAGGAGAGCCAGAGATCCTAGCCAAGGAAACTGGAGACCCTGGGCCAATCACCCACCCTCTCTGTGCCTCAGCTCCCCCATCTGTCAACTGGAGGAATAATGCCTCCTTCAAAGGCTTGTCAATCCTTACGAAATGTCTGACCACACCTGGCCAAGGGTCTGGCACAAAGCTCAACAAGGCTGGCTCTGCTTCCTTCTGCCCCTACCAAGGGCAAGGGCCGCCCCTGCGTGCTGAGCCCTGTAAGAGCAAATACAAATGAAAACAGGCTTAACTCTCCCTATTTAGAATAAGAGGAGAGACTTTTCCTCCTCTTCATTTTCTCTTTCAGAATTTCTTTCTCTGTCCCTGAAGTCAGAGGAAGAATCGAATGAAGAGGCCTTTTGCTACATTTCCCCAGTAACTACCTGGAGCTTATACCCTTTTGTTCTACCACAATTTCCACGACTTTCCAGGACTTTCTACTCTTCATCAAACCTCATATAAAAATGCTCAGGCTCAACCATGTCTTAGGATCACTTCTTTATGGAGGCTACATATGCCACATAAAACTTATAAACAAGTCCATATGCTTTTCTCTTATTACCTTATCTTGTTTAATTTACAGGCCCCAGGCAAAAAACCTAGAAGGGTAATAGGAAAAAGAAGTTTTTCCTCCCCATATAGTGGGTATGGGTTTTTTCTGGAGGTGATAACAATATTTTCGAACTAGACAATGGTAATGGTTGCACACACAGTGAATGTACTAAATGCCACTGAATTACACATTTAAAGTGGCTAGTTTTATGTTATGTGAATTTCCCTGTAAAAAAAAAAAAAAAAAAGAGGGAGGGAGAGAGAGAGAGAGAGAGAAAAAACTCCTCAGCTATGGTGGGCCCCTGCTTCCAGGCTTGGCTCCTTGGGTCTGGGGCAGCTGCCCTGATAGAGATCTGACCCTTCCCATCCAGGTGGCAAAACAGGTCTAGTGGCAGCTTGGTCAAGGTCAGAGGCCAAGGTCAGAAGCCTCAAGTCCTGATGCGGGGTGTGAGGCCAAACTGGGTCCCAGCCAGAGCTTTATGCCTTGATGGACAAAAGCTGCGAAGCTGGTTTTGGCCACTTGGGGAGGGTAGCTCAGCCCCACCTCAGCCTCTTAGGGAACAACCGAGTGCTGGATGCAGGGCCCAAGGGTCAGAAGCAGGTGGCCTTCCTTTTGCACAACGCCGCGGAGAGATGCTGTGGATAGAAATGCCCTTGGGGCTCAGTGACCCCCGGACGCTGGAGGTGGTCCCAGAGGACGGCCTCTCGTCAGATACCTTCCCGGTATAGAAGCCATGAAACAACCACGTCCCCCTGCAGACGGACCACACTGCATTCAGCTCCGGTGCTGCACAGCTGAGGAAAACAAGACCCAGAAAAGGTGGAGAGAGAGAGGCCCAGAGGAGAGCAAAGGGGAACCTCAGCCCACCCCAGCCACCTCTTCCCAGGCTCCCATCACTCTCTATGTGCTGCTTTTTTTTTTTTTTTTAAGTAATTTCTATGCCTAACATGGGGCTTGAACTTACAACCCCAAGATCAAGAGGCACATGCTCTACTGACTGAGCCAGTCAGGTGCCTCTGATCTGGCTGTTGTTTATCTCCTTGGGGTTACTGGGAGCTCCAGAAGGGTACCCCAGCCCGGAGCGTGCCTGGTATGTACCCAGGAGGGCTTTACGTAGCTGTCCAATGAATGAAGGAACAGAGCCGTGTGGTGCCTTGCCCAAGGTCACCCAGCCAGGAAGCTACAAAGCTGGGAATTGAACCTCTGTCTTCTGACTTCCAGTCTGGGCTGCTGCCACTTCCTGTCCCTAGCACCAGCCTTAGATCCCATGGAATTTGGACACACTTCTGAAAATAAACTAGGACACACACACATACACACAGCTCAAAGCAAATTGCATAGTTTTACAATCGTGCCTGAGAGAGCTGAGGAGGGAAAAAGAAAATTCGATGTCCTATGGCAATCCGAAGGGAAACTGGAAGTGCCTCTGGAGCCTGAAGCTCCACCAGGAAGGGTCCAGATTTCCCTCTTCTGCCCAGACTGGTACTGCCTCCCGCCTCATGTATGTGATAAAGTCCCAGCCCTGCCGGGCACAGGACTGGTAGGGGTGTGTGGGCCTGAGTGGCAGGGGCTGCCGTGTATCGTGCTCAGCCTGGGCCTCCTCCAAGCCTTCGATAGGTGAAACCCGGCACGCACCTGTACGATCCAGACAGCACGTATCTCCAGTCCGAGATGATAAACTTCTCCTGGATTTGGCCGGCGAACTTCCGGCCTGATTTGGCACAGTATACCTCTCCTTCCACACTCCGGATGGAAATGTTCTGTCACAAGGAGAATCAAGCTGTCACTCGCTATGTATACATACATGTTTCTCTAGGAAAACATCTGGAAGGATGCTCACTAAGACATCAACAGGAGGGGTTATCTTTAAATTTTTTTTTTTTCAACGTTTATATTTTTGGGACAGAGAGAGACAGAGCATGAACGGGGGAGGAGCAGAGAGAGAGGGAGACACAGAATCGGAAACAGGCTCCAGGCTCTGAGCCATCAGCCCAGAGCCTGATGCGGGGCTCGAACTCACGGACCGCGAGATCGTGACCTGGCTGAAGTCGGACGCTTAACCGACTGCGCCACCCAGGCGCCCCAGGAGGGGTTATCTTTAATTGGTAGGATCATAGGCCATTTTTATTTTTCCCTTGGCTGAATTTTCTAAATTCTTTTCATTGTCCTGATATTA
The DNA here is from genome assembly GCF_014898765.1 of Herpailurus yagouaroundi. Lineage (NCBI taxonomy): Eukaryota > Metazoa > Chordata > Mammalia > Carnivora > Felidae > Herpailurus > Herpailurus yagouaroundi. Next base: position 32,109,866 of record NW_024412417.1, on the reverse strand, counting down.
TGTGAATAATGGGAAAGACAAAAAAAAAAAGGGGGGGGGGGAAATGGTAGAATTTAAACAAAGCAGAAAATAGAAGAAAGATGAGGGCCTAATGCCCATACAGCCCTTAGTCTAGGCTCCCATGGACTCCAGAGGCCTGGCAAGCCCAGCCTTGCCTTGTAAGTGACATGAGTCCCTGACCCCAAGCTAGTCAGAGGGAAGTGCAGCCAGAAGGGGTGGCTCTGTTTGTCCCTTTCTCCCCCAGGAACACCTGCTCCCCCGGCCATCAGCCAGAACCCTTGGGAGACTGGCAAATCACAGGGGTCTCCAAGGAAGGTAGGATACTGGTGGGGTCCCATGAATGTCTTTAGTGGCTGTGCGGGCTCTGGGAAGGGGATGCCTGATGCCTCCAACAGTGACTCCCAGCCTCTCCGTAAGCTCTATGACATGTTGACGGGAGGACCACATCCCACCATCCCTTGGTGGTCAGAGGACTGTTACGTGTAGCTGATGTGGGCCATGGAGACAAGGCCTGTGCTGACTCTCTAGGCCTGTTTTGATGACCTCGTGTCGAGGAGGTGTGATCCAGGTAACGTCAAGCAGACGCAGTAATCAGAGGACCCTGAGGCCTGCTGGTCCAGGAGGTGCCTGAACTCAGCAGCATCCCAAGCAGTGAGGAGGGGAAGTGGGGAGAGCAGGGTCTCTCTCCCGGAGGCTGACCTTGCCTGACCTAGAGGAGAGTCGCCAAAGGAACTCCCCATGTGCTGTTGAGCTGGGTCTGCTTATAAAAACTGGGTGGTTTTACATTTGACCTTGAATTTGCATTTGGCCTTAATATGGGCCGCAATGTCCTTCTCTATGTTTTTTGGCTTTTTTTCACTTCTCCAACAGATTTATTTTTGAAAGGAATGGGTTTTGAGGAGGAAAAACATGGGGTAGAGATATGGAATAGAAAATAAATACAAATGTAAGCTGTTTTGCTAATTGTTTTATAACCACAACAAATTCGTACAAAACAACACAATAAAGGTTCAAAGATCGAGGTGTTCCCCTAGGCAAGGCTGAAGATTTCAGTCTCTGGTATTTGGAATTTGGGCTGCAGTCCTTGTTTTTGGATGGATCACTGGGTGTGTGACACAGTCCATGCGATTAACCAGATATGAACAGAAGAATGGCCACTTGGCCCAGGTAGAAGTAGATGAAGCCCTAAATGTGACATGACTAAATGAACTCTCATCTCTGGGTTTCTTTTCTGATTGCCAGAAGAAGGAAGTGGGGAGTTGGGTTCAGTCCAAGAGGATCAGCTTTCTGGTGGGGCTGGGGAGTCCTAGACATGCACCAAGCAGGCCTGGATGTTGTCGCCCTGGCTTATGACGTGTGGCCACTGGGTCTCAGCCAAGGAGAAAAAAAGCATCTGCAGAGATTGCTGCCCACGGGATATCCATGGGGTCCTTGCAGTTCCCAGCCCCCGTGTGTCTGTGTGAGGCCAAAGGGCTATATGTGGGAGTGATGGAGTCCGTTCGCGGTCAAGTGCTGTGGGGTCCTCCTGTTCTCTCTCTCCCTGTCGCTGCCATTTTGGAGGCCATGTATTCCTTATGGCGTAGCTACAAGATGGGGAGGGCGGTCTGTCCTACACTGGACTTTGAGCAAGAAATAAACCTTTATTACGTTAAGCCATTGAGATGGGGGGAATCTGTTAGCGTGGCATAAGCTATACTATCCTTTTTTAAAAAAATTTTAATGTTTATTTATATTTGAGGTGGGGGAGGGGCAGAGAGAGAGCCGGAGGCAGAATCCGAAGCCGACTCCAGGCTCTGAGCTGTCAGCACAGAGCCCCTTGCGGTGGTCGAACTCACCAGCTGTGAGATCATGACCTGAGCCAAAGTCAGGCACTTAACCGACCAAGCCACCCAGCCACCCCCAGCTATACTACCCCAATACAAAATACCTTTTGGATTCTCATTGGGAGCCCCTACCTTGAGGTGGCTGTCAGAGACCTGGACTTTGTCACACATCTCTTGGAAGAGCTTTACGCCTCCCTGGTCCAGCAGCACACAGACAAACACCCCGCGCTTGTTTGCAGCCTCTAGAATGTCACAGAAGATCTCCACATCCGTGAACACATCCATCAGGATGGCCAAGACCTGGGCCAGGGCGGAAAGGTGGAAACAAAAAGAGTCAGGGGCCCCGTGCTAAATGGTTGCAGCCAAACTTCCTAAATCCCAGTGGGGCTAAGAGAGCCCTTCTCACTTCAGTGGGGCTGCAGGAAAAAGAAACGGGGATGGGGGGAGGGGTGCTCTGCCAGGGCAGCATTCAAGGGAAAGAGCCGTTGTGGAGGCCTCTGTGCTAATTCCATCTCTACAGTCCAACCACACGCCCTGTGGCCACTTGGTCCACTGTTCGCGCAGCAGGCACAGGAGGAAAGGGAGAAAGGTAGAGACCGAACGCAAGGAGGGGACGAGAAGAACAAGAGGAGGCGGCCAGGCAGGTTTTGGGCAGAGAGATAGATTTAACGACATGGTTGCTCAGTCATGTGGAGCTCGAAGGCGCTCCAAGGCCACTGGCCTTCAAATGGCGGTAAGCCACACAATCCTCGCCTCAAAAAAATCCCCGTGGAGACCCTATTATAGACTAGACTAGGCTGAGCTGCCCCAGTGGGATGGAGAAGGGAGTCCTGCTCAGCCAGCAGTTTTCTGCCTCCTCTGTCATAACGGAATCCTGGGGAGGGAGCTCGAGACATCCAGCAAAGCGGGGGACACGAGTGTGTGCCTGCCGGGCCAAGCAACCATTCCTCCCCCAGCCAGCAGGACCCAACGTTTGCTTTAAGGAATCCCCTCTGTTCCACAAGCAATGTGGTTTGGGTGGGGCCATTGCCTTGCGCTGGATTGGGCACAGGGAGGGCACATCACCAAGGCCAGACCAGTGAGAGCACTGCATCCCCTGCTGGCCACAGTGATTGGCCCGGGGCCGCTCACATGATCTAAGTTATTCTAAGAAGAGCCGGTTCAGGACTTCAGGACTTCTGGGGGAAAGGAGGCGTTCTTGCTACCCGGGTGGCTCAGCTAACCGATTCTGAGCTAGATTCCGAGCTACCGCTGCTAGCGGCCAGCTCGCCATCACGTGGGGACAGTCTGCCCGAAAATGAAGCCAGTCCTACCCTTCACTTTCCCACCGTAGATGTCAGTACATGTTCCTCTTCTTAAACTTGCTTGGGGTTGTTTTCCACAGTAATGTGATTTATAAAAAGAAATGTATGGTCTCTGACCCTGTTTCTGGCACCAGAAACACTTGGAATTTCCTAAGTGGTGAGAGCTGAAGGAGAGAGATCCTTTGTTATGTTAATGAGGTGGCTTTTGGATGGGAACTGGTTGCCAGGGGAACCAACTCAGTGATTAGAGGGTTGGAATTTTCTGTCCCTCCCACCACCCTCCCCCCAGGGAAAGAGAGAGGGCCTGGAGGTTGAATCAACCCCCAATGCCGATGATGTAACCAATTATGCCTGTGTAATGAGGCCCACTAAACACCCCAAAAGGACGGGTTTAGAGAGCTTCTGGGTTGGTGATTTGGGCAGAGCAGAGTGCTCAGAGAAGGCATGGAAGTTCTGTGTCCTTCCCCATACCTTGCCCTGTATCTTCCATCTGACTGTACCTGAGTTCTATCCATTATAATAAACTGGTAGTCTAGAAAGTGAAAAGTTTCTTTGTTTTGAGCCACTCTAGCCTGCTGATCAAGTCCAAGGAGGGGGCTGTTGGAGTGTCCATTCTGAGCTGATTGGTCAGAATGGTCAGAAGCACAGATGACAATCTTGGCTCGGGACTGGTGTGTGCTGGGTTGCAAGACACCCAGCTGGTGTCAGAGAATTGCTGAATGATGGGAGAGTCCCCCACAGTGGGACTGGAGCAGAAGCAGATGGCTGTCACCCTATCAAAAGTCTGTCCCAATACCCAAATCATGGCATATTGACAAGTGGGTCATTAGGCAGCCATTAAAAATGATAATTATAATGGTTACATGAAAATTGTAAGACAGGGTGAAATGCGGAGGTAAAACTTGCTGTGTAATCCATGCTCAGCACGTGTATTGGCAAATAATGAATTCAGTTAAAAAAGGAAAACAGAGGGCCGCCTGGGTGGCGCAGTTGGTTAAGCATCCGACTTCAGCCAGGTCACGATCTCGCAGTCGGTGAGTTCGAGCCCCGCGTCGGGCTCTGGGCTGATGGCTCAGAGCCTGGAGCCTGTTTCCAATTCTGTGTCTCCCTCTCTCTCTGCCCCTCCCCCGTTCATACTCTGTCTCTCTCTGTCCCAAAAATAAATAAACATTAAAAAAAAAAAATAAAAAAAAAAAAGGAAAACAGAGAACAAAATGATAGTATGTCCAGTAGGATTGCCAGTGAGGGACAGTAGTACGTACACACATCAGCCAGCACAAAGCCAAAACTAGCAGTCAAGTTTGGACTGGGCACTAGGGCAGTTTTCAGCATTCCCTGTAATAACGTTCCACCATTTTTCTAATAATATATATAGTATATTATTATATATTAATGTATAATAATATGCTATATATAGTATATATGCTATATATAGTGTATATATAGTATACTCTAGATATATAGAGAGTATACTCTGTGTCTCTCTATAGTATATATAGAGATATAGAGATTTGTTGGCCATCCACATCTGGGAAGTAGCAAGGACAAGAAGAAGGTCACTGAAACAGGTGAAGGAGATGTCTGGTACCCACTTGGAGCTAACTTCCTGCTCAGATGATGTGGGTCTCTGGACAGGGGAAGGAACTGCCCAGGTTAGAAATCAGAAAAGATGCTCTAATAGGGAGGCCACACTCCTTTAGAGCCATGGATGGCCCCGTTATCATAGGATTGTCTGTACATATTTAAACTTATGGTACCAAGGACAACTGAGACCCTCTCTGCCAAAAGATAAATGCCTCCTCCTTGAGGGAGATATTGACAAAAGGGACAGTTCTCTCTCCCCAGATCAGTAAATCCTCCCATTGTGTTCCAGTGAGTCCTTGTTTCCCAGAGATGAGGTTGGTGACAGATTGAACAGAGAAGGGAGCAGCTTTGCAAATAACCCCACTTAGTGATTTAAGGGATGCTTGGAAGTACGGGCTCACAACATCTAGGTTTATCCTGTTTGCCTCCTGTTGGGATTGTTTCCCAGCTGGATTGATTCAAGGCCAATACCCTCTTCAGTTCCCTGCGTGGATGTGCTACCTTACATGGCATAGCAGGATGAATGAGGAACTCCAGAAAGATATGTCCACATCCTAACCACCAGAACCTATGGACGTGACCTCACTTGGAAGAAGTCTTCGCGGGTGCAATTAAGACTCTCAAGATTAGATCATCCAGGATATCTAGTAGGTCCTAAATCCAGTGGCACATGTCCTTATAAAAGACACTCAGGAGAGAGACAGAGAGAAGAGGAGGAGTCCAGGTGAAAATGGAGGCGGATGCTGGAGTGAAGTGGCCACAAGCTGAGGAATGCCTGCAGCCACCAGAAGCTGGGAGAGGAAGGCAGGACCCTCCCTTAGAGACTTCAGAGGAAGTAGGGCCCAAGTGACAGTTTCATTTATGTATGTATGTATGTATGTATGTATGTATGTATGTATGTATGTTTATTTATTTTGAGAGAGAGAGAGAGTGGGGAGAGGGGCAGAGAGAGAAGAGAGAGAATCCGAAGCAGGCTCTGTGCTGCCCTACCTCATGACCTTGAGATCATAACCTGAGCCAAAATCGGAGTCAGATGCTTAACGGACTGAACCAGCCAGATGCCCCTGACAGCTCCCGTCCTACTGGAGATGAGGTGACTGCTTTGGACAAGCCACATACCCTCTCTGGGCCTCAGTTTCTTTTGATAAAACACTGCTCAAAAATAGAGCATCAGCTATCATTCAAGGTGCATCCAACCCTAAGCCCAGATAATAGAAATGAAACCATGTGCAAAAAGCATAGGTTTTTATTCTAGTTTATAGTTTAAATATGACTCTGATTTTTATATGCATTCTGAGCAAGTATGAATACTGTTAGAATAACATGCAAAAACGTTTTAGTCCAGATTATGGGAGAGGATTAAAATTAGTGCCTACACCTCTACGGACATAAAAAAGAAATAAAGTAGGCCAATCAGCTGGACCAGCACGTCGGGGTGTGGTTGGCTGAGAAGAAGGAAGCACTTTGATGACATCTTGTAGGGGAGGAAGTGCCGTGTGGCAGGCCAGCTCTGGGTATCTGAGCCGCAGTGAGACCAAGGAACCCCACCAGGGGGCTGCTGGGCTGCTGGGGCAATACCCACACGCAAGGGTCATCCTGCGGGGACCTCAAATCCTGGCTGAGAATCTCTCACAACCTGCCAGACAGATGTGAGCTCCTCCTGGGCTGAAAATCCTGATGCTTCGGGAAGGGCAGGGTGTAGATCGGGAAATGGGATTTGGGTCCTGGTGGGGCCCAGGCATGTTGGGGACAGTTGTTGGGAACACTTACCACCCCACCCCCCACTCAACGCTTCTGTTTCTATTCTTGCCTCTTTCTCTTCTATCTGCTGATGCTCCTTTGTTTTCCAAAAACAACAGCCACACGCAGCGAGCGGAGTGGCATTCCTTTACAGTTTTGCAAGTCTCTGTGGTATCTGACTTAATGGAAGACAGCTGGCTTCTCGTATCTGCTTCTGCAGCAATCTGTTGTGCTGTGTTGTGTGGGTGGAAGCATATGAAGATAATCTGGCCTCACACAGATAAGTGATTAGAGAGGGCATGGCCTCCCTGGCCCACTGACAGGATCTTGGAACCCTCAGGGATTCTGACCACACTTGGAGGATGTATTATTAATCACGGTTTTTCCAGGGCGCCTGGGTGGCTCAGTTGGTTAAGTGTCCGACCCTAGCTTAGGTCATGATCTCAAGGGTGGCTCAGTCTGTTAAGTGTCTGACTTCAGCTCTTGTGATCTCATGGGTGGCTCAGCTGGTTAACTGTCCAACTTTGGCTAAGGTCTTGATGTCAGGGTTCATGAGTTCAAGCCCCACATAGGGCTCTCTGCTGTCAGCCCAGAGCTTGCATCAGATCCTCTGTCCTCCTCTCTCTCTGCCCTTTCCCTGTTCGTGTTCTCTCTCTCTCTCAAAAATAAATAAACATTTTTTTTTAAATCATGCTTTTTCCATATTTTATGATGCTTTACCATCCAGGGTTAATTGATTCCTGAAGACTAGCAAAAACACCTTGCCTAGGAGCCTTTGAAACCCACACCAAGCAACCCCAACCCCCTCCTTTACCTAACACACACCAAGCCAATAGTCCCCCTGCCTTACGTGACAGCGAGGGACCCCGGACAGCGAGGGACCACCTGCAGCCCAGAGCCCACTGAGATGGCCCCAGCTACACTGCCTGCCCACCCACCCCTTTCTTGCAGAAGCACAGTAAGGGCCTGTGCCCATGCATTCCCCTGGCTCTGTCTGCCTCCCGACGGATCCCGGTGCTTCCTGTGTGGTCCTGCGTGGCGTCCTGCTCCTAGGGATCTGTGAGTAAAAACTTCTCGATTCGTGCCGGTCATTTCTGTGCCTGCGTGTCTTCCCACCTCTGGGACACCCAACCCCTCCCCACTCCTGACCTTTGCCGGAAATCCTTTCCCCTTTCCTCTCTGCCTGACGACTCCTTACTCAGCCTCTGAGACTCAACTCAGAGGCCACCTCTTCCGTGAAGCTTGCCTTAGTCACCCTCCCGGCCCCTCCCGGCACAGAGGGCTGCTCACACCAATGTCTTCTCCTCTAGCGGGCAGGCAGAGGCAGGAAGGCCTCTTGTTCTGCTCTGCCATCTGGTTGCAGGGCCTGGCCGTGAATTAGGCTTCATGGGATAAAGGAGTGTGAGCGTGGAGGGAAAGGGGGATGGTTCCCGCTAGTGGGTGCAAACTGGTCTGGAAAACATGGAGCGGGCTCTGTCTGTTCTTTCAGAAGGCTGAAACCACAGGAGGAGAATGCAAACCCGACCACCTCCAGTTCTGAGCGGCGAGGCAGGGGGCACAGCCTGTGACTGGGTTCCAGGCCCCCTGGGCTCTCTGTGGGCCCAGGACAGCCCCGAGCCTGTGTGTGTGTGTGTGTGTGTGTGTGTGTGTGTGTGTGTGTGCGCGCTCGCGCACGTGTGTGTGTGTGTGTGTGTGTGTTGATGGGCAACAAAATGGGTGAAACTCATGAAGGCCGTGAGCGTGGCCTGGGACAAGAGGGTGTGGTGGGGACTGTGGCAAAGGGTACTCACCCAAAGAGGTGGCTGCCACTTAGTACCACAGAGCCAGCCCTTCCCACGGGCTAAGTGGAGCTGGAAAGTCTTACTTTCAGGTGACATCTTCAGATTGTTAAGTGTTGTCTTAAATGCATAACATGCTGTATTGGTGAAACAAAGGACATCAGGAGCCTCAGGGCCACAGGGGAGGGAAGCCTTGCTGGGTGGGGAGGAGGGGGAAGAAGAGGGACTCAGCCAGGGGATTGCTTCACAAGCCCTAACCTGGCTGCTTTCCAGGGAGCCTCACTCCCTGGAGCTGTGGTTGACAATCTCCCTAATACCACTGGTCCCCATGCATCAGGAGGGCACTGAACTTCACACGCAGAGAGACCAGAGCTAGCGCACTTAGGAACAGGCCCTGGGAGCTAGAAGAGACCTTAGTCCAGCCTGGGATCTGAAGCCTGGGGAGGTCAAGGGACTTGCCCTAGGTCACACAGCCAGCCCCAGGCCGTGTCAGACCTCCTGGCTGCCTGCCTCGGCCCATCTGTCAATTTCTAATGCTGACATGTCACTGAAACATGAAATACTGCTCTGAAGCAGCATTGCGACTTGAAAAGCCAATGCTCCACCCACTAACCTTACTTAACTTTTCGGAACTCCACTCCCTCCCTCCCCCATCCACCCACGGCCCCTCTACCGTATGCGGGCCTTTTCCCCTGCCCCGGCCCATCTGCCAACCCCCCGCCCCAGCCTTCAGATCTCACACAGTACTGAACTTCAGAGGGGATACAGTCATGAGACTGGGGATCCTAGCAGAAAATGAGCTGAAATATCAGCTTGTTCTTTTTTGAGCCTATTCTTGCCCCTCTGCAGCTTCAGGAGGGAGGAGTGGGCATCTGAAGCTCTATTCGGAATGGTTATTTTACACACCGTAGAATGAGTTACATTCCCCAGCTGCAGCAGGTAGCCAGTGTGGCCTGTGATTCTGGGGCATAGGGAGAACTGACCAAATGCCAGCCACCGTGCCTGAAATTCTATCAGCCAACCTCTGGTCTTGAAATATTTTTTCTTCTTCTAAAGTCACGCATTAAAATGTAAATACTCTGGGGAGAGAGAAGCCTTCTCTCTGCCTATTCGGTCCCCTATCTGACCGCCAGCTGGATTCAGGTGCTGCACAGTCCTTTGTGGGCAGGCAGGTCTAAGCAGAGTCTTAGGGGACAGGGGACAAGTGTATGCTGCAGTGGACGGGCCCCTTCATTCGGGAGCACAGAGGGGGGGCACCTGGCCCAGCCGGGGGAGTTCAGGAGAGCCTTCCTGAGAAAAGGACTTGGGTGCTGAGTCCTGAGGAAGGAGTAGCCATCAGCTGGATGAAAAGCAGGGAAGGTGAGAGGGTCCCAGGCAGAGAGAACAGCACATGCAACGCCCTGAAGACAGAGCACCTTGGGCTGGAGAATCTGAGTGTCCCTCAGTTTTGAGTGGCAAGAGCTGGGAGAGGAGCTGGAGAGGGTTGTGAGCTATAAGGAGCTTGCTCTTCTCACTCTGGGCAACTGGGAGCCACAGAGGGCTCTAAGCAGGGAAGGGACCAAGTTAGATTTGAAGCATAGAAAAAGTGCTCTACTGCCACACGGCGACTGGGTGGGTGGTTGGGGGGAGTCCAGATAGAAGAGGAGGGGCAGGCAGGAATCTATCACAGGAGTTCCAGTGATGGGTGGTGGTGGCCTGGACCCAGACTGTGACAGGTGGGATCAGAAAGTCAGTGATCCAGGGTGAGACAGAGAACAACATCCCTGACTCCATCCTAAACCCCAGTCTTCTGAACTCCATCCCTTAAAGCCGGAGGCACCCCTCTTCTCTTCTACCGGAACCCACCCCACGGCCACGGAGACACAGGCCCCACCACCGATACCTGGCTGGTCCGGGTGATGCAGCGGCGAATGAGGTCTCTGATGTTGTTGTGCTTGTCCGTCTGGAAATACACGGTGGCGCTGGACTTTTCCTTCAGGTAGGGCTTCTGGGCTGAGGTCCAGCTGTGCAACAGGGTCGGCTCGCTGCCCTCGGAGGCCACGGGGAAGTAGGTACCGGACTGCAGGGAGCAGGAGTCGAGTCCCTTGGGACCCGCCTCTGCCCCTCCTGGGGGCTCCGGGGCACAAGGAGGCTGCTTGGCCTGGGCCTGGATGTACTGGGCCTCCACCGAGGACAAGAAGTCTACCTCACCTTCCTGGCCAAGTGCCTGCCAGTAGGCCTCGGGACCCCCATCCAGGAGGGCGTCTGTGGCCAGCCGGGCACTCTCATTGTCGCTGAAGTCAGCCCTGGCCGGCCGGACCCACTGGCTCTTGACATCTTCCAGGCGTTTCCGGATCTTGCCCACATGCCTTGACCGGCTCATGCTGCCCTGTCCCTGGGCCGTGGTGGGGAGGCTGGCGCCTGAGCTCCTCCTGATGGCAGGGCTCGTGAGCCACGGAGTGGGGATGAGGAGCCCTCAGCACTCCTGGGAAGCACCCAGCATCCACCTGCCACCCCTCACACCCGCTCCGCTCGGAGGAAGTGATTTAACGTTGTCCTGAGTAACACTTCACAGCCAGGCCTTGGCTTATCTCTGGGTGACACCGCCCTGCCCGCTGGCTGCAGGGCCGGCTCAGTCACGCCCTGGCACACTCAGCCCTGGGAGCCGGCCTCTCCTCCCAGCAGCCTGCCTCCGATCATTGCACAATGCTCCAGATCCCCGGCCGGCCGCTGGTACAGAGAGGGGAGGCTCTCCCTGCACCCCTGGGCCTCGGCTCCTCCCGTGCTCTCGGTTCAAATGCCATTGGTTCAAGACGAGAACTCCCCTGTGCGGCACGATGCTGCCCCTGAGATTGCGCCAGCGTGGGGAGGGAGGCTGGACGCGGGCCACCAGAACTGTCCCCCAGGCACTTCTCTCTCCCAGTGACACCCGAATCCCCAGCCTCCGGTCCTCTGAAAAAGCTTTTCTCTGCTCCCTCCCTCCCTCCCCTATTGTCTATCAAAGTCACGTTTGAACAGATCGCCCAGAGAAGCTCCAGTCTGGGGGCCAGCACTGACCCGCTGCAAGACCCGCTTGGGGTACCGCCTGGAGAGGAGTCTGCGGTTGAGTCTGGGCCGATGGGACCGGCCGTCCGTGAGCTGGGGCGGCAGGTGCAGCAGGTGTGTTTGAAGTGTAGGAACAGCTAAGGGAGAAGCCACATTTTCTTTCCAGGTCAGGTCACGGTCAAGTCCATGTCGATGGAATGCAATGTACGTCTTTGGGTTCTGCCAGAAACAGACTGAGACAGGATTGGAGTACAAGTACGAGGGGGCCGCCACGGACACGTTAACGAGGGACATCTGCGGTCAGTCCTGCCGGGCCCCCTGGGAGATGGTATCCAATACATCCTGGAGTTTTCCTACGCAAAGGGTGAGAATTTATCTACCAGCCTCCATTTGTCACTGGCGGAGGGCTGCTCCTGGGCCCACATTAAGCTCCTTGTGGCCGGCCTGCCCTGTGTGCTCACCAGGCACAGCCCTGAAGTCAGAGGAGGCACGTGGTCAGACTCTCAGGTGCACGGTCAGAGATTCACGGGAGTGGTGAGTGGGGACGGTCGGGAGTAGGACCCTGACAATGTCTGCTCAGGGAACTAAAAAACTGGGACTGTGTGGTCCTCACAGCTGGCAGATAGGGAGAGCCAGAAGCCTGTGGCATATCTATTCTTTGGAGGAGAATTGCTGTTACATCTGTAACCCACCAAAGCTGTGGCCCAAGTGGCTCAGTCCAGTAGGAGAATAGTATGTTTTTTTAATGTTTATTTATTTTCGAGAGAGACAGAGACAGAGCATGAGCGGGGGAGGGGCAGAGAGATAGAGAGGGAGGGAAACACAGAATCTGAAGCTCCAGGCTCCAGCTGTCAGCACAGAGCCTGATGTGGGGCTTGAACCCACAACCTGAGAGATCATGACCTGAGCCGAAGTCGGACACTTAACCAACTGAGCCACCCAGGTGCCCCAGGAGAATATTTTTGAAAGCACAGTCCAGGGGGACCTGGGTGGCTCAGTCGGTTAAGTGTCCGACTTCGGCTCAGGTCATGATCTCGCGGTTTGTGAGTTTGAACCCCACATCAGGCTCGCTGCTGTCAGCACAGAGCCCGCTTCGGATCCTCTGCCCCTTCTCTTTCTGCCCCTCCCCCACTCGCACTCTCTCAAAAATAAAACATTTAAAAAATAATAATAAAAGCACAGTCCAAAGAAGACAAAAAGAAATTTCCTCTCTACTTTTGAAGGTTGTTGAAAAAAATCCAATTCATGCCCTCAGGCAGCCCTCCCTTTATTAGACTTTATCTCTTCCCCCTCAATCCCTGGAACGTTGAGGACAACAAACCCAACAAACTCTCCCCCTATTGCCTTTGTGCCTCCGTGCCCTTCTTCCTCTCTGTTTGGCCAACTCTTGCTTGTGCAAATTGACTTAACCTCTTTCCCACATTCTCCTCTGAGCTTGTCTCCTCTCTGGCCCTCCTCAGTCCCTTCTCTCGTTGCCTAAGTCCAGTGCCCAGTCTGGTTAGACCAACCTGGGGAGGGAAGTACTAATCCCTGGGATTTGTTCTGGTTCACGCCAGGGCTCAACAGTTGTCTCCAACTCTCCATTGCCCGCCATGTTAAGTACCCATTCCTGAGTCTCGAGTTTGAGGTCCTGCATGTTTGGGACCTGTGTGAACATTCCATTCCTCTCCTATACTTGGCCATAATTGAGTGCTCACTGCATGCTGGCCATCTGTGCTGAGGGAGACACAGATAAGTGGACTCCATTACACAGATGAGGAAACTAAGGCTCAGAGAGGTTGAGTGACTTGTCCAAGATCACACAGCGAGTGAGTGGCATAGCCTGGGCACTGTTGCCCTAAAGCCCATGTGTTTTTCACTCTGCCAAGCGTCACCCTTTCCCTTCCCCTCCCCTTTCCCCTCTATCCTCAGAACAATCCCCATCATCTTATGAGTTCCAGAACGTATACAGGAGAGAATGGAAGAAGTGGGTGGACATGATGGGGTTCTCTTCTCACCCAGGACCAATTCTCTTTGTTACATTAGTCAATGACTGAGGGACGCCTGAAGCAGTGGTAGGTCTCCAGGGCCGGTAAGGACTATTTTTTTTTTTTTAGTGTTTTGTTTTGTTTTTTTTTGTTTTTTTGGTTTGTCGGGGGGGGGGGGGGGGATGGCATAGAGAGAGAGAGGGAATCCAAAGCCCAATGTGGGGCTTGAACTCATGAAACATGAGATCATGACCTGAGCTAAAATGAGATGCCTAACTTGGGGCGCCTGGGTGGCGCAGTCGGTTAAGCGTCCGACTTCAGCCAGGTCACGATCTCGCGGTCCGTGAGTTCGAGCCCCGCGTCTTCGAGCCCCGCGTCTTCGAGCCCCGCGTCTT